>NW_027185655.1:67897773-67936793 GCF_028583685.1 Petaurus breviceps papuanus
GGGAAGATAAGCAATTCAATATAGGTTGTACATGTGTAGCTATGCAAAACATTTCCATGGTGGTTATATTGTGAAAGACTGATAATATTTCCCTCCCTCTTAGCCCATCTCCCACTTTTTCTGTTCTCTACTTTTCTCCTGTCTCTTTTTAAAAGTGGATGCTTCTGACTTCCTAGTCTTCCCTCTCCTTCATCATCCCTGCTCTATTCCCCTTCCCCACTACTCTCCTGTAAGGTGAGATACCTATTTAGTGTGTAAGTCATTCCCTCCCTAAGCCAAATTCAATGAGAATAAGGTAAACTTATTCTCTTTTGCCTTCCTGTTCTTCCCCTCCATTGTAACAGTTTTCCCTTGTCTCTTCTATATGAGATAATTTACCCCATTCAGTCTTTCCCCATCTCCTTTCATTATATTGATCTCTCACCCCTTTAGCTATTTGTGTTAGTCTATTTTTAAGGTATTATTTTCTTCAGTCAGGTTTTTTACTCTCATTTCTCAATTTTCTTGCATCATTCTCATTTTTCTTCCCAATTTTCCCCCACTTCTCTTATTTGATTTTCAAAATCCTTTTTAAGCCCCTCTATGGTCTGTAACCAGTTCATATATTTCTTAGAAGCTTTTGGTGCAAGAGTTCTGACTTAGCTGTCTTCTCCTGCTCCATGCTTTGATCCTTTTTGTCCCCAAAATAGGAGTGTAGGTTGGATTGCTCTGCTTGCTTTGATTCCTTTGCTTGCTCATGTTGCCATTCACTTACTTGATTTTTGAGCTTTTTGCCACAGCAGAACTCTGCTACCAGAAAGGGGAGCTTTGTCCCAAATCTCTGGGGTTTTCACAGTTGCTTGAGCTATTATTTGGGTGCCCTCTCTGAAGCCTCCATATGCTCTGGCAAACTGGTCATGCACCCCAGGACCTCCACCCTAGACAGAAATCCAGATACAAACAGGTTATAGCAAGAGCAATTACCCCTCAGACTTTTCACTTGTTCCCTCTACAATCTGCAGGCCAGGTGCTCTGAAGCAGCCATGTGATGGATTCTGCATGGCCACCTCACTTCAGATGCTTCTCCCTCCGGGAGATAAAGGCTGGAGCATACTCCCAAACTCCAGGTTCAAGTCCAATCAAGTATAAACTGCACTGACCTCTTACTTTGTCCTTAGCTTCTGTGGGTTGATAATTCTGGGAACCATCATGCTGCTGGTTATCTGAAGTCTCTCCAGCCTGAAGCTGTTTGGATTAAAATATCTGGCTCATTAGGGGCTGGGCTTGACTCCCAGAGGGCCATGCTGGCCCCTTCCTGCTGGCCTGTCAGCCTGTCTTTAGAGGGAAGTTAGATTCTCTCTATCATATGTAGCTCCAAAGTTTGTTTAGAGTCATTTTTTACATGAATTGGATGAGGTGGGAGCAGGAGCTGCACAGAAGTCCTATTTCTACTCCTAGATCTTGACTGCACCACCCAAGAGTAATCACTCTTACTTTAACCTTCTTGGATCTGGATCACTGTCTTGGGTGGAAGCCCTGGGGTGTGTGACCAGGTACCAGGGTTTGTGGGGGGTTCAGAGAGGGCACCCAACTAATAGATCTGGCAGCTGCGAAAATCCCAGAGATTTGGGACAAAGCAATCCTCTCTGGAAGCAGAGTTCTACTGTGCCAAAAAGCTCAGAAGTGAAGTAATTGAGTGACAACATGAGCAAGCAAAGGAAGCAAAATAAGCACAACAGTCAAATGTGAGATTCCTTTTGTCGGGACAAAAAGGATCAAAGCATGGATCAAGAGCGAGACAATGAAGTTCAAACTCCTGCACCAAAAGCCTCCAAGAAAAATATGAATTGGTTACAGGCCATAGTGGAGCTTAAGAAGAATTTTAAAAAACAACTAAGAGAAGTGGAGGAAAAATTGGGAAGAGAAGTGAGAATGATGCAAGAATATCATGAAAAGAGAGTCAACAACATGACTGAAGAAAATAACACCTTAAAAAAAAAGACTAACTCAAATGGCAAAAGAAGCCCAAAAAGCCAATGAGAAGAATGCCTTAAAAGGCCTAATTTGCCAGATGGAAAAAGAACCTCAAAAGCTCACTGAAAAAATAATTCCTTCAGAATTATATTGGAGAAAATGGAAGCTAATGACTTTATATGAAATCAAGATACTATTAAACAGATACAAACAAATGAAAAAATAGAAAATAGATCCAGGACAGATAATTTAAAAATTATTCGACTACCTGAAATCCATGATCAAAAAAAGAAGCTATAAATCATCCTTCAAGAAATTCTCAAGGAAAATTGCCCTGATGTTTTAAAATTAGAGGACAAAATAGAAATGGAAAGAATTCACTGATCACCTCCTGAAAAAGATCCCCAAAATAAAACTTCTAGGAATATTATAGCCAGGTTCCAGAGTTCCCAGATCAAGGAGAAAATATCACAAACAACCACGAAGAAACAATTTGAATATGTGGAAACACAATCAGGATAAAACAGGATCAGGCAGCTTCCACACCGAGTGATTGAAAGCCTTGGGATATGATAGTCTGGAGGTCAAAGGAACTAGGATTAAAACCAAGAATCACCTACCCAGCAAAACTGAGTATAATGTTCCAGGGGAAAGTATGGGCTTTCAATGAAATAGAGGACTTTCAAGCATTCTTGATGAAAAAAACAGAACTGAATAGCAAATTTGACATTCAAATACAAAAAGCAAGAGAAGCATGAGAAGGTAAACAGGGAAAGGAAATCATAAGAAACTGATCAAAGTTGAACTATTTACATTCCTCCATGGAAAAATGATAATTGTAACTTATGAAACTTTTTTCCAGAATATGGATAGTTGAAGAGAATATAAATTATGTGTTTATATGTATACATACACATATGTCTATATAGGAAGGTATATGTGCATATGAATACATATGTGAGTGTGTGTATATATATATATATATATATATGTACAGGTATACATAGACAGAGAGCACAGGATCAATTGAATAGGAAGGGATTATACTTAAAAAGTGAAACTAAAAGGTGAGAGAGTAATATAATGCGAGAAGATAGGGAGAAACAGAATAGGGTAAATTATCTCATATAGAAGAGGCAAGGGAAAACTGTGAAAATGGAGTGGAAGAACAGGAAGGCAAAAGGGAATGGAACAACTTTATTCTCATTGAATTTGGCTTAAGGAAAGAATAACATACACACTAAATTGGGTATCTTACCTATAGGAAAGTAGTGGGGAAGGGGATGAGAGGGGAGGATGATAGAAGGAAGGGAAGATTTTGGGGGGGAGGGCAGTTAGAAGCACACACTTTTGAAAAGGGGACAAGATCAAATTAGAGAATGGAATAAGTGGGGGTGGTATAGGATGGAGGGAAATATAGTCATTCTTTTACAGTATATCTACTATGGGAATGTTTTGTGTAACTACACATGTACAACCTATATTGAGTTACTTATCTTCCCAGTAAGGATGGGTGATGAGAGAAGAAGGGAAAGAATCTGGAATTCAAAGTTTTAAAATCAAATGTTTAAAAAATTATTATTTTTTACATGCACTGGGAAATAAGATATAAAGGCACTGGGGTCTGGAGATCCATCTTGTCCTATTGAAAATTTGTAGGGGGTGTTGGGAAGGATATTGTAGAGAACAGATTGGGGGAGGAGTGTTCAGTGGGATCACTGTTTTGGGATGGTGGGTAGGGGAAAGACAGGGAGAAAATTTGTAACTCAAAATCTTGTGGAAATGAATGTTGTAAACTAAAAATAAACATAATTTTTAAATGACCAGTGCAGAGAAATAGTAGCAAGTTATGGCAATATTATTATTGTATTGTGTTATTGTAAGATATCAATAATTTATGTGAATTGATATAGAACAAAGAAAGTGCAACCAAAAGAACAATAAACACAAATACAACCAGGTAAACAGAAAAAGCAATAAAGGCAATAAAATTCACATGAAAGGGAATGACCAATATTGGCTCTTAACGAAATGTGATGTAATATACTTCCCTTTTCTTGGTAAAAAGATGGAAAGCTGTGGGTGATGAATGTACCATATGTTATAAAACATGGTCCATATGCCAATTAAGCATCGGTTTTATTTCACTCTTCTTTAAAGAGTTCTAGGATTCTCCAATTAGTTCTATGTTATTAGGCTATTATATATCTATATTTATCTGTCTATACATACATATATATATAAATGTATATGTGTATGTATGCATCTTGGTTATTAGAAGATCAAAATCAAGCTGGCCTTTATAGAACAAATCAGAGGAGATAGAAACTAGAAACAGAAGCTGTGAAGATATCAAAATAGTCTAGGTCTAAGTTGATAATGTTCAGACCAAGGGCTGGTGATCCACAAAAAAATAGATATGAGGTAATCTTGAGGGAGGCACTAGCAGCAGGGGCAGGGCAAGAAAGTCCTCATGTGGAAAATAGCTATTTAAGTGAAAGGAAACCATGGATTCTTAAAGGTAGAAGTGAAGAAAGAATGAATTTCAGCCAAATAATCATCTGCCAGTGAAGAAGGATAAATATGGTATATGGAATGTCATGCGTGAAGAATTGAAAAGGCCAGGTTGGCTAAATCATAAAGAACATAAAGGACAATAATGTGTAATAAGGCTAAAAAGATAAGATTTGACCATCTTCTCAAGAACTTTAAACAGTAACAACAGAATAGCTGATTTTTTGAAATTCAAGGTAATAGGGAGAAACTGAAATTTATTGAGTAGGGAAAGGTAGCAATATCCAGGCATACACTTTTAACAAAATCACGTTAGTGGTTTTCTGTAGGGCTCTGGTATGAGAAAAAGACTTTAAGATAGAGAGACTCATTAGGCTATTGAAATAGCTCAGATAGGGCCTAAAATAGAGAGATGGCTGTATGAATTAGGAGAATAGGTCCTATACAAAATATATTGTATCAATAAAAGCAAAAAGATTTTGGAAACTGAACATGCAAGATGAGTGGAATTGAGGAATCAAAGAGCCCTTTCGGGGTTGGGAATCTGTGTGTATAGACAATGGTAGTGTCTTTTATAGAACTAAGGAAATAGGGGTGGCTAGGTCGTGCAGTGAATAGAGCACAGGCCCTGGAGTCAGGAGGACCTGAGTTCAAATTTGGCCTCAGACACTTAACACTTACTAGCTGTGTGACCTTGGGCAAGTCACTTAACCCCAATTGCCCTGCCTTCTCCCTTCCCCTCCAAAAAGCAAAAAAATAAAATAAAATCTAAGGAAGCAACCTGGCAGGTGGAGGCAGGAAGGGTGATGATTTTTGTTTTGAGATGCATATGAGAAATAGTAATGTGAAGGAAGTAAAAAAAAATGGAAGACGAAGAAAAATTAGTAAAATCTAATGGCTTGATAAGGGAAATCAAAGGACAGGGAAAAGATAGATCAATATGTAATTCCAAGTGCCCTGTAGAAATTCAGCATTAAGTATTGGGTAACAGATTAATTGATAAAATTTGGATAATAATCTTAGAACTATAAATAATAATATTAAGTACAGAATTCTGTATATCTGAATTCAGGTGAGAATCTAATTGATTCTGGCTCCTACTTGAAATGTCAACAAAATTGTATATGTCTTAAGATTCCTAAAGTTAGAGAAAAGCCCTTACTTAAATAATTATAAATTTGAACAAAAAGTTTAACAGAATTATGATGTCAGGATTTCATTGTAGTTAGGGCAGGAAAGAATATTAAAGATCATCTAGTACAGGGGTGGGAAACCTGGGGCCTTGAGGCCACATGTGACCTTCTAGGGACTTGGGTGTGGCATTTTGACTGAAGCTGTTGTACAGAACAAATATTTTTTTTAAGGGGATCTGTTCTGTGAAGTTTGGATCCAGTCAAAGAACTGCACTTTAGGACTTAGAAGGCCACATGTGGCCTTGAGGGTGCAGGTTCCCCCCCGCCCCCGATCTAGTATAATCCTCATTAATTTAGAGATGAGGAAATCAAGACTAAAAGAACAGTACCTTGCTCCAGGTTACAAATGTGATGATTGGCCAAAACAGGATTTGATACTCGGTCATCTAACTCCAAGTCCAGGACTCTACATATTGCAGATACGTATAAAATGTTTTGTATGTGTATAAATAATATATATGTGTGTATACACGTGTAGAAAATACTATCAGATTCCTAGGGAATGTGACCAACAAGAAGACAGATTATATTCTTCTGAAATTGTCAACTCTTCAAACTCCTTCTTCCAAAATGAATTAAGTATGAGATGTAGAATAATTACAGAAAAATCCACAGGAGAAGACAGAATCTCCAACAAGGTAAAAATCTTTTATGTATTAACCCTGGAGGAAATTAATAAAACACTATTTCAGCATCCCCTCAATACAACTGCAGCAAGAGTGTAAGAAAACTCACAAGCTTATTTAGGTTTTGGGGGGGGATACTTTGCCACTGTAGAGATTCTTCATGAACAGTCCTGCAGTTCCCAGCTCCCAAAAAGCAGCAGATACTGACTGCCTAGTTATATGGAGTGAAGGAGGTGAGCAGATTAGAAGTGAGAAGAGTGAAAATATTCTACCTTTTCACTAGGGCCTGGTCATAGGATAGGGGCTCTCCAAGGCTACAATGACTCAGAGGACATTCCCTAACCAACTTCCAACCCAGAAGAAGGAACAGTTATTTGCTGAGCCACATGAAGGAAAGAACAAAAGCGGGAACCAGGAAGGATGTCGGTGTGAGTGACTGCACTTGTCCTGAAATAAAGGGAACTGAAACACAGGTCTTATTCCATTAAGGATTACCTCCACCAAGGGGCCCAAAGAAACAAATGCTATATTTCCCAATATTAGGAGATTGAGGCAACCTTGTATCCCAGCCTTGACAATCTATTTACCAGTAATTACAGTAGGAGCAGAAAGGATTTTTTTTCTTTTAAATTTATTTGTTTTTAGTTTACAACATTCAGTTCCACAAGTTTTTCAGTTCCAGATTTTCTCCCCTGCCTCTCCTCCTCCTCCCCTCCTAAGATGGCATGCAATCCAATATAGATTCTACATATACCTTCACATTAAAGTTGTAAAGAAGAATTATAACCAATGGAATGAACCACCAGAGAGAAGAAACAAAATAAAACAAAAGAGAGAGATAGCAAGTAGTTTACTTCAATCTGCATTCAGACTTTGTAATTCTGTGGATAGCCTTTACCATCATGAGTCTTTTGGAGTTGGCTTGCACTGCTGAGAAGAACCCAGTCTATCAGTTAGTCATCACAGACACAATATGTCTATAATTGTGCACAATATTCTCCTGGTTCTGGTCCCCTCACTCATTATCAGTTTGTATGTCTCTCCAGGTTATTATAAAGTCCATCTGTTCCCCATTTCTTATAGCACAATAGTATTCCATTATATGCATATAGTACAACTTGTTTAGCCATTCCCCAATTGGTGGGCACCCCCTTGATTTCCAATACCTTGCCACCACAAAAAGAGCTGCTATGAATATTTTTTTGTACATATGGGCCCTTTTCCCACCTGTATGATCTCTTTGGGATACAGCTCTAGAAGTGATATTGCTGGGTCAAAGACTATGCACATTTTTATGGCCCTTTGGGCATAGTTCCAAATTGCTCTCCAGAATGACTGGATCAGTTCACAACTCCACCAATAAGGAGTAGTAAACCAATTTTCCCACATCTTCTTCAGCATTTAAAATTTTCCTGTTTTGTCAAGTTAGCCAATGTGACTAGTAAGATGTGGTACCCAAGAGTTGGTTTGATTTGCATTTCTCTAACCAATAGTGATTTAGAGCATTTGTTTCCATATGATTATATATATATATATATATATATATATCTTTAATTTCTTCTTCTGAAAACTGCTATTCATACCCTTTGACCATTTATCAATTGGGGAATGAATTGTATTTTTATAAAATTTACTCAGTTCTCTGTATATTTTAGAAATGAAGCCTTTAGTGGAATAATTTTTTCAAAGGCTAAAGTGCCAAGAACATAAAAAGAACATAAATAAACAAATCAACAGACACAAATCCAAAGTAAGATGGAAAAACATAAAATCTAAAAAAAAGCTTGTTTTTTTAATATTATGATACAAATGCAAGTAAAACAATAGTACCTACCACATCTCACCAGTCAGGTTGGCTAAGATGACAAACAGGAAAATGACAAATGCTGTGAGAGGATGTGGAAAAACTGTAACACTAATGCATTGCTCGTGGAGTTGTAAACTGATTCAGCCCTTCTGGAGAGCAATCTGGAACTATGCCCAAAGGGCTATAAATAATTTCATACCCTTGCAGCCAGCAATACCACTTCTAGGGTTGTATCCCAAAGCGATTATAGAAGTGGGAGGAAGACCCATATGTACAAAAATATTTATAGCAACTCTTTTTGTGGTGGCAAAGAATTGGAAATTAAGGGGATACCCATCAATTCGAGAATGGCTAAACAAATTTTGGTATATGAATATAATTGAATGCTATTGTGCTATAAGAAATGAGGAGCAGATGGACTTCATATTTACCTCGAGATGCTTATGCGAACTGGTTCTGAGAAGAGCAGAACCAGGAGAAATTTGTAGACAATTATAGGCACAATGTATGTGTGATGACCAACTTTAATAGACTGGACTCTTCTCAGCAATGCAGGGTTATAAGTCAACTCCAAAAGATTCATGATGGAGAGAGATGTCTACATTCAGAGAAAGAACTAGAAAGAACAGAGCTTGAATGCTGATTGAAGAAAACTACCTGCTCTCTTTCTTTTTCTGGTTTGGTGTTGTTTCCTCTTCCCAATTGTTCATTCCATCCAATACAATTCTCCTTTAAAACCTGACTAATGTCTAATTAAAAGATATTTACAAATCCTATACTTGATTGTATGCTGCCATGGGGAGGGAGTGGAAGGAGGGAGGGTGAAAAGAATTTTTTTTTTTTGCTTTTTGGAAGGTAGTTGGGGTTAAGGGACTTGCCCAAGGGCACATGGCTAGTTTTTGTGTTGTGTCTGAGGCCGCATTTGAACTCAGGTCCTCCTGACTCCAGGGCTGGTGCTCTATTCACTGTGCCACTTAGACACCCAAGGGTGAGAAAATTTGAAACTTAAGGAATTGTGGAACTGAATCTTGTAAACTAAAAGTAAACAAAGAAATTAATGAAGACAATTTTTTTAAATAGTGATTAATGAATCTTGTGGATTCCCCTAAAGAACCTAGAAGAACAACAAGAAACTTAAGAGTAATTCAAAAAAGAAATAATGTCCAAAAATGTAAATATAATTAATCTATAGAGGCCAGAAATTAGAGCCCTAAACACCAAATTTAAAAACCCAATTAGTGTATTTCAAAAATTCAATCTATAATTGACAATCTCTCTAAACATACAAAATATAAACAAATCGAGAACTCAAGATATAATAAACTGGAAAAAAATTCCAAGATAAGTGACAAAAAGACTAAAATAACATGAAAACTATATGTGTTAAAGGAAACTAATTTGAAGAAAAGATAATTTAGGATTCTAGGACTTCCAAAACATAGCAAGTCATAAAACTTGAATACCATAAAGCAAATAACAAAACAACAACAAAAAAATTGCATTTATATGGCACTTTATGTTTTGCAAAGAACTTTACATATATTCTGTTTTGACTTTCACAACAATCCTGGGAGAAAGGCTTATAGTTACCCTATTTTACAGATGGTGAAATTAATCTGTCACATTATATCTCTGTCTCAGTTTCCCGATTTGTAAAATAAGGATAATTATAACAACTATCTCCCAAGGTGACTGAGATCAAATAAAATAATATGTATAAAGCATTTTGCAATCATTAAGTACTATATAAATGCTAGCTAGTATTGTGATAATTGCTATTATTATTGCAACTACTACCCTGCCATTTCAGGCAAGGCAATTTGGCATGTTTTGCCATCTATGAGGCAGGAATAATAAATGTATAACGAAATCTTTTGAAATATTATTTCAAGGTTCAGATTCAGGTTAAAAAAATACTGGAAGTAGGATGTTTATAAACTCTCAACTGCTATATAAATATGGGTAATTATTTCATGGGAGGGGCGTCTAGGTGGAGCACTGATTAGAGCACCAGCCCTGGAGTCAGGAGGAACTGACTTCAAATTCAACCTCAGACACTTAATACAAAAACTAGCCATGTGACCTTGGGCAAGTCACTTAATCCCAATTGCCCTACCTTCCCCCCCTCCAAAAAACAAAAACAGAAAAACAAAACAATTATGTCATGGGAGAAGGGTAGACTTCAAGAACTCACATAAGGAGAAATTAACTTTTTTTTTCTTTTTCTCAGAGCCCAATAATCACAATAGCCCTTTAAATGTCAATAGGTTGTGTTCACTTGATCAAAATTCTCAGAGAAGTAACCCTTGGTCCTGGTTACCAGAGACAGCAGGAACCAAGATATAATTAAACTCTTGACAATCCCCATGGTGATAGCTAAAGTACTTCTGAAATATGATAAAGGAAGGTTTTTTTATTTAAATTTTTAAAATGTAATGTTTCCAGACAATACTCTGTTTAGCCAGAATGATTCCACAATCTAACTCCCCCCAAACCCAACACAATCACTACAGGCTTAATAGAAAAATATTTGTGAAAATATTATAAATGTGGCAAAAAAGAAAATCCATCATTCACTCTGTGTGGAGTGTCTGACCACATAAATGGTGCCTGACAAATACATATTGAATTGTGATAGGTAGAAAACTCAAATGATCAAAGTATATATGTCTCACCATACAACAAACCCCAAAGGCCAGGTCAGGCCAAGGAGATGATATGAAAGAGGAATTCTATTTATTATCTTACTTACCTCAAGGGTTTGTAAGGTAAGTACTTTCTCAATCCTAAGGCATTTAACTAATTCCAAAATGATAATGCTACAAAAACATTTGGAACTCATTTTAAAGGCAGCTAGGTGGCAGAGTGAACTGGGTCTGGAGTAGCCATGACTTCAAATCCCACTTCAGACACTTACTAGGTATATGATCCTGGCTAAGTCAATTAACCACTTTCTGACTCAATTGCCTCAACTGTAAAATGGAGATCATAATAGCACCTACCTCAGAGTTCTGAGAATCAAATGAGATAGTATTTTAAAGTACTTTTTAATTAATTAATTTTGAGTTTTGAACTTTGCATTTTATGACATTTTGATTTCTAAATTTTTTCCTTTCTATTTCCTCCCTCCTCTCCAAGATGGCATGCAATCTGATATAGGCAATAAAGTATGATAATATTAAACATATTTCCACATTAGTTATGTTGTGAAAGAAGAATGAGAAAAAAGGGAAAAGCCATGAGAAACGAAATAAAAGAGGGAGAGAGAACATAGTATGATTCGATATGCATTCAGACTCCATATTCTTTCTCTAGATGTGGATAACATTTTCCATCATCAGTCTTTGAAATTGTCTTAGATCTCTGCATTGCTGAGAAGAACTAAGTCTATCAAAGTTGGTTATCATACAGTATCACTGTTATTTTGAACAATGTTCTGGTTCTGCTCATTTCACTCAGGATCAGTTCATGCAAGTCTTTCCATGCTTGTCTGAAATCTGCCTGCTCATCATTTCTTATGCAACGATAGTATTTCATTATATTTATATACTACAACTTCTTCAGCCATTCTCCAATTAATGGGCATCACCTCACTTTTCAGGTCTTTGCCACCACAAAAAGAGCTGCTGTAAATAGTTTTTGTAAATGTGGATATTTTTCCCTTTTTTATGATCTCTTTGGGATACAGACATAGTAGTGGTATTGCTGGATGCATAGTTTTATAGTCATTTGGGCATAGTTCCAAATTTCTCTCCAGAGTGGTTGGATCAGTTCACAACTCCACCAACAATGAATTTGTGTTTCAATTTTCTCACATCTTCTCCAAATTTATTGTTTTCTTGTTTTGTCATGTCTGCCAAAATGATAGGTGTGATGTGCCACCTCAGAGTTGTTTTAATTTGCAATTCTCTGGGTCAGTAGGGATGTAGCATAGCTGTTCATATGACTATAGATACCTTTAATTTCTTCCTCTGAAAACTTCCTGTTCATATCCTTTGACCATTTATCAACTGGGAAATAACTTTTATTCTTATAAATGTGATTAAGTTCTCTGTATAGTTTAGAAATGAGGCCTTTATCAGAGACCCTGGTTATAAAAATTGTTTCCCAGCTTTCTCCTTTCCCTCTAATCTTGGTTTAAATTGATTTTGTTTGTGGATTTTTTTAATTTAATGTATTCAAAATTATCCCTTTTGCATTTTGTACTGTTCTCTATCTCTCATTTGGACATAACTTTTTCCTTTCTCCATAGATCTGATAGGTATACTATTCCTTGCTCTCCTAATTTGCTTATAATATATCTAAAATGCCAATGATTTATTGTGGGTTTATTTTATATCCTGCAACGTTGCTAAATTTGTTGATTATTTCAAGTAGTTTTTTGGTTGATTCTCTAGGATTCTCTAAGTATACCATAACATCATCTGCAAAGGTTTATAGTTTTGTTTCTTTATTGCCTATTCTAATTCCTTCCATTTCTTTTCTTCTCTTAATGCTAACATTTGTAGTACCATATTGAGTAACAGTAGTGATAACACACATCCGTGTTTCACCCCCAACCTTTTTGGAAATGCTTTAAGCTTATCCCCATTATATAATAATGCTTGCTGATGATTTTTGATAGATGCCACTTATCATTTTAAGGAAGATTCCATTTATTTCTATGCATTCTATTGTTTTAAATAGAAATGAGTGTTGTTATTTTGTAAAAAAGGTTTTTTTCTGCATTTATTGAGATATCATCTGACTTCTTTTCATTTTGCTATTTATATGATCAATTATGCTGATAGTTTTCCTAATAGTGAACCAGCCCTGCATTCCTGGTGTAAATTCCACCTGGTCATAGTGTATTATCTTCATGATAAGTTGTTATAATCTCTTTGCTAATATTTTATTTAAACTTTTCCCATATTAGGGAAATTTTCTTGTATATAATTATATAATTTTCTTGTGCTGTTCTGGCTCTACCCAGTTTAGGTATCAGCACCACATTTGGATGACAAAAAGAATTTGCCAGGACTCTTCCAAATAGCCTATATAATATTAGAATGAATTGTTCTTTAAATATTTGGTAAAATTCACTTGTAAATTCTTCTGAAACTGGAGATGTTTTCTTAGGGAGTTCATTTATGACTTGTTCAATTTTTTTTCTGAAATTGTGTTGTTTAAGTATTTCATTTCAACTTCCATTAATCTGGGTAATTTATGTTTTTGTAAATATTCATCCATTTCACTTAGATTGTCAGATTTGTTGGTATACAGTTGGGCAAAATGACTGTTAATTTTTGTTGTAATTGACTCTTCATTGGTGATGAATTCGTCCTTTTCATTTTTGATACTGGTAATTTGGTTTTCTTTCTTTTTTAAATCAAATTAACCAAAGGTTTATCTATTTTATTTTTTTCATAAAACCAGTTCTTAGTTTTATTTATTAGTTCAATTATTTTCTTGCTTTCAGTTTTATTAATGTCCCCTTTGGTTTTCAGAATTTCTTATTTGGTATTTAATTGGGGATTTTTAATTTGTTCTTTTTCTAGCTTTTTAGTTGCATGCCCAATTAATTGATCTCCTCTTTATTTTATTCAAGAAAGCATTTACAGATGTAAAATTTCCCCTAAGAATTGCTCTGGCTGCATCACATAAATTTTGGTATGTCTCATTATTGTCATTCTCTTAGATTATTGATTCCTGCTAAAATTTGCTGTTTGATCTACTCATTCTTTAGGATTAGCTTATTGAGTTTTCAATTAATTTTTAGTCTATCTTTCCATGGTCATTTAGTTTGTGTAATTTGTATTGCATCATGATCTGAAAATATCTGAAAAACATTTAATATGTCTACCTTTCTGCAATGGATTGTGAAGTTTTTATGCCCTAGTACATGGTCAATTTTTATGTAGGTGCCATTTACTGCTGAGAAAAAGGTATATTCCTTTTTATACACATTCATTTTCTCCAGAGATATGCTATATCAAACTTTTCTAAAAATCTATTCACCTCCTTAATATCTTTCTTCTTTATTTTGTTATTAGATTTACCTAGTTCTGAGAGGGGGAGATTGAGGTCTCCCACTCGTACACTTTTGCTGTCCCTTTCTTCCTGTAACACTTAAGTTCTCCTTTAAGAATCTCGATTCTATACCACTTGGGGCATGTACGATTGGTCTTGATACTATTTTTATTGTCCATTGAAGAACCTCTTATTTTTTTTTCATTCCTTACTCCTTCAGTGTTTTCTTAAAGCGTGTTTTTTGAGGTGATTACCCACAGTTTAAGAAATATGATCTATAGTACCTTTTAGCAGGATGCAGTTTCCCTCAATATCTCTTTTATTTAGATCAATTTGTGCTTTTGCTTTGTCTGAGATCAGGATTGCTACCCCCTGCTTTTTTTTTAGCTTGAGCTAAAGCATAATATATTCTGCTCCAGCCTTTCACCTTTTCTCTGTGTGTATCTCTCTGCTTCAAACTTGTTGCTTGTAAGTAACAATACATACAATAGTATGATATTGGTTTTTAATTCACTCTTCTATCTCTTTCCATTTTGTGGGAAAATACATCCCTTTCACTTTCACAGCTATAATTGCTAACTGTGTCTTTTTCTCCATCCCATTTTCTCACCTGTTTATGATTTTCTCTCCCCTTTCTCCTGTTCCTTCTGCACTACTGTTTTGTTTCTGAACACTGCTTTCCTAAGCTAACCCTCCCTTCCATTTGCCCCCTCCCTTTTCTTTCCATTTTCCCTTACTAATACTTCCTCCCCTTCTGCTCTCCCTTCAATCTATTCTCAATCCTTTTCTTTCCCCTTTTTGTCCCCTTTTGGCTCCTGCTTTTTGCTCCAACTTCCTATAGGATATATATATACCCAACTATTCTATAGCCAACTAAGTGTTTATGGTACAACCTTTTTGAGAAATATACAAAGAGCTTAAGTTTCCAACAATGCTCTCCTTCCTCCCTTCTTTCCCTCTACTGCAATAGGTCTTTGTACATCTTCATGTGATATAATTTACCGTTTTCTGTCTCCTTTACTTTTGTCCTAGTACAATAATTTTTTTTTCCATCTCTCAATTTTTTATCACATCAAAATCAACTTATACTCACACCCTCTATATATCCCCCTTCTAATTGTCATAATAAAGATATAGTTCTCAAAAATTAAAAGTATCATCTTCCCATGTAGGGATGTAAACAGTTTAACATGTTTTTTTCCTTTCCTATTTTCCTTTTTAAGCATCTCTTGAGACTTGTTTTTAAAGATCAAATTTTCTGTTCAGCTCTGTTTTTTTTTAATCAGAAAATCTTGGAAGTCCCCTATTTCATTGAATTACTCCTCCCCTGAAAGATTATGTTCAATTTTTGCTGGGTAGTTGACTCTTGCTTATAATCCAAGTTCCTTTGCCTTCAGGAGTATCATATTCTAAGCCCTCCAATCCTTTAATGTGGAAGCAGCTAGATCCTGCATTATGCTGACTGTGGTTCCATGATATCTGAATTGTTTCTTTCTGGCTCCTTGCAGTATTTTTTCCTTGATTTTATAATTCTGGAATTTGGCTACAATATTCCTTGGTATTTTCAATTTGGGAATCTGTTTTAGGAAGTGATCAGTGGATTCTTTCAATGAAGATTTTACCCTCTGGTTCTAGGACCTTGTCAGTATTGCTTGATAATTTCTTGAAAGAAGTTGTCAATGGCAAAACCAAGATGGCAGAATAAATGTGGGAACTTGCTTAAGCTTGTGTCCCAACCACCTCCAATACCTTTAAAAAATGACTCCAAACAAATTTTAGAGTTACAGAACCCACAATATGACAGAGGGAAATGCATCTTCAGCTGAAGTCAGCCTGGCAATATGAAATTAAGGGTCGATTGCACTGAGCTGGGAGTGGATCACAGTCTTACATGGGCTCTGCCAGTACAGACTAGTGGCACATGTTGGCCAGAGCAGACCTCAGGGGAATGAATCACTGGCAGCTGTGGCAGTTTCCAGTTTTCTCAGCCCATAAATGCCAAAGAGAAAGTGAAAGGTTAATGGGGAAACTCTATTGGACCTGGGTGAAAAAAGAACACTTTTTCACCCCTGCCCCCTGGGTGGCAGAGGTGATGACATCTGTAACCACTATAGCAGTAACTGCTTCCAGATTTCCAGGCCAACAGATGGTGGTGGGACCAAGTGACTTATCAGAGGGCAAGTGCAGGAATCTCTTTGCTGGTGCTGAGGCAGAATTCTCTTGCTTTGCCCTGCTTGCATCTGGGTCCCAGTCTTGGGTACTGTTACTGAGGTGAGGACCATTGGCATGACAGAGCTTGTGGTATCTGTGTAGAGGGTGTCCTCCTCACAGTTCTGAGGAAGGTGCTTAGAAGAAATTCTGAAAATAGCTGTGCAAAACCCCAGAAACTTGGAACACAGCACTTTCCACTCTGGAAGCAGAGTTCTGCTGTGGCAAAGAGTCATGTAATTGCTTGGCAAAATGAGAAAACAGAGGAAGAGAAATCAGACTATGTAATCATTCTTTGGTGACAAAGACAAACTGGAAGGAAACAACAGAGTCAAAACACCTATATCCAAAGCCTCCAAGAAAAATATGAACTGGTTGCAGGCCATGGAGGAGATCAAAGAAGGATTTTGAAAACCAAGTAAGACAAGTAGAGGAAAAAAAATTGGGAAGAAAATGAGAGTGATGCAATAAACTCAGGAAAAATGAGTCAACAGCTTGCTAAAGGAGACCTAAAGAAAAACTGAAGAAAATAGTACCTTAAAAATTAGACTAACAAATGCTAAAAAGAGGTCCAAAAAGCCAAGGAGGAGAAGAATGCATTAAAAATTAGAATTGGCCAGATGGAAAGGGAAGTTCAAAAGCTCACTGAAGAAAATAATTGCTTCATAATTAGATTGGAGCAAATGGAAGCTAATGACTTTGTGAGAAATCAATATGTTATAAAATATATCCAAAAGCATGAAAAAATAGAAGACAATGTGAAATATCTTACTGGACAAACCACTGAACTACAAAATAGATCCATGAGAGATAATTCAAAAATTATTGAACTACCTGAAATTCCTGATGAAAAAGAACCTAGACATCATCTTTCAAGAAATTATCAAGGAAAACTGCCCTGATATTCTAGAATCAGAGGGCAAAATAGCAATTGAAAGAATTCAACAATCACCTCTTGAAAAAAATCCCAAAAAGAAAACTCCTAGGAATATTATAGCCAAATTCCAGATAAAGGAGGATATATTACAAGCAGTCAGGAAGAAACAAATTGAGTATTATAGAAACACAATCAGGATATCATAAGATCTATTAGCTTCTACATTAAGGTACTGAAGGGCTTTTATTATGATATTCCAGAGTAAAGGACCTGGGATTAAAACCAACAATCATCTACGCAGAAAAACTGAAGATGTTGTGAAGGCTCTTTTTTGATCATGATTTTCAGGTAGACCAATACTTCTAAAATTATCTCTCTTAGGTCTATTTTCCAGGTCATTTGTTTTTTTTTCAATGAGGTGTTTTACATTTTCTTCTCTATTTTCATTCTTTTGATTTTGGTTGACTCATTCTTGATGTCTTATAGAGTCATTAACTTTCATTTCCCCAATTCTAATCTTTTTTGGTCTTTATTTATTAAGTGAAAATAGGTCAAGAAAAATGTTAAACTTTCAACATTAGTCAGCATGTGCTTTTCCAGGTACAGATGATCCCATTTGTGGATTACTTAGGATCCTAGGGGCTTCTCCTAGGTTCTGTGGCTTGCTTTTTGGCCATCTCATGGCAAATTAGCACATCTATCAGATGAGAGAGGATGAACAAGTAATGGTAGTCAAAATCAAAGTCACTGATTTTCATTACTTGTTATCAGCTCTGGAAAAAAGTTTTCTTGAGGGTAAATACTGAAACAAATTGAGTATCTAAGATTTCCTTTAGTTGTCATCTTAATTTGTCTCCAATTATTACTGGAGAAAAATGAAAATTGACTGTATTGGAGTGTGCCCACATGTAGGAGCCATTATTCCCAAATACTCCACTGATGCTCTACTTTCCTTCAATTTTATTTCTTGCCTTTATCGTGCCAGGTTGTGCTTTAAAATTTACTACTGTATAAAATTTATTACTATAGCTCCAAAGTAAAAAAAAAGTTGTCACAAATTGTACATACAGGCAAAATGGGTTAAGTGGAATATCTATAGTCACAATTGAAAGAAGCAGTATTGAAAGCACTAGTTTCTCCATAAATATATGGAAATAATCTCCAAAATCAAATTTTTATAGGAGAAAAATTATACATCTTGTAATCATTAACTAAATGGTTGCCATCCATATTTACATAATGTTTCATCTCTTATCTGTTACCCTATCCCTGAACTTGAGGCAATATATCCCTACCTCTCTAGTTTACAGTAGGAAATTGTGTTGAATTATAAATATCATCATCAATGTTTGATTCTGTATACAAATAATGTATTGGCAAGTATCTAGTTTCAAATTACATTTCTATTAACATGGCAAAGTAGATGTTTCTGTTTTAAAATAAATTAATGAGAGTATATTTTGGTGAAGGAGAGTAGGTTAATCAGAAACTTATCAATGTTCCAATTTGCCCTGAATTCTTGCCTTTTTCCTTATTGAGAAAAAAAAAACACTTTTGAAAGTCATATACATATTTCGTTAAATTATGCAGCAATCTTTTTTTAATTGTCCCAGAACTGTTTTATTGAAGATCTCTGGTCGCTGACTCAAATCAAGTATTTAAGGACAATAAGAATGATAACTACCTGCAAAAGGATAAAAGCAACCACAGCCATGATGGCCTTCATTTTGCATCCATGGCACCACATTTGTCTTCAAAGCTATTTAGATCTGTTGCTAAATGCTGTTGCATTATCTGATAAGCTTTCTGATTTGTCTTGCAGCTCATCCAGTCTCTCTCCTCTTTCAATCACTTTTGTAATCTCCCTCCCTTATTTGACTTTTAAAATACTTCTTGAGCTCTTGCGAGAAGACTTTTTGGCCTTGACATCAATTTATACTCCCCTTTGAGATTTCAGATGTAGGTATATTGACAATGTTGTCCTTTCTGAGTTTGTGTTTTGATATTCCCTATCCCCATAGAAACTGTCTATGGCCAGTGTTTGTTTTTATTTTTGCTCATCTCGTTTGCCTATTTCCTGGCTTTTAAAGTTGAGCTCTCCTTCTGAGGCATAGGGGACACTGTCCCAATCTTCTTTTGCTGGAACCCCGGGCCTTGGTCACAGGCTTTGTGTGTTGGGGCCTCAGGTGTTGGCAACTGAAGGCTGTAGCAGGTCTGTCAGCTTACTTGGTCCTGAGTTGGAGTCCTAGTGGTGGTGTCTGGCCTGGGCTGAGGTCAGGTGGGGCTTTTCTGCATTTCTCCAGGACTACACTGAAGAAAGTGGAAATCTGGCCACTAGAGGATGACTATGTTCCCTGGACTAGACTGAAAGACATGGAGACCTGCAGCTGGAAGCTACTGTGTTTCCCTGATAATAAGACCTATCCCGAAAATAAGCCCTCCCCTTACTGTGTAAGATTCCTCTAAAATAAGCCCTCCCCCGAAAATAAGCCCTATTGAGATTGCTACTGTAGTGAAGGTGATCCCCTGTGCTACACGCTACATTACAGTACCCTCTGTATGCACCGTTCCCCCCCCCCATGAAACGCACACCGCGCTCCAAGCTGCATCCAATCAGAGCTGCAGCAGTGAGCGTGTCATCCTGTTCTATGATTTGCTTATTGAATAAAGATACATTTTTTGTTCACATTTACCTGTTTATTAAAATTGCTGTCAATGTTCATTAAAATAAGCCCTCCCCTAAAAATAAGCCCTCTGGTGTTTTTCTGTCCAAAAATTAATAAGACAGTGTCTTGTTATCAGGGAAACACGGTACCTTCCTGTCCACTGTGCTGGCCCATGTCTCCAAGCTTGAGTCTGCTGGTTTCCCTTGCTATGCTAAGGCATATTAGGGGTCCTGGTGTTGGCATTTACCTACACCACCTCCTTTGGACTCAGGATCTCAAAGTGGTTTTCTGAGGTAGGGTTCATTTTATTTTCTGGGATGCTTCTTGTCCTGGAATGCACTCCCTTTTACAGGATTGACATGGACTATTTTGTCAATCCTCCAAGTTTCTTGAGCTAAAAGACTGCTTCATCAGATCTTTCTGCTGGCTCCTCTGTTCCAGGATTTTTTCCTGGGGCACTATTTTTTTGTTTTATTCATAGGACACTATGGGAGAGTAACAGCAGTTTACTGCTTACTCTGACATCTTGGCTCTGAATGTTCTATTTTTAAAGTTCTTAACACAGTAACTGGCACATAGAAGGTGATTAATAAATGTTTGTTCCCTCTTTACAATCCAGTAAAAACTGAGGTCGGAGAGTGGGAGTGACTTGCACAAGATGTTATGAGTCTAGTAGGTCATTAATGAGAGGATATCCAGGTCTTCTGAATCCAAATTCATTTTATTTATCACTTATCCTACACCATTTAACTCAAATTGTGAATTTTTATCACATTAAATGTGGCACAAAAAATAAAGCACCAGTCCTGGAATCAGGAGGATCTGAGTTCAAATCTGGCCTCAGAAACTTGACACACTAGCTGTATGACCTTGGGCAAGTCACTTAACACCAATTGCCTTGCCTTCTCCTCTTCTCCCCCCCCCCAAAAAAAAAAAAGAAGTCAGGAAAAGTATGAAAAGAGTATAAAACATCAGTGGGAAAAGATTCTCTGGTGAGAAAAAAAAAAAAGGAAAGAACAGCAAGTGGAATGGACCTCAGAAACCTAAAGATATGTACTGAAAAATGCTGTCACCTGATGGGAAAAACAATTTAATAGGAAATATGCTTGATATAGATATCTCTTCTTGTTACTTTCAGGCAAATACCCATAATCTCTCCCCTAGTTACAGTTCCCAAAGGCTATGTACTTTCTCTTCAATTTTGTTCTAGAATCCAAAAATGAAATTCACACAGCTATAGTCACATATAATTCTTTTTTGGAAACGTTCATGTGTATATACAGCTGTTAGTGTAGTGATGCTGAATGTATAATAACTGCAAATTTGAGTTTATTGTTTAAAACCCTTTCCTTGCAAGTATATAATTAATATCTTTGAGCTATAAAATAACACAAATGTTCAAATGGAAATATAGGAAAATAAGCTCTGTGGCCTATGAAGAAATAAAAAAGAAACCTCCTGCCCCTGTGGTAGAAAAACAAGGGAAAAAAAGATCAGGGAATTGAGAGTGGATATAGAACCAAGTTAACTTCACACTGAGTACAAGGGCAGGGCTCCATCATGTAAACATGGAGGTCATTGTCACATGACTAACATTATAGAGAGAATCAGCCTCAGAACACAGAATCCTAAAGTTAAACCTCTGCCTCTCACATAGAATAGCTTTGTTGTATGGTCCTGAGCCAGTCATTGAGCACCTCAGTGCTCTAAGAAACTTCGACTACAAGTTGTAGAGAAAGGTGCGCAGAAAAGCCCTCACTTGTTTGTCTCCTGTACCAATGAAATTACAGATGCAGGGGCAGCTAGGTGGCGCAATGAATAGAGCACCAGCCCTGAATTCAGGAGAACCTGAGTTCAAATTCGGCCTCAGACACTTAAAAAAAAAACAGTCATGTGACCTTGGGCAAGTCACTTATCCCCAACTGCCCTCCAAAGAGCAAAAAAAAAAAAAAAAGAAATTACAGATGCAGTCTCTTTTCCTATCCCCACAGGAAATAGTTACAAAGTAACCTCCATACTAGTTGCTGACCTGATCAGAGATAGCAAACTCCCTATTTGAGAACACGTGAAAAATATCTTGAATTTGCTCAAGTGAGTGAGACACCTACCCAGTCTCTTCTCTGCCTCACATAACAAACTTAGATTCTAAGCATTGGATATAATTCTTAGGAATAAGTGGGAAAAAATAAAGAAATCAATATTGCCATTGTTTCTTAGTAATATATGATTAATGACTGCCTTGTGTCTTTATTTGGAATAGCTAGGTGGGGCAGTGAATAGGGTGTCAAGATGACTCATCTTTTTTAGTTCAAATCTGGCCTCAGACACTTACTAGCTGTGTAATCCTGGCCAAGTCACTCAAGCCTGTATACCTCATTTGCAAAATCAGTTAGAGAAAGAAATAGCAAACCATGTCAATGTCTTTGCCCAAGAAAACTCCAAATGGGGTCATGAAGAGTCAAGCACTATGAAAAAATAACTGAACAATAGCTTTACTCACTATTTCTATGACTTCCTGTCCCCCACTTCCCTGCGTTGTCTCTTTACCTATTAGAATATAACCTTCTTGAGGGAAAGGACTGTTTTACTTTTTATTCCTATCTCTAGTACCTAGCACTTAATTAACAATTTTCCATTCATTTGGAAACTATGTTCTTTTACAGTCATCTGTAGCAAAAGTGGGTTCAGCTTAATGTTAAATAAGACTTTTGATAACATGCTTGAGAAAATGAGGCTAAATTATGGATTAAGCTAGATATTAAAATACTTCATAAATTGCCTCTATTATCCTTTTCTGTGTAGCAAAATGAGATTATACAAACAAGTTAATTGAGTTACAAATCAAATACAAGCCAGAATAAAATTGAAAATGGTTTAGCCATGCCAATGAGCTTTGAGTTCATTCAAAATAGAAGGAAATTCAATAAGCATTCTAAAAATTCTTATTTTTGGAAAAAAAATTATAGATGTAACACATAAATGTATACAAGATATAAACAAGATACCACATACCCAGATGTTACTAATTGGAATCCTAACCTACCTATTAGGTTTTCTAATGTGATTGACTTATTAGTGAAAGAAATAATCATAGATTTGGGGCTAAATGGACCTTATAAATTGAGTAGTTTAGGAGTTGGCAAACAGCACACTGAAGGCCAAACCTGTCCAGCAGCCTGTTGTTGGTGTTGCTAATGCTATTGTTGTTGAATAAGTAAAAATCATTTTGTGTTGACAGATACAAAAATTGATGGTGATCCAGATTTGGCAGGCTATGGTTTGCATACACCTGAATTAATTCAAGCCCCTAATTTTACAAATGAGGAAATTAAGGCCATGGTTACAGAGGAAATTAATGGCAAAACTGGAATTCATTCAGAGGTCATCTGATTCAAATCCAGTGCCCTTTCCACTTCACCACAGTACCTATCCACATGCTGTATATTTATCATATATAGAGCATTATGAAACCATAGCTACATGTGTGAAGTAATCATAAGAAATGAATCCGAAATTTGAAATCTAGTCTTCTGAACAAACGTTTTATAAGGGCCACTTATAGCTTCTGTTAAACTAAAGAAGAAAAAAAAAACAACCTAGCATTTCTTGGCCCCCACTTTATTACGCCAGGATTTTGGGAAGCACTGGAGGTTTTTTTTCATTTTTTTTTAATGTTAGTTAATTTATTTATTTTTAGTTTTCAAAATTCATTTCCATAAGTTTGCAATTTTCTCCCCCTACCTCCCCTCTCTCTCCCCATGACACATGCAATTCAATATACGCTACATATACCTTCCTATTAAATATATTTTCACATTAGTCATGTTGTATAGAATTAGAACCAAGGGGAGGAACCATGAGAAAGAAAAACTTAAAAATTTAAAATTATATAAAACAAAAAAAGAAAATAGTCTGTTTCATTCTTAATTCAGACTTCATATATATATTTTCTGGATGTGGATGGCATATTCTATCAGGAGTCTTTTAGAATTGTTTGCATTGCTGAGAAGAGCTAAGTCTATCAAAGTCAGTCATTACACCATGTGGCTGTTACTGTGTTCAATGTTCTCTTTGTTCTATTGACTTCACTCAGCATCAGTTCATATATGTATTTCCAGGTTTTTTTTTAAGTAAACCTATTCATCATTTCTTATAGCACAATAGTATTCCATTACATTCATATACCACAGTCATTCCCCAGTTGATGGGCATCCCCTCAATTCCCAGTTCTTGGACACCACAAAAAGAGCTACTATAAATACTTTTGTATATGTGGGTCCTTTTCCCATTTTTATGATCTCTTTGGGATATAGCCCTAGAAGTGGTATTGCTGGGTTAAATGGTATGCTCATTTTTACAGCCCTTTGGGCATAGTTCCAACTTGCTCTCCAGAATGGTTGAATCACTTCACAACTCCACCAACAATGAATTAGTGTTCCAACTTTCCCATATGTTCTCCAACATTTATCATTTTCCTGTTTTGCCATGTTAGTCAATCTGATAAGTTGATAATGGGATCCCTCAACATCATTTTGATTTGTATCTCTCTAATCAATAGGAATTTAGAGCATTTTTTCATATGACTATAGATAGCTTAATTTCTTCCTCTGAAAGCTCTATAAAATAATTTTTAGTAGTTTGGTATGTCACTGAATAAGTAAATTAATTTTGGTAGAATTGTCATTTTTATTAGATTAGCTTGGCCTACCCATGAGCAACTGATATTTTTCCAATTATTTAGATCTGATTTTATTTATGTGAAATGGGCTTTGTAATTGTATTCATTGTTTTTTTTTCTTTCTTTATGAACAAAATAAGACCATTGGGTCATTAAAGCTAATAAACTACATTTATTAATGGTTAATTATGTGCCAAGCAATGGTAATATGAATACAAGTAGAAAAAAAGGTAGTCCCTTACCTCAAGGAGTTAATAGAAATCACATAAAAGGAAGCAGAAAAGTGGGAAGGGGGAAGAAAGGTACTTAGTCCATGGTAGGATAAGTTTGGAATGCAGTCGGAAGAGGAAGAAGACTAAACAGGCATGGGGTGTACCCTCCTTAAACAGAGGAGGCATTAAATCAGGAGAGATTAAAGGGGTGGAGACTACTTCCTTTGGGTACATTTCAGATATATTTCTCATTCATAAATTTAAGTCTTGAAGGGATCTTGATCGTTCCATTTACATTTCTTATTCTATACATAAAGAGATTGAGGCCAAGAAAGATAAGCTGATTTTCCCAACCATTGCATCACAACTAAGTAGTAGATCCAGGGTTTGCTGGAGGGAAGAGGGGCTCTCAATTCTCTGGCCCTGAATTCAGTGCACATTTTAGTACACAAGACAACCTCTTCAAAGAGCATTTTAATGCAGACCAGTTTAATTTAGTAGAAAACCTTATACTTGTTTATTGTTTTAAATGTTTCTTTTAGGCTAAATGGAAGGAAATCTAACTTGCCAAATCATTTTCTTTCTTTTATTTCTTGTTTTGTGTTATTTTGAATTGTATATGCTTCAGATTTTATCTTAGTTCTTATGTAATTAATATACTAAGGTTTTAATTTTTTAAAGCATTCATTAATAATGATGAAAGTTCCCAGCTTTACACTTAAAAGAGACTATGTTCTAAGATTATGTATTAAAAAATTAACTAAATGACAGTCTTAAAAAGATTGTGAAAATCATATTTATATATGTAAAAAGTAAGTACAAGAATACGTTCTTTCTTTTAAAAAAGCAAAAGGCAAGATAAACCATACAAATTCTCCCCTTGGCATAGAAATATTCTCTAACAAGACAGATCTGGACAATAGCAGAAGAAAACTTATTCTTGTACTTAAAGAAATGATAGGAATCCAGATTACCACTAGAGAAAGGTCATTCAGTACTGGAACTACTCAATTCTTTTTTTTTTCACTTCCATTTTCTCTGCGAAAGAGAATAGTATTCAGACAATGAAGAGGAAAATAAAAATGGTCAGTAAGATGACACCCATAACATGGATAGGAAAATTTAAGAATATACCTTATTTAACAGGAAAGTAATAGATAACAATAGAACAGCATTGCATGTTAAGAAAATAGACTTAAATGAGGAAATCTCAGAATGGGGGAATCATAGGAGTGTAAAATAGAAGAGGAGCTCAGGCAAAAGGATCAGAAACCTGGCCCAAAGATATATTGGAATAGTAATGGGAAGCTTCAGTTAAATATTCATTTCTTAGCACTCTCTCCCCCTATTCTCTCTCTCTCTTTCCATTTCTTCATTCCTGGGTCCCTCCCTCCATCTCTTTGTCTCTAAAAAACAAAAAGTAGTTGACATTTTCTTGAATTATTAATGGTAATTTCATGATTCAAAAGGCAGAGGAAGCAATAATAGGAACTGTTATTCTAAATCTCTGATTCTAACCAATAATGAAGAGCTCATTGCTAAAGTAGTGATGACAAAAATATTTAGAGTAATTGAATATACTATCTTGGAATCCATAAGAGCAAAGGAGAAGATATTTGAAAAAAGTGTGAAATTTTTCCTAGGTTTGGGGAGAACAATAAAATCACAGATAATAACTCACAGACAAAAATTGTTGTAGATAAATTGACCCAAGAGACAAAGGAAGAAATGAAAAAAAAAATGAAATTCTGAAAATTGAAATTGCTAAGTAATAGAGAAGGAAAAATGAATTTTTCAAAGAAAATATTGTGAATTCATAAGAAACTGATCAATTATCATATCATTATTGTAAGAGTTCTATGAAAATGAAATAAAAAACAAGTTACTGCGATTGAACTCATAAAAAAGGAATTTACCCTATAAGGATAATTTCAACAAGTTTAATATTCAGCAATAGCTAACATTTGCTAAGTATTCTGAGAACAACAACAAAAAATAAATATTTTCTCCAGCAATGTCACTGGAAAAAGGGAGATCAAAGAACAGATAGAACCACCATTCACAGTAGATAATGGAAAACAGGTTCAAACTACTGAAATCTTATTTTACTTCCATTTTCTCTGAAGAGGAGAATAATCTTCAGACAAGAAAGTGTAGAATAAAAATGGAGAGCAGGAAGTTGAAATCATTATATTAAAAAAAATCTATCTGGGAGTAGAAACAGGACTTCTGCAGGGATCCAGCTCCCACCTTCTCCAATTCATGTAAAAGGTGACTCTGAACAAACTTTGGAGCTACAGAGCCCACAAAATGACACAAAAAAGCTAACCACCTGCTGAGGACAGCCTGGAAGGCCAGCAGGAATCGGACAGCACAGAGCTCTGGGAGCATACCCCAGCCCAACCCCGAGATTTTAGCCCCAGAGGAGGCTGGACCAACCACCAGGAGGAGGGACTCCAGATCAACAGCAGCTGTGGCCATTTCCAGAATTATCAATACACAGATGCTAAGGACAAAAGGAGAGGTCAGTGGAGTGTGGACTTTGGGATCCAGTAGTTGGGAGTATGTTGGCTTTTGCCCCTCAGCGAGAAGCCACTGAGGATCTGCTTCCACACAGCCGCACCACGTGGCAGCTTCAGCTCCTGGCCTGCAGACTCTAAGGGGACCAAGTGACCAGTTTGAGGGGTAATCGCTCTTGCTTTAACCTGCTTGCATCCGGATTGTGGTCTAGGGTGGAGGTCCTGACATGTGTCACCAGCTTGCCAGAGCATGTGAAGGCTTCAGAGTGGGCACCAACTTCGGCAGCTGAGAAAACCCCAGTGTTTGGGACAAAAGCTCCCCTGTCTAGTAGCAGAGTCCTACAGTGGCAAAAATCCCAAAGGTCATGTAATTAAGTGGCAAAATGAGCAGACAAAGGAAGCAAACCAAGCAAAGCAATCCAATATTACACTCCTATTTTGGGGATGAAAAGGATCAAAGCATGGAACAGGAGGAAGACAATGAAGTCAGAACTCCTACACTAAAAGCTTCGAAGAAAAATACAAACTGGTTATAGGCCATAGCGGACCTTAAGAAGCAAATAAGAGAAGTGGTGGAAAAATTGGGAAGAGAAATGAGAATGATGCAAGAAAATTATGAAATGAGAGTCAACAGAAAAAAACAGGAAAAAAACACCTTAAAAAGAAAGATTAATGCAAATGGAAAAAGAGGCTCAAAAAGGCAATGAGGAGGAGAATGCTTTAAAAAGCCGAATTTACCAGATGGAAAAAGAATCTCAAAAGCTCACTAAAGAGAATCATTCCTTCAGAATTAGATTGGAGCAAATGGAAGCTAATGACTTTATGAGAAATCAAGATGCTGTTAAACAGATCCTAACAAATGAAAGAATAGAAGGCAATGTGAAATATCTCATTGGAAAAACCACTGACCTGGAAAATAGGTCTAGGGGAGATAATTTAAAAATTATTGGACTACCTGCAAGCCATGATCAAAGAAAGAACCTAAAAATCATCCTTCAAGAAATCGTCAAGGAGAACTGCCTGGATGTTTTAGAACCAGAGGGCAAAATAGAGGTTGAAAGAATCCACCGATCACCTCCTGGAAAAGATCCCAAAAAGAAAACTTCTAGGAATATTATAGCCAGGTTCTTAAATTCCCAGATCAATGAGAGAATATTACAAGCAGCCAGGAAGAAACAATTTGAATATTGTGGAAACACAATCAGGATACTACAGGATCTGGCAGCTTCTACACTGAGGGATTGAAGGGGTTGGAATATGATATTCCAGAGGGCAAAGGAGCTGGGATTAAAACCAAGAATCATCTACCCAGCAAAACTGAGTATCATGTTTAAGGGGAAAATATGGTCATTCAGTGGAATAGAGGACTTTCAAGCATTCTTGATTAAAAAAAAACAGAGTTGAATAGAAAATTTGATATTCAGATACAAGAAGCAAGAGGAGCTTGAGAAGGTAAACAGGGAAAAGAAATCATAAGGAACTTATCAAAGTTGAACTATTGACATGCCTACATGGAAAAATGATAATTGTAACTGATTAAAATTTTCTCAGTATGAAAATAGTTGAAGGGAATATATATATTCCCTTCAACTATATCCATATATAGGATATATGAGGATATATGGACATATGAATAAATATGTGAACATGTGTGTATATATATATATATATATATGTATATTTATGTGAATGTGTGTATATATATTTATAGGTATACATAGATAGAGGGCACAGGACCAATTTAATAGGAAGGGATGATATTTAAAAGGTGAAATTAAGAGATTAGAGGAATATAATGAAACAAGATGGGGAAAGACAGAATGGGGTAAACTATCTCTTATAGAAGAGGCAAGGGAAAATGGTTACAATGGAATGGAAGAACAGGAAGGCAAAGTGGCAAGACCTTATTCTCATTGAATTTAGCTCAGGGAGAGAATGACATACACACTAAACAGGGTATCTCACCCTACAAGGGAGTAGGGGGGGGAGGATATGAGAGGAGGGATAATGGAAGGGAGGGCTGGCTGGGGGGAGGGTAATTGGAAGCACTCACTTTTGAAAAAGGACAGTATCAAATTAGAGAATAGAAAAAGTGAGAGGTGGGATAGGAGGGAGGGAAATATAGTCAGTCTTTTACAATATATCTAATATGGTAATGTTTTGCATAGCTACACATGTACAACCTATACTGAATTGCTTATCTTCCCAATAAGAGTGGGTGACAAAGGAGGAAGGGAATGAATCTGGAATTCAAAGTCTTAAAATTAAATGTTTAATAAATATATAAATACAATTATTAATACTATTTTACATGTAATTGGGAAATAAGATACACAGGCATTGGGGCATAGAGATCTACCATGCCCTACTGGGAAAGTCAAAGGGGACATGGGAGAAGATATGGGAGAGAGCAGATTGGAGGAGGAGATATCCGGTGGGATGGCTATTTTGGGGTGGTGGGTAGGGGGAAAATGGGGAAAAAAATTTGTAGCTCACAATCTGGCAGAAATCAATGATGTAAACTAGAAGTTAATAAAGCATTTGAAAAAAAATTAAAAAAAATCTATCTGCTTTCAATAAGTTTAAATTATTCAGCCCAGAAATTCTACATCCTCAGTTACTGAAATGGCTAATATATTTGCTTAGTGAGTCCCTGCCTGTGATCTTCAAAAATTCTAAAAGATAGAAGAGGTCCCATAACACTCTACACAGAGAAATATGATTTTGTTTTTGGTTTTGTTGTTGTTGTTGTTGTTTTAAGATAAACTAGGTGATTTCAGGTTAAATAAACTAGGTTAAATAAACAGATTCAAAGAGTAGTCATTAATGAATTGCCATCAACTTAGAGGGAGGTCTCCAGGAGGCAGTACTGCACATTTTTGCCATTTACTTTTTTCTGTGTAACTTATCCATCCAAGGCTTAAAGACATCGATAAAATATTGATAAAAATCTTTGGATTATTTAAAACTGAACAGCTAACACGGAGGCAGCTAGAAAACTTAGAGGGTTGAATATTAGATTTAGGGAAAAGACCTGAATTTTAATCCTGCCTCAGACGCTTACTCATTGTGTGACTCTGACAAGTCATTAAGTCTCTTTGATATGTTGTTTCCTTAATTATAAAATGAAAAAAATTGGCTTTTTTGGCTAGCAAGGTGGTACAATGGATAGAGTGCTGGACTTGAATTCAGGAAGATATGAGTTAGAATCCTGCCTCTGTCACTTACTAGGTTTATATAGTCAATATAAGTGAAGTATCACATGGCAGATTATATGAATGAAATCTATTGTTTCATTGCTAGAACATGGTGTACAAAACAAAGAAAAAATGACAGTTCCATTATACTCTGTCCTGACCAAGTGGCATTGAAGTTGAGCCTTGTGTTCTGAGAACCGTCCTTTAGGAAGGTGATAAACTGTGGCATATTCAAATGGGGTTATCCAAAATGATGTAAATCTGTAAATCAATCAAAGGGTTTGTTGAGGGAAATAGAGATGCTTAAGCTGAGAAAGAACTTAATGGTAACAGAATAAATTGTTTTGAAGCATCATTCATTATTTAGAACCCAGACAAGCATGCTATCTTGAAATTGATATATAATACTGGAGAACTTCTCTAGGCAACCAAATTTTGAAATAATGTTCCATAATCCCTCAAAGCATCAAAGACCTTGGTGAGATCTACAAACATGTAGATCTTTGTTCTGCTCCTGACATTTCTCCTGGAATTGTCAGGCAACAATCACCATTTGTCAACCATTCTTCAGCCCTTTCTGAAGCCACACTGGATCTCAGGTAAATGACCATCTTCAAAGTGAAGTATCACTCTATTAAGGGGGACTCTGGCAAGAATTTGCCAGTAGTGACTAAGAGAGAGACCCCTGATCCTCTGGTTTTCATGGCACATTTTATTTCCTTTACCTATATAGAGATGGACAATGGAGGTGTCCTTGAACTCCTGGGGGATAACCCTTTTGCTATATAACCTTGAAATTTTCAGTCATCTTTTGTATGAGCAATGGACCCTCCACAATGTAAATCTCAGCTTGAACAGAATTAGCACCAGGTGCTTTGCCACTTGAAAGGAGGCTAATAGCATTCAAAACCTCTTCTCAGTTGGAGCTTCAGCTAGAGAGAGATTGACTTCAACCTGAAGTAAATGGCCAGTGACTTCAGCTTTGATTGATGATGATCTGTTGAGAACACTGTAGAAGTGTTCAGTCCATCTCTGAAGGATCATGTCCTTATCACTAATCAATATGGCTCCATCAGCACTTAGTAGTCACGATACACCATAGGTCTCTGACCCATAAATAATTTTAAAGGCATCATAAACATGCTTTGGATAAAACTGAATTTCATCTGCCTTCTTAATAAACCAAGGGTACTCCATCTCTCCAAGCTTCACTTGCACTTTATTTTTGATGAAATTAAAAGCTGCCTTCTTAGAGATGGATGAACTATCTTGCTGGTAAACCCTGTGGAGTTTCATTTTTAACTTGGCAGCTTCTGAGTTTCCCCATCATTTTAATCAAAGCAGTCTTAATGTTTGTGAGTGTTCTGACCCAGATAAACAAATGCAGTAGCACTGTACACCAAATCTCTGAAAGCTGCCAACTCATTTTCTGCTCCAGTGTTGGAAACTGTGTGTTGGCTCAATTTTTCCTCCAGTTGTTCCTACTCAGAGAAGTAGTATAATCTGTAGACATTAATTCTTCTGGTAGTCATTTGCCTTGGGACTGCCACTTTTGTTGAATGTGAATATGTAGATTGAAAAGGATAAGTCTATAATCAGTCCAGCACTCCATGCATTGGCTTCATCACTCTCACATCCTGTCTGTCTCTTCTCCTTACAATCACATAGGCTATTAAATGTCAATGTTTGTTACAAAGGTGCATCTACAAAGTTTTATTGCATTAGGTAAAATGAAAATGAAGTGAAGTGTTGCTGATGAGGTCATGAGATGTACAAGTCTTCAGCGTAATTGACCTTTGCTGTTTCTGTTTCCAACTCCATTGTTCCTAAGGACTCCCTGCCATATCTAGTAGTCTGAGCCTACTTTAACACTAAAGTCACACAGAATTATAAGCTTTTCCTCTTTTGGCACATTGATGATAAGGGTCCCCATGCCTTCATAAAATTTTTCTTTCACTTCATCTGGGTTCGTCATGGTGGAAGCATAGGCTCTAATGATGGTGGTGTGGCATTTTCCTGCAAGTTGCAATCACATTATCATGAGCCTTTTGTTCACTCCTTTTGGTTGACATACAAACTTGTTGACTAGATTTTGTTTTGATAGTTTTGATTGCAAAATCTAGACTAGCTTCACAGCACTCCTTTTCATTTTGGCTATAAAAAAAAACCATGTAGTCAGTTCCAACTTCAGTAAAATGATCTTAATTTGCTAGCCTTGTGTCATTCAGGGAAGCTATTTGGAAACTAATACCTGCTGAATTCTCTCCCAGCAAGAGTTGTTTAGTCATGGATGAGTTTAGTACCTGTTTCCTGAACTATGGAATATTTGACATTTTTAATGTTTTTTTTAATTTTATTTTAGACTCAAACACCAGAACATAAATACAGAATAAAGAAACAAAAACATATCATAAACTTAAATTTTGGAGCTTAAAAACGAAGTAAGAAAAAAAAAAAACCATACCATGTGCATAGCAGAACATGAGAGGATTTAAACTATTGTTACATTAACAATAACAAAATAACATAACAATTAACAATAACAAAATATTATTACATTAAAATATGTAACAAATTTTCATTTCAAGAAAGTCTGTATGATAAATACTACACATTGTTTTGAGAGCTATCCATCTTTTTTTGCTTCCTGTAAGTTTTCTTTTTTATCTCTGCTGTGCACTTTTTTACTTTGTTCTTTTTCCCTTCCTGCAACCCCACTCACAGAATGCTACAATTAAGTGTGGATATATATACAGACATAAACTTTCCCTAACACATTCTACTCCTGATCTTTGTTTGTTATATTTCTGCTTATTTCTTGCTTCCTCTTCCTCCTGCCTCTTCTCCTTTACTTCTACCTACTATCTTGCCCTCCTATTACTTAGCTTACCCCTGCCAAGTTTCCCTCACTTCTCCTCCAATTCCCACAAATCCAAACACTCTTCTATAATGAGTTGTAACCGATTTCCTCACCCTCCCCTCTACAGATACCTTCTTCATCCTCCCATTCCCATTGAACTAAACACCATTCTATACCCTCCTTTTACCTATTCTCTCTCCTTCCCCTCTAAAGATTCCCACCTTGTTCTAATGCTTCAGGACAACTTTCTTTAATTATTTCTTACATTATTGTATCAAGATTATTTTTTTGATCATAGCATTCAGTTAGACTTATTATATTAATGATTTTTCTTTCTTATCTATTCTCCAGATCTGTTGGTTTTCTTATGTTTCACTTCCTATTTTTTCATGATTCATATTTTGTTAAATTATTTCTTGATCTCTTTTATAATTTCACTGGCTTCACCCTGTCCAATTCTAATTCTCAAGGGTCATTTTCTTCCTTTAGATTCTGGATCTCCTTTTCTAGTTGGTTGACTTTCCTTTCATAATCTTCTGGTTTTTCTTGGATTGTTCTTTCTGTTTGTTTGTTTTACTTTTTCCCCCATCTTTGTCATTTGATTTTTAAGGTCTTTTTACAGATCTTCTTTGAATTCTTTTTGGTCAGGTGACCATATTCTGTATTTACTCTTTCAGGGTTTCTTTTCCTCAATATCCTCCTCTGAAGATGAACCCAGGTCTTCTCTATTCCCATAATTAACTTTCTATGGTTGAATTATTTCTCATTTTCCTGTGCATTTTTTGCTGGGAATATCTGAATTTCTGTGATCACCTTCAGTCCTGGGATTTGGGGGATGATGCCTCTTGCCCCAGACCTTCAGTTCTCCCCTGAAGCCTGGAACCAAAGCAAAACCTCCAACCTCCTATAAGTCCCCACAGGCAGGGACTTCCTGCCCCACTGCTTCTGCACTCACTGGGCATGCATTCTTTCCTTTTTGCCCCTCCACTTTCTCAGCACAGCTAGGTCTGGCATTCCCTGTCAGGAGAGATTCCTTTGATCTTCCCAGGATCATTTGCCCAACTCTTCTCCCTATCCTGGGGTAAAAGTTCCTGTGGCTACAGTGAAAGTCAAGGCAGCCTTACAGACCAACTAACCTCAAATCTTACTGCTTATTAAGTGGACCTGGAGGTGTTTACTCTTCACAAGGACCAAAGCTTATTTTTTCTTGTGATCTCAAATTGTCCTAGGTAGACCCCTGTTGTGCCCCTATTAATTTTTTTTATTTTTACCCATACTTTGTTCACCCTAAGGCGTTATTTTATCTCTTTATGGGGAGAAATCTTGAGAGTTTGGAATTTTCTGACCTACTCCACTATCTCCCCAGAATCCTCCCCTATTTGACCCTTTTTGAGAAATGTGATTAGTAACTAAAACTATCTATTAGTGATTCAAAGTCATAAAAAAAGAAAGTCACAGATAATCTAGTGAAGAAAATTCAATCCTTCATTAAACTTGTGTTAAACGCATATAATTTATAAAACAATAGTTGGTGCACCATAATGGATAGTTGATCAATAAGTCAGGAAGACCTGGACTGAAATCCTATTTCTGACATATCTAAGCTGTCTAACCATCACTTGAACTCTCAATATCTTAGATAAATCTCTAAGACTATAAGTTACAGATGAGCTGCTGATCTATATCACTGGAAAAACTTTCCTCACTGGGAGTTCCCTATAATATGAAATCACAGGTCCCCTCTCCCCAAAAAATAATTATGAGGTGTTTCATGCAGAAGACCAAAAAAGAAAAATATTACTATTCTCAGGCAGATTTCATTCTATGGATATTTCCAGATATACTATGAAGGATATGGCAATTCAATTAACTAAGCACTGCTAACATTTACAGAGGGTATAGTCTAAAGTAGATGAGTAAAAGAACACACTAAACTTTTCTACCAAATGTTTGAACTTTTAAATTAATTTCTATTGACACCTTCAAAAGAAATTAGAAAACTGTGAAAAGGGTCAGGTACAGGGGAGTTGAGTTCAAACAGAGGCATTTTGGATCTGAAGAATCAGTAGTTCACCTAGAAAAAAATCATCTGAAAGTCAGGTGGTGTAGGATTAATGGAATATGAAGATCTTCTGCACCCATTAATAGGCCTATGTGACCACATATATTCCCTTTTTGCCTTGAAACAGGGGCCATTTTCCCAGGTCTAAAGGTACACAAGTATTTGAATCACAGATGTCTTACTGCTTTAAATGCAACTGTGACACATCCTGAATTACAGAGAGCCCTGGTGCAGAGCCCATCAGACTCTGGGCCACACATATCCAATTAAATGCTAAGACACATAATTTTCAAACTTTTTGGCACTGAGTCAATCAAGTGCCAAATCTTTGTTTAAAAACTATATATATATTGCGGGAGGTTGGTATTTTGCTTTGGGGCCCACTCACAGGAAGAATGTTTTGCCTAAGGTCTTTTTTTATTTCCCAGATGAGACTCTGGATATCCATTGTCAAGAGGCTCCCTGACCTTGTGAACTTACATGTTGGTAACTACTTAGGCTGGTGATGTATCTATTACTCTGTTAAGACAGTTGGAGCCTTGTCTATTGGATCTTTCTTGAGTACTTGCATATCTTTCTGATCCTTCTGTATTCTTTATCTCTCTGATCTTTCTGCATTGTTTAAAGTAAGATTGTTAACCTCTTTAAAGCTGTCTTTCCTTTAGAAAAGAAAATCAAAGAATCTGTGCTGACAGCCCTCCTGTGTACTGATGTCATTGGTCTTACACCTCCACAGCAGATGCAAGTATCAATAACAATACAGTTGGAAATCTCAGATTGTAGCTCATGAGCAACTTTGGTGTTGGAAATGTATTTATATATATATATATATATATATATATATGTGTGTGTGTGTGTGTGTGTGTGTATACATACATACATATATACATATATATTATATATACATAATTTTCTATATACAGGCAACACCAAGTTACACGGTATACAGAAGACATAATGAAGGCTGAAACAGTATTGTCCTTTGGATATAGTGTTAGCACCTATAAATGACTTTTAAACCAAAGGTTTTTGTTGGGGTTTTTTTGTTGTTTTTCTTTTGTTTTGTTTTAGATCAACTAAATGATGAAGAATATAAGCCTGATCTTCTGAGGCAACTATGGCACAGCAAAAACAGCATTTGATCCCAAGTCAGAAGATCTAGTTTTAAATTTTGACCACACAACAAATGAACAAGTTAACTGACTTTGGCAAGTCAATTTCCCTTCTGAGTATCAATTTATTCCACTGTAAATATGGAAAATAATAAATGTATTATCTACTTCATTGGGTTGCATGAGGATCAAAGGGTTTTGCAATTCATAAACACTAAGTAAGTGTCAGGGGGGATTGTATTTCCTTTTTTATAATTGAATACAAATGTCATTTTCATGATATCATTTGGTTCCCTGAATATCAGAATTATCTGCTATTACAAAGGCAGTGTATCATTGGGAAGAGACTAATGGGCTTAGATTCAGGAAAGCTTGGGACACATACTAGATATGTTCCTGGGCAAGTCATAGTTTTATCTTCTAATTCATAGATGATTTCTGATCTATATTGATGGAGGGAATTCCCATACTGACAGTTCCTCCATGCTGGAGAAATTGCAAGTCATCATAGCATAAGTTTAGAAATAGATGGACCAGAAGTTATCTAGCCCAATGACTTAATTTAACAAATGAAGAAAGTGGGGCTTATAGAATTTAAGTGATTTGTTCAAAGTTTCACAAATAGTAAATAGTAGAGGTAGTATTTTAACCTGAGTCATCCATTTCCAAATATGGAACTCTTTGCTCTGCATTCTATAGATTATTAACATATTGGCATATGTTATTAAACCTTTAAAGACTATTTACCTCTCAATAGAGAGTTAAGGATATGGTTAAGGGTCTGTTGCAATTTTATTACTCAATAAAAAAGCTAGCACTTAAACACGAGTCATAATAAAATTATTAACTAGAGGGGAATGATATTTTTGGCGATCATGCACAGAATGCCTTAGCATGGTGTCTTTCTTGGCAGAAACTCATATTGAAAGCGACTACAAGGGTGGCTAGGTGGCACAGTGAATAGAACACTGGCCCTGGAGTCAGGAGGACCTGAATTCAAATCCAGCCTCAGACACTTAACACAAAACTAGCCATGTGACCTTGGGCAAGTCACTTAACCCCAATTACCCTGCCTTCCACCCTCCAAAAAAAAAGTGAAAAAAAGTGACTACAACATCTGTGCAGTAACACAAATATAAGAAACTTGTATTTGGGGAAAAAATAATCACCTTGTGTTCCACAATAGGAAAGCCTTATAGAAACATCTTTTGGGGGATTTGATTCATGACTTGGTAACCAACCTTCAATGAATGAGATATATAAAGAAAATATCTTCTGCCAAATTCTACTTACTGGAAGAGAATATTTTTACTAATCAAGCTTCTGTGTGAAATTTTGACCAACAGTGGCATCATGCTACACACAAATAACCCACACACAAATACCCTACAACTTTGAACCCAGCCCTCAGAGTCATGATCTGGGTAATAGATCCTACAGAGAAGGGGTTAATCATTCTCCCAACACACAAGGGTCAGTCAAGCCAGCATGGCTGAGACAATGAGCATTCTGATGGAGAGAAAGGAGGTAGTATGTGCCAGATAAGTCAAACTGATACCACCTTGACCATAATCTTTCCTCAGACTCTGATGGAGATAATCTATGACCTTGAGCAAAAGAGTCTTGGAAATAGCAACATTCCCCCCAACCACTAAAACCACTACATGTTTAACCCCCACATAAATCACTGAAAAGAGATACATCTTCCTCCTAACCACCAGTGACAATGGCTTATCAATTGCCACCAACAAGAAGATTAACATGAGAACCTTGGGATTGGAGATATCTTCTCCCCTGCCACCAGACCATTCGTCCTGTTTCAGCTGAGCTCTCATAGCCATCATGTGAGGGAAGCAACTCCTAGACAGAATAATCAGTCCATTCTCAGCAACTGCCAACTAGCTGCCCTAAATGGGAAAGACAAGCCAGTCTATCTGAAGTAGCAAGTCACCATGAGAAAGAAATAGGAAGCACCATGTGCCAGGCAAGTCAAACCATTACCACTTTGATGACAATCTTCCCTCTCACCCTGATGGAGAGAGTTCTGGACTCTGAACCCAAAAACCTTAGGCCTAGAAATACATACCAATGCCCTCAGTCAGTGTTTTTAGGGGAAGCCTTTGTAGAGATGCTATCTGATGGGAGAGAATTTGGGACTCAAAGTTTTAAAAAGGCATGTTGAAATTTGTTTTTGGAGGAATTGGAGGAAATGAAATAAAAAAACTAAATAATAAATAATTTTAAAAGGAATTAATTCATTACCTCATAATGAGACTTCAGAGTAAAACTTAATTGGAAAATATTAAATAAATATGAAGGAATACCTAAAACAAAACTCTCAAATTTATTAGAAGAATAATTTAGTAGAATTTTAAAGTGTAATGAGATTACTAATAACCAGCATGGTTTAGTTGAAGTGACTTAAAATGATATCTCTATGATATTTCATGACAATACAGAAATTCCTATACTCATTCAGGCTACTACTACTACTACTACTACTACTACTACTACTACTACTACTACT
>NW_027185655.1:67936803-68001525 GCF_028583685.1 Petaurus breviceps papuanus
TACTACTACTACTACTACTACTACTACTACTACTACTACTACTACTAATAATAATAATAATAATAATAATACAGAAATCTTTTATGTCTTCTGACAAGAGATCCTCCAAAATCCCATTGCTTGTCCAGTATATGTGTAGAATATATCATTGAGGTTTAGACACTATTGTTTGAAAAGAAAATTAAATTTTTCTTTTTTATATTGGATATCCAAGAACTTTTTCTTTTGTAGTATTTTCTTTACTAGCCATGCTTGTTTTTTTTTTTTCAACAAACAGGCGGAGCTTTTCAGAGCCAACATTTTTAAAAGGTATTTTTCTCCACTGATTGCTCATTTAAGAAATACTTAATATATAAATGATTATATTGACAAAAATATGTATTTTGATGTCTGTGTGCAGTTTTTTTGCCCTAAATTTCCAATATGAGAATAACAATTCTTTTTGTTTCAAATGTCTTAGCTTGAGACCAAATTGAGGGTATTAATATTAGTACTGATCTATTTCAGTGGATGATCAAGTATGACAATTTTGCATTACTAAGCCTTTCTAAAGAAATGCATTGTTGTTACTATTGAAATTTATGTAGTGATCTCCATTGTCTTCTGTCTGACTTGCTTTCTGGGTAATTGTTAATCAGTGTTGGGGAGGCATCACCAGTCTGAAGCTTTTGTATTCCCTGCTATCTAACACATAGCAGGTCATCCCCTACCTGTTAGCTCACATAGAGAAGCCCATTCCCCCTATCTATAATCTCATTTCCTTATGATGCAGAAAGGAGGAAGCAGCTAAAATGCAATGGCCCATAGCCCTTTGCTGATATGGACCTATCTGAATTGTCTTTACCTCATTATAAAAGTTAGCTTTAAAAACTGAATCCATCTCTCTTGCTGATCTCTAGTGATCAGCTGCTCAATGTGTTACTACCCTGGTGTATTGTTTAATAAACTCCTTTTAATTGTCTTTTTATCCTCTGAGTTTTTCCCCATTAAGCAGGGTGAAAGCCCACACAAAGGATTTTCCTTTTAATGGTACCTTTTCTATTTATATGGTTTATTCCCTAACAAATATGTTAAGATCTTTGAGGACAGAGACTGTTTTTGTTTTGTCTTTATATATCTAGCACCAAGGACAGTACATAGTCCTGAATAAATAAATGAGAGTTGCACTGGATTTGGGAAATTAATATAGGAACATTGATTTGGTGTTGGGACTTTTTGAGTTATCTATTCCAAATTCCTGAAATAACAAAACTGGATTTCACAGAGAGTCAGTGGTTTTCCCAGAGGAATAAATGGTAGAATTAGGATATGAATGCATGTCCTACAATTACAAAGGAAGTATAAGGGGAATAAGCATTTATTAACTGCCAGGCAATGTACTAAGTGCTTTATAACTAGTATTCCATTTGATTTAATAATAACCCTTGTAGGTAGATGCTATTATTATCCCCATTTTACAGGTGAGAAAATTGAGACAGAGTTTAAGTGACTTTCCCAGGGTCACATAGCTAGTAAATATCTGACATTGAATTTGAACAGACTCTAGATCCAGTGGTCTTTCCATTAATGCCACCCAACTGCCTCTAGGAGATTTGTGTCCTCCAGGCAGTTCTTAAGGCAGCTAGCTGGCACACAGTGGTACACAATGAATAAAGCATTGGACCTAGGGTCAAGAAGAGCTTAGTTCAAATACTATCTCAGACACTTAGAAGCTATGTGACCCTGATCAAGTCATTTAACTTCTGTCTGTCTCAGTTTCCTTATCTGTGAAATGGGAATAACAAAAGCACCTATCTCCTAGGATTGTCAAAAGGATAAAATGAGATATTTGAAAAGTACCTTGCATACCTTGAAGTGCTACATAAATGCTATCACTATTACTATTTTTTCCTTTCCTTAGTTTGAATAAAAATCTCCTTGAGGCGTATACTTGAGGCTTTTTAGCAACAAAAGATATCTTTGAAAATCTTTGAAGTAGGTGAAATCTATCTTGGTCCTTCTCCATCTTTCACCAGTCTTATTCTGACTCTTCAGTGATTTCATACAGGCCATAAATTCCACTTATATTGTCCCAGCATGCCTGCTTCATAATATCTACAGCCTCTCTCCATCAAAGCATAAGCACTCATCTTCCCTCTCATACCCTTAAAAACTTGCTCACTAGTATGTGACAAAATAAGGTAATGTCCAAATGGAACCATTCAACAAACATTTTTATTGATATATTAATATTAGAAGCTTAACAGTATAATACCTTACCCCAGTTAAAATGCTGGGTTGACCAAGGACTTCCAAGACTAACAATATTACTAGGAAACTTAGGGGTTGTAGCAATGATATTTTTTGTTCACCAGAGTTTTTTCAGTCTCTTAAATGATACCTTTAGGATCATAGGATTTAGAAATTAAAGAGACCTTAGTAATCTTCTATCTAGTCTAATCAAATAGATGATAGAGAATTTAATAAGGGTTTGCTATGTATTGTATTGAATACAAGTGTTAATCCTTTGAGGACCAATGACATCATAAGGGCAATGTCTTGACTTGAGTGTAAATCGGATAAGGAGTGGAGCAGAGTTGCAAAATAATCAGCTTCACTCTCTCCTCCAGTTGTCAAAGTCCAATGGCAAGACAAAGGTCAAAAGGATTGGTGATGACCCAGGTTACAGTGGATGACCTTGGCCTAAGTTAAAATCTTTCCCATGTCTCAGTTTATCTAAGTTTATCTAAGGCAGGGGTGGAGAAGCTGCAACCTGGAGGCCACATATGGCTCTTTAGTTCCTCAAGTACAGCCCTTTGACTGAATCTAAGCTTCATAGAACAAAATCGTTTTATTAATTATTTTTCTATGAAGTTTGGATTCAGTCAAAGGGCCACACTTGAGGACTTAGAGGTCCTCTTAGACCCCTGGTCTAAGGTCACACCCATTCAGTGACTGAGGTCTCCAGTAATAGTTGAGATCAAGGATGGAACAGTTTATCAACACAAAGATATCAACCAGGGAGGGGAAGATGCCCAGAGTTTCTGGCAAAACTGGAAAACAATTGCTAAATAGCAATACTCATTCTAAGTCATCAAAGTAAAACAAATACAAATGCAATCTAAAAACCTATTTAAATACACCCAAATAAGAAGATTCCTGCCTTCAAAGAGTCTATATTTTACTGGGGGGAAACAACACATGAAAGGATACTGGTTAAGCAGGGGGAAGGGTAGATGTGAGAAGGGAAAACTAAGACCCAAAATGTCTAATTTATCACAGGTCACATGAGCAGCAGAGTTGAGATTCAAATATAGGGTCACTGAATCTAAATGTAGAACTTTTCCCAAGTACACCTGGCTTTCTTTCTTTGACTATGGTGAGTATTAGCCCTATCTACCTCCATTTGCTATCCTTTGGAGTGGAGCCAACTGGGGCCTAAAGCAGCTTCCCCAAATATGCTACCATAACAGAAATCTCAGAAACAATAAGAGTCAAAATTGTAATATTGATTCTGCAAGCTTTGCAGTCTTTACTGAGTTCAGATCTCTTAGCACTGAGATAACTTAACTAAAATTTCTTTACAAGGTTAAGGAGAAATCAAACAGCTCTATTTCTTGAATGACAGCTTCAAGCAATAATCTTGATAGTATACAGAGATTAGAATAATAGACTTGTTCAACTAATGTGTATTGAAAGCCAAGAATCTTTTCAAGGGAAAGCCTAGAGTAACATAATTAAAACAGATGGCAAGAGATTAGGGAGTTCCTAAGTAATTGTTTATCATTTTATTTCCCCCATCTCAATCCCTTATACTATTTAAATGTTTGCTTTATCCAGTGTATTCCACATGTTAGGTACTTGGCATTTGTTGAATAAAGCAATGAATGAATATGGTTGCTGCTGAAACTTCCAGTTTTCAACCAAATACTTTTAAATTGTATGTTAGAAAATTTAATTACTGTGATTGCATGAAAACTGCCTGATCTCTCTTGTGTAATAAATAATGGTGCATTGTTGACTTCCTTCTTATAGTATGAGCTTATTTTAACTCAGAAGAATTAAAAGGTCATGATGGCTAATTAATTGCTTGATTTATAGTTTCTTAATGACTTATTTATCTTAATGACTTATTAATTAAGTCTAATTACGTTTGAGAACACAATGAAAGGTGCTATAAAATGTTTACTTTCTGATTAGGACTTAAAACACAAATCGAGTAAATAGAAGGCAATAGGATGAAGTGGAATGAAGAAGTCACAGATAGTGAGTAAGAACATTGAGTTTCTAATCCAAAGTCTGCCACTAAATTCTTGTCCAAATTTGGTCTCATCATTGGAACTCTGGGCCCCACTTTCTTGCTTTTTGGAGGGGGGAAGGCAGGGAAATTGGGGTTGACTTGCCCAAAGTCACATGGCTAGTAAGTATTAAGTGTCTGAAGCCAAATTTGAATTCAGGTCCTCCTGACTCCAGGGCTAGTGCTCTATTCACTGTGCCAACTAGCCACTGCCCCACCTCCCCACCACTTTCTTTACTTGTCAAATGGAGAAGACTACGTTCACTTGTTAGGAGTGTCTATAAAAAGATTGCTAATACAAAAGCATGTATTTATTTAAAATGTTTATGAAGAGACAGTCCCAGTCTTCAGGGAATTTACATTCTAATGATTAAAAAAAAAGATAAAAAAGGATATCAGAACTGTGAAGATGGGGAGGGGGATAGGTGGGAGATTAGAAAACTGAGGTACAGAGAGACTAAGTAATTTGCCATAGGATCACATAAAAAGTAAGCAGAGGTGTAAGCATTTGAGTCACAAGTTATGGAAATCTCATCTTATATGGCTTTTGCCTGTCCTTTCCTTTAAATATTTCACAAATGAACTACCAAATAAATGCTTTCTTCCAGGCCATAGTTCTAGAACTAAAAGGAGTCTTATAGATGTACTGTTTCAACCCCTTCATTTTGTAAAGGAAGAAACTCAGATCCAGAGAGGACATAACTTCCCCAAGTCAATATACATTTTAAGTTGCAGATTTCAAATCTAGTGCTTTTTAATAATAGTAACAGCTAATATTTACACAGGGCTTTACAATTTACAAATCACATCATTTATATTATCTCATTTAAACATCATGACCAACCTCTAAGATTTTTTTATTATCCTCACTTCACAGTTAATGGAAACTGAAGCTGAGAGTTCAAGTGATTTATGCAGAATTACTTATTTAGTGAGAAATTACCTAAAGTAGCATCTGAACTCAAGACATCCTGACTCCAAAACAAGTCCTCTATCCATTACACCAATGTCACTTTCCATAAGTGTGAGTTCAGAGTTTATTTTAGACATCTCATACTACAAGACCACCTTCTTTTTCCAATTATATATTTATTGGATGAAACAGACCAGAAACCAAGGAAGACAGTTGATTGAAATATATTTTGATTTAATGTGATATTGAGAACATGTATTGTGTGATAAAATTAGTCACAGTTAGATGAAGTAAAGGGGAAAAACTGATTATTTCCCCCTGAGGCACATTATATGTGTGTATACATATATGTATATTCTTATTTATATTCCAGAAATTCATAAAGTCTTAGAGTCATAGACATGAAATTAAATAAAAAGTAATATAAGATATCTTACATAAACAGAAATGGCATCTATGTATTCCTGAAAAACAGTTACTATCCTATAAAGAAACCCATTCAAATATTTTTTTTTAAGTTTTATTGATTTTTTTCCTTTTTTGTGTGTTTTGACCATACATAATCCTTTAGAATGTTGACTTATAAAAAAAGTACAGTGAAACAAAACAAATTAACACATTGACATCTGACTATATATGCCCCTTTTCTTACCTGAAGTCCTCCAGAAACTATTCTAGACCTGTAAACAGCCAAAATGATGGAAAGAGGTTATCGCCCCTCTGGAGTCAATATTGGTTATTGCAATGATCTGAGTCTGATGTCATTGAGTATGATTTTACATTATCTTCTTGTAGCCACTATCTTCTCTTACTCCTATATGTTTTGGTCTTCATCACTTTACACAAGCCTTCCTAAGATTCTCTGAATTCTGCACACTTATGGTTCTATCATGTTCATTACCATAATGTAATCATCCATTCCCCAACTGATATAGGTACTGGCATTCTATATTATAGAATAATTTGTTACATATTCATGTATTCCAGAATAGGACTATTATAAATTAAATGACAGCATAGTGGAATTGGCTTCACAGCCAGAAAGACCTGGGTCCAAGTCTCATCTTTGACATATACTGGCTATGTGATTCTAGGCAAATTAATCACTTCCTCAATCTTTGGCAACCTAAGACCATGTGTTTCAAAGGAGGTACCAACCTAATTTGGTAAAGGGATATATCACAACTAAAAGTAACCTATATCAAAAGAATCCCAGGACTAGCCTTTATCTCTGTAGGACCAATTCCATCATTGACCTCTTCGGGTTAGCTAATTCCATTTTTAAACAGCTAATGTCATTAAAAAAAGGTTTTCTTTATATTATTGCCAGAAATAACAGAACAAATTTATTTCCTTTCATGGCACGAAATTTCAAGCATGTGAATCTGTTATCTTAATTTTTCTCAGACTAAAGACCCCACTTCTTACCTTATATTAAGTGACTTCAGATTCTCCAGAAACCCCGCTGCTTTGCAGTCCCCATAATTTAGACAAATAACTTAAGTTTGGTTTTCACAGCACAGAGTTTTACCTCACTTCTTCTGAAAGCTATCCTTCTGCTATTGTTTTTCAGCTATTAAGGTGTGGACCATACTGTCCATGGGGTTTTCTTGGCAAAGATCCTATAGTGGACATTTCCTTCTCCAATGGATTAAAGTAAACAGTGGTTGAGTGATTTGCCCAGGGTCACACAGTTAGCAAGTGTCTGAGGCCATATCTGAACTCAGGTCTTTCTGACTCCAGGTCAAATGTTTTATCCACTGAGACACCCCTTCTCCTAACAAAGCCTAAGTTGGCATCTCTAATTCTGGCATTTGCATCTCACTGTTAATATTGAATTTGTAGTCAACTAAAATCCTTAAATTTATTCATGTGAACCCTTATTAAATAAAGTCTTCTCTAGTTTATTTTGTTTTAATATTTTATATAATTAAGTCTCTTTGCAGTTAGCTTTGATTCATCATTCTACATAGTTGAGAAGACTTTGAATCTTTTATTATTACCTCATTTGTGTATTCCTTTTCTTCCCTATTAATTTGATGTCATCCAGAAGTTTGACAATATATGACCTATATTTTCATTAATGGCAGTGTTAAAAATATCAAACCACTGTAATGGGAATGCAAATTTGGAAGATCTTCCCTGCCCCTAGGCTAAAGTGCACCTGAAGCCTGGGGTGGGAGGCTTGTTTTTCAGTAGATACTTTTTGATTGGCCAGTGGGTCCAAAAGGTTGTTACATTCTCTGAGCCAGGAGAAGGCTATATAAGCCCTGATGTGTAGCTTTGTTTTGGGGGCTCATTTTGAGAAGTGTTCTGTGATTTGATCTGTATTCTGCGAAGCCATTGTCCAGGGCCCCCCTGGCTTTGAAAAACCCAGATGTGGAAACCCAGATGTTGACTGGGTATGGATGTAATAGCTGGACAGTTTGGAAAGCTGTCTACTTGATCTGTTTCTGTCTTGATAATTCTGCCTGTATACTTTAAAGTTCGGGGTGCTGACCTTTTCCCCTGAACAAGGTAAACGATATACGTCTGACTGATTATCAAAGCAGATCCAAGAACCTGTATGGGCAGCCACCCTGAGGACGCTTGGGGTACTTGCTGCTACAACCACTCAAAACAAAATAGAGATCACTGAGTTGATATACGACTGGAGAAACTTGCAGGTTAACAGCAATCCTACAGTTTCAAAGTGTTTCTGATCAATGAACTGTGAGACTATCAAGTTATAAAATAATTTCTCCATATTATCTACGCATACATAGATGATTGAGAAAACTGGTTAAATGCCATACTCAAAGATAATTATACTAATCCCTATACATTTCCATCTTCTAAGAAATACATCAAAAAGGAAAAAAAGTTAATTTGGCATGTTTTATTCCCAGTGAAATGTTTTCTGGATCTTGGGAATTTCCATCTTATCAAATCCTTAAAATCTACATTTTAAATAATTCTTTATAGAATCGCAACCATATAGTTTAAGAAATTCCCAATTTTCTTATTTTTGACATTCAAGACCAATGAAAATATTTTTCTGAGATGTTTTTTTGAAATTCAAGATTCCTCCAAGAGCACTGTCAAAAATTCCATAATATTATCTACAAATTCATCGAAGTCTGACATTTTATACTTATTTAAAGTAATTAACTTTCTTTTTTAATCTGTTCATATGCCTGGAGCTATCCTTTTCCTTTTGAAAAACTTAATAGAAAATATTAAAGCTAAGTTGGAATTGAGTAGTTTTGGTTTCTCTCTCACCTAATAAAACTGTGCAATCTATCCCTTAGATGTTCACTATCTAGTTTTACACATAGTACATTTTTTAAAGACAGCAATTAAGTTTTTACTAGCCTCCTTACATCTCAGCTTCGTCATATCAAATATGGTGGTACAATGGATAATGGAATCAGGAAGACTCATCTTCATGAGTTCAAATCCAGCCTCAGACACTTACTAGCTGGGTGACCCTAGGTAAGCCACTTAAGCCTATTTACCTCAGTTTCCTCATCTGTAAAATTAGAGGGAAAGGAAATGGCAAACCACTCAAGTATTTTTGCTAAGAAAATCCTAAAATGGGGTCATGAAAAGTCAGACAAAACTGAGACAATACAACCACAAATAAGAAATAATGATGATGGTTGTCTATGTTGAGAGTAGTCTATCAGCCTTGAAATATATTCATTAACAATAAGTAGATAAAGGAGTGGGCAGGTGGAGTGGAGCCAAGATGGCAACTTAGAAGCAGGAAAACTCCCTGCACTCTCCCTATAACCACCTCAAATACCTATAAAAATGACTCTAGGGCTACAGAACCCACAAAGTAACAGAGAGAAACAAATCTCCCACTGAAGACAGCCCAGAAAGCAGACAGGAAGGGTTCATCCCAGCCTTCTGGGAGCAGAGACCAGCCCTGTGTGATTCTGTGGTTTTAGCCTCAGGGAACCCTGACCATTCATGGCTAGAGGGATGTTGGGAGAGCAGATCATCAGCAGCTATGGTGGCTTCAAGAATTATCAACTAATAAATGCCAAAGACAAAATGAGAGGTCAGTATATAATTTGGGAACAGGTAGTCCAGAAGTGTGGTCCAGCCTCTGTCCCTGGAGCAAGAAGCAGCTGAGGTGTTATGGCCTCAGCCATGTGGCTGCTTCAGAACTCCTGGCCTGCAGATTGTATGGGACCAAGCAAGCATTCTGACGGGTAATTGCTCTTGCTTTAACCTGCTTGAATCTGGTTTGCTGTCTTGAGTGGAAGTCCTGGGGTGTGTGACCAGTGATCCAGAGCAGAAGGAGGCTTCAGAGAGGGAAACCAACTAATAGATCTGGCAGCTGCAAAAAAAACCCATAGATTTGGGACAAAGCTCTCCTCTCTGGATGCATAGATCTACTATGGCAAAAAGCTCAAAAGTCAAGTAATTAAGTAGCAACATGAGTAAGCAAAGGAAGGAAATCAAGCACAGAAATCCAACTTTGGATTGCTTTTTTTAGGGCCAAAAAGTATCAAAGAATGGAATGGCAGGAAGACAATGAAGTCAGAGCTCCTACACTGAAAGCTTCCAAGAAAAATATGAATTCGTTACAGGCCATAGAGGAGCTTAAGAAGGATTTTGAAAATCAAATAAAAGAAGTGGAGGAAAAATTGGGGAAAAAATGAGAATGATTCAAGAAAATCATGAAAAGTGAATCAACAACCTGACTGAAGAAAATAACACCTTAAAAAATAGCCTAACTCAGAAGGCAAAAGAAGCTCAAAAAGCCAATGAGGAGAAGAATACCTTAAAGGGTAGTTAGTAGCAAACACTTTCGAAAAGGGACAGGATCAAAGTAGAGAATAGAACAAGTGGGAGGTGGTATAGGAGGGAGGTAAATATAGTCAGTCTTTCACAATATATCCACTATGGAAATTTTTTGCACAGCTACACTTGTACAACCTATATTGAATTGCCTATCTTCCTAGTAAGGGTGGGTGACAAGGGAGAAAGGCAAAGAATCTGGAATTCAAAGTTTTAAAATCAAATGTTTAAATATACATAAATTATTATTATTACATGAAACTGAGAAATAAGATATACAGGCACTAGGGTATAGAGAACCATGTTGCACTACTGGAAAGGGTGATGGAGGAAGATATAGGAGAGAGCACATTGGGGGAGGGGGCATACAGTGGCATCACTGTTTTGGGGTGGTGGGTAGGGAAAAGATGGGGAGAAAATTTATAACTCATAATCTTATGGAAATGAATGATGTAAACTAAAAATAAACATAAAATTTAATTTAAATAAAGAAAAAATAGTAGGCAGGTATAGAGAGAGAATCCAGGAATTTACCACTAAACTTACCACTAAGTCCAAAAGGGACTTAGAGTTCATGAAAACAAGCATCTTTCTCTTCCCTTTGGCTTATTTTATATCTCTAATCTAGGGTAATGTAATTAGCTTAACAGTTATTAATTTCATTGCATAATATTTATCCTACTTAGCACCTCAGTCTTCCTAAGGAAAATTATTACATTCTGAAACCACAATCTAGAGGTCCCTTGAGAGAAATCCTTCCTTAGACCCTTCCCTACTCCTCACAAGAGGACTGCATTTATCTACTAATTTTATCCAGATTACTCTTTTCTCAAACCCATATAGCCACAAAAGAAGAATTAGGATCTGCTCATCCATTTTCTATTATATGTGATGAAAAATCCTTTCTTGAAGTCCTTACAAAATATGTCTCAGTATTGCCCCAATTTCATAAGATAGGTCACTGGTGGATCTCTGTGAAAATATAACTATGGTCAATGCTGGGATGTAATAGTAACTTTGTAGCAGAATCTATTATATTTCAGCTGAAGAAAGGTAGAGTTAGCAGTAATGATCTTTGGCAAAGCAAACATAAAATCAATTAATTATTAAAATTATTATTTAAATAATAGCCAATTAAAAAGGATAATCAGGGGAATTACATTTTGATAAAAGGTATCATAGACAATGAAGTAATATCAAAAAATTTACATCAGGTTTCTCTGATAAAGACCTCATTTTTCAGATATTTAGGGAACCAACACAAATTTATAAAAATAAGAGCCGTTCCCTAATTGATAAATTGCCAGGGTATATGAAAAGGCTGTTTCCAGATGAAGAAATCAAAGCTATATATAGTCCAATGGGAAAAAAATTCTCTAAATCACTATTGATTAGACAAATGCAAATTAAAACAACTCTGAGGTACCACCTCACACCTGTCAGAAATGGCAAATGGTGGAAGGGACAAGTGAAAATGGGTACACTAAGGGACTCTTAGTGGATTTGTGAACTGGTCTAATCACTGTGGTTAATATTTGGAACTATGTCCAAAGGGCTATAAAATTGTTCATACTCTTTAACCCAGAAAAACATCCCAAAAGATCCCCCCACAAAAAAAAGAGAAAAGAAAAGGACCTATATGTACAAAAATATTTATAGCAATTCTTTTGTGGTGGTAAAGAATTGAAATGTGAGGATGCCCATCAGTTGTGGAATGACTGAACAAGTTGTGGCATATGATTGTGATGGAGTCCTATTCTGCTATAAGTAATGACAAGGGAGGCATTCAAATATGTGAAAAGATCTATTTGAACTGATATAAATCAAAGTGAGCAGAATCAATAATTAATTATATACAGTAACAGCAATATTATAATGATCAACTATGAAAAACTTAGTTACTCTAATTAATTAAATGATCCAAGATAATTCAAAAGGATTCATGGTGAAAATGCTATCCACCTTCAGAGAAAGAAGTAATGCACTCTGAGAGTGCATTGAAATATGATTTTCTTTATTTTTCTTTTTTTTTCCAATATGACTAATATGGTAATATGTTTTCCATGATTTCACAAGTATAAATGATACAAATAATGTATCTCAGTGGGTGGGAGGAAGGACAGAGGTGGGGGAGAATTTTTAATTCCAAATTTCAAAAAAGAATGTCTAATATAAATAAATAATTTTTAAAAGTACTAATAAAATTTTTCACAGCCCACCTCACAGAGTAAGGGAATCATTTCGAAAACTTATCATGTTATATAAATGTGTTTTTATTACATTTTGCTGTCTGTAGTACTTTTATATTTCAACTTGCTGTAAGCTGATAGTTACCATCACTATCTTTATATTTTTTGCCATTCTTTTGCCTTTTATTTTTGTTGATGCTGATGCAATAACTGTTCCATCCTGTATACATGTCTTTCAAAAGTTTGAGTTGATTGGAAAGTTCACTCTTCTACCAAATTGTTTCCCTATGCACTATTCCCTCTCTCCTTCCTCTTTGGTATCATTCGTAATTGAACTTTAAGAACTTCATTCTTAGGAAACCCCCTAATTTTTCTAGTACTTTCAATATTTTAGTCATGTTCATTACCAAAACATCCAAGATATGAATCCATGTTCATTCTCAACTATCAATATTTAAGAATATCATCTCGATTTCTCTATGGCTCATATCCCTATCCAGCAGATAAGACTTTAATTTTTTGTTTGTTTTTTTGGAAGGGAGCTCACATCTACTTCATTTTATTTATTTATTTGGGGGTGGGGAGCTTTTGGTGGGGAGGGCAATCAGGTCTAAGTGACTTGCCAAAGGTCACACAGATAGTAAGTGTTAAGTGTCTGAGGCCAGATTTGAACTCGGGTCATCCTGACTTCAGGGCCTGTGCTCTATTCACTGCACCACCTAGCTGCCCCACTTCTGTTTTTAAGTGTGCCTCTTGTAAATAGCATATCATTGGAGTCTGTCTTTGAATCCATTCTGCTTTTTGTGTAGTGTTGCATTCTTCCTTCTTATACATGAGTTCATTTCTTTCACATTCAGAGTTAGGATTACTAGCTGCATGCTTCCTTCCATCCTATTCTCTGAAACTTATTCTTTTTTTAAGCCCTGTGGCTTCTTTAAGAGTTTGTTTTACTTTTGACCACTGTCTCCTTTAATCAACCACCCTTCTTATTCATGTACCCTTCTCTTAGCCTCTTTTCTTCTAGTTCCCTGTTGTGTAAGATAGATTTTTGTACTCAGCTGTGTGTATATTATTCTCTTATTGAACCATTTCAGATCAATGTGAGGTTCGAGTGTTACCGACACCCTTCCTTTTGCCTCCATTTTAAAAACTCTTCCTTGCATGCCTCTTTTATATGAAATAATCTGTTGCATCATTCTTTTCTTTCACCCCTCTCCCAGTGCATTCCCCTTTCTTAGCCTTTCATTTTTCTTTTGAGATCACCTTAACATAAAAGACTCATACCTATATGCTCTGTCTTAATAGACTCATTCTAATTGCCCTAATGATGATAAAGTTCTAAAGGGCTCATTTGGGAGTGTAAACAGATTAACTGCATTAAGTTCTTTGTGATTTCTCACTCATGTTTACCTTTTTGTTCCTCTCTTGAGTCTTTTCCTTGAAAAATAAATTTTCTTTTTAGTTCTGGTCTTTTAATCAGGAGTGCCTGGAAGGCCATTTTCACCCTATGTAATTATACTAAGTTTTCCTGGGTAGGTTATTGTTGATTGTAATCCCAGATCCTCTTCCTTCTGGAATATCATATACTAAACCCTCTGTTTCTTTATATTGGTAGCTGCTAAATCTTGTGTGATCTGGACTGTGGTTCTACAATATTTAAATTATTTTTTTCTGGCTGCTTGTACTATTTTTTTTAACCTGGAAATTCTGGATTTTTGGTTTTACTATTCCTGGAAGTTTTCATTTTGGAGTTTCTGTAAGATGGTGACCTATGAATTCTTTTCATTTCTACTTTATCCTCTGGTTCAAAGATATCTGTGTTTTCCTTTATAATTTCTTGAAATGTGATATTTAGGCTCTTTTCATGACTTTTTATGTGACTCAGAACAGTCTACCTATTCTTAAATTATCTCTCATTTTATTTTCTTTTTTTAAAGTTTTTATTCATTTAAAACTTAAATACAAAACCAATAAAAGGAATTTTTCCATGTACACAACAGAACATAGAGAGGATTTAATATAAAACCATACATTTTCCTTTCAGACTGTTTATGTTTCTGTCATCCTGCTACTTTCATAGCTCAGCCTGGGGCCTTCAACTTTTCAGTGCTTCCAAAGTGTTATGATTAGAGAGAGGTCTATTTACTGCCTCCTTATCTGAGCTCTACAAATTGCTAACTTAGGTGCTTTTTAAAAATAAAACAAGCATTTAAACAATATAGTACAATAAAAATATTATTGCACATGAAACTTCAAATGTACTATGCACAACTTGCTTTTCCTTTCAAATATTCAGCAAAATTATAAAGTAAATTTCTATGGTTTTCCTTTCTTTTCTTCCCTCCTTTCCCCCTCCCCACCCTAGAGATGGTTATGATTAAACACAAAATAGGTGTGTGGGTGTATGTGTGTGGGGGGGTGCAATTGTTCTATATATACTTCTATTTACCAGTTTTATTCTCTGGATGCAGATAGCGTCTTTCTTCATATGTTCTATATGTTTAATTGGGTATTTATAATAGTTGAAGTAACTTATTTCCTCAAAGTCATCCTTAAAACAATATTGCTGCTACTATATATAATGTTCTCTTAGTTCTACTCATTTTGCTCTTAGTTATTTTGTGCAATTCTTCCATGTTTTCTTTTCTAAAATCATTGAGGTCAGCATTTCTTATAGCACAGTAGTATTCCATCACAATCATATACTACAACATGTTCAGTCATTCCCCAATTGATGGGTATCCCTGCAATTTTCAGTTCTTTGCCACCACAAAGAAAGCTGCTATAAACATTTTAGAGCATATAGGTTCTTCTTTTTCCCTAATCATCACTGGAAGTAGACTAAGTACTGGTATAGCTGGGTCAAAGGGCATAGGCAACTTAATAACTCTTTGCATATAATTCTAGATTGCTCTAAAAAATGGTTTGATCAGTTCATAAAGTCACCAACAATAAAATAGAGTTCCAATTTTTTCACATCCCCTCCAATATTTGTTGCTTTCTTTTCAATCCTTTTAGCCAATCTGGTAGATACAAAATGATATCTCAGGATTGTTTTAATTTGTGTTCCTCTAATCAATAATGATTTAGAGCACTTTTTCATATAACTATAAACTGTTTTGATTTCTTCATCAGAAAACTGCCTGTTCATATCCTTAGACTATTTATCAATTGAGGAATGACTTATACTCTTATAGATTTGATGACATTATTTATATATTTTTGATATGAGACCTTTATCTGATAAACTTTGGTATATTTGTTTTATTTATACAAAACCTTTTTAATATAATTGAAACAATTAATTTTACACCTTGCTTTCCAACTTTCTAAACAAATTTTTACCAAATAATGAACTGTTATTCCAAAATCTTAAGTCTTTATACTGTCAAATACAAGATTATTACATTAATTTGCTGTTGTAAATTCTGTGTATATTCTATTCCAGTAATCTCTTTCTATTTCTTAGCTAGTACCAGATAGCTTAGATAATTACTACCTTATAATATAGTTTAAAATCTAATACTGCTCAACCTTCATTTACATTATTTCAGTATTTCCTTTGATATGCATGACTTTTTGCTTTTCCAAATGAATTTTGCTGTTATTTTTTCCTAATTTGGAAAAAATGATAATTTAATTGGGATGGTGTTGAATATGTAAATTTCTTTGGGTAAATTTTTCATTTTTATTATATTTTAGATTTATATATTATAGTTATGTTTATATTTTATTATATTTGTCCTGACTACCCATGAACAATTAATATTTCACAATTATTTAAATTTGACTTTATTTGTAAATAAATAAACCTTTTTGGTTTGTGTGTGGTTGAGTTTTAGTAGGGCTTCTATTTGACTGAGTCATTCCCAGTGGGAGATTCTTCAGGTTCACTGACTGAACTGCTATCTTCCCTTTGATCTTGGTCTCCTGACCTCATTATTCCACTTTGGGCTTATGTGCTTGGCTAAATGCTAAACTGAGTTGCTCCTCTGCTCTTGGACTTGATGCCACACAGCTCAATTTCTGGAACTTTCCTTGCTCAGTACATAGCTACGGTCCTGTTCACTTGCAACCATTTTTCTCTCCCCTCTGACCCAGAATTGCTGCAATCTGGAACCTGTTCTTTTCCCAGTGTTAATTCAGTGATCCCCTGGGACTTTTTCCCTTAATTTTTCCTACCCTAGTGCTCTGTTTGAGTTCCTTTTCAACCCCTAGGAGCTAGAATGTTTTTGTCTTTGGCATGAGGGAGAACTATTTCTTGACTAATCTCCACCCCAATGTCTTCAGACCTCTCTGTCTTCCTAAGCTACCCTCAGCTAAAAGCAAAAACAAAACAAAACAAAACCCAAGCATGCACTGTGAGTTTTTCTTGGTTTTCTCAATAATAATTCAGTTTGGCACTTTGTCTAGGTGGTCATAGAAGTGTTGTGCTGAGTGAGCCTGGTAAAAATGTTTCCTCTTGCTCAACCATCTTGACTCCACTACTTTACCTCACGCCACTCCTCTGATAAACAATTTTGAGAAACTTTCTGTTTTACATCTCAGATTCTTACTATCTCATATAGTGTTTTTCTGGTTCACACTCTAGTCCAAAGCTTTCTTTGGAATGGATCTTTTTCCCCTTTTGTCATTTCTGCTATAATACTCTTATGTGACCTTCTACCTCCTTTCCGCTGCCTCACAAAAGGAGATGGAAGAAGAAGAAATAGGATTATTAAGCTGTCTTCTGGATCTTGAGAATGCTTGCTAGAGAATAGTAACTATCTTTTTTCTGCTGTAATAACCTGATTTTCCAGAAAAATGAATCTTCTTTGATATTATCTACACATTGTTGACCATTAATTTCAACTCAATAAGCATGAATTAGGCATTTAATATGTATAAGAAATTGTGCTAGCAGTATAGTTTGACTGGAACATAGAGTGTGTGAGAAGAACTAATGTGAAATAAAGATGGAGAGATTAGTTACAGCCAGATTATGGAAAGCATTAAATCCCAGCTTGAGATATTTGCTTTTTCTCTAGAAGGAAGAAATGGGAGTTACACAGGTCTTTGATAAGGGTAGTGATTTAATCAGACTTGTGCCTTAATCAGATTAATTGACTGCTACATACTGTATAGCTTGGATAAATGAAACCAACAAAAGAATATTACAATAACCTAGTCTTAGGTGGTAGGTGTTGAGGGACTGAACTCTGATAGTATGCCAACTAGTGGAAAGAGGAGAATGAATATGAAAAATTTTATAGAAACAAATTTATCAGGACTTGGGAAATTTTTCCTATGTCCTTTTCGTTTTTCCAAAATTACTGCCTTTACCTAGAAGAAGAGATGAAAATATCAACCATTTCCTCACATTCTTCATTTCTTTTCTTAGGACTTTAAAGTCCATAGACATGAGTATCAAGATTTTTCTCTGTGTGCCTTTCCTATAGAGAACAGGAGAAGTTGGTAGTGGTTGGAGAGTTTATATCTTGGCAAGTTAATTTCATTGTGTCAATTATAATAAATATGTCTCCCAATGTTCACTTGACATACCTTTATCCTGGGTCTTTTTTTACTAGAATGAGAGTTTTTATTAATATTCTTTTAACAAAAAAAATGAATGTAACAAGTTTCCATCCAATGTTCTTTATACAGAATTAGGCACCACCTTTTGAGGTTACCTTTAGGTACAATTAGAATCAATTGCTATCCAATCCTGAGTTCAGGTAATGCAGTACACAGTGAACTAAACTCTTCTATGATATAAGGCACAAGCACATGATTACAAATTGTAAATACAACACAAATTAAGAAACAAAAATTCAGATAAAAGTGCATGCAAACTCCTCAACAGATGAATATGATCCTGTTTCCAGAAGTGAATGTCATATACACATAACTGCATCATGTTACCAGTCTTTACACAATATTTCCAATTCTCATTTATACAAATTTACATAAATTCCATAGGTCTGTGCACAATATTCACATATGCAATGATAATGAAAAAATAGAACCCATAGCCTTGTCTTTCAGTCACTACTACACATTTCTTGGTACTTAGCTCTCAAATGGGTAGGACCTATGAATGTATTCTGTTGCTTTGTAGAGTATAGTAATGAGTTGTTGGTTATATGAAAAATATATTTCTGTCCTCTCTAGGACTTTCTGTAGTTTCAAACTTGTTTTCTCCCCTTCTTTTCCATTTCCCTTTATATTATAATCCTCTAGCCTCTTAAAACTTATTTCAACTCTACCCGGTGACCTGTTGACTATGATTTTGTTTTATCTCTGACTTCATCTTGAATTATTTCTTCCATCCTGTCTAGGAATCCTTAGGCTCTCTAAAGTGTAGAAAGGCATTCCTCATGCCTTTCATCTTTCCCTTTAGGCAAGAAAGCAGTTTGAATTTATTTGTCACATAACTGGTAAATATCTTAAGTAAGAAAACAAACACAACACTAGAACAATTTCATAGCTTCAAGGTCTCAAGGAAAACAACAGTCCTTATGGCTCCCTTGGAAACTGCTTCCATAAATCACCAATCTGATGAACCTTACTATTAGGTACCTTGTTAGGCAAGTCTTCCTGGAAATGTCCCCTTAAAACTGATCAGTCCTCTCTCCTCTCACTCCCTGATAGTCTGAGGACTAATATAGTCCCAATTAGTACTAACTGAATCAATTAGTCCATTCTACCACAATAATCACCACAAGTACATTCTTTTAAAAAAAGACATTTCAAACCTCTCACTCATGTTTCGGACTCAGAATCCATTTAAAAAAAAAGAAGTCATAAAGAATGGTTAGAGTCATAGATTAGTTCACAAAGGTCTATTTAACTATAATGAAGTTGAGATATCCCACTAATATAGTTTATTTTATACTATTGTCCCTAGCAGGATGACCTTAATTCATGGTCAATAATACTATCTAAATGGCAGGGATCTCATTTACGAAACTGGTTTCACTCTTTGATCAACTTCCTAGGAGAACTCTGGGATATTTCTTTAAAAAGTGTTTGGATAAGTCACTTAAATTCTCTTGGACCAATATTCTCATCAATTACTGAGCCTCTGAGATATTAAAAATAATTTTAACCACAAACAACTTAGGGATTATTATTCACAAATGTCTCTCTTGTAGTTTCATTAAGCCAGGTGTACCAGAAAATATGAATCATTCAAAATATTAGCTTTCAATATTATTCTTTATCTCATGGATAAATGATACTCATAGTCAAATGCCTCTCTCTTTTAAAAAAATTGATGAATATTGTTGATGTTCCCTTTTCTACAACAACCAGCTAACATCCAAATGTTAAGAGAATTCACAATATCTTAATCTGAAAAACAGATTGTTCCAAGCCTTTAGGAAATGATTGCCTAAATAAACTTGAAAGCCAGAGTATTCATTGACAGGAAGGTATGTCTGTAAACCCATATGCAATTTCTAAAACAAGGGAGTAGTAAATGTACTACTTATATAGATACATGTTTGTATATGCACACAACATATATGCCTGTATGTATATATAGTTATACCTCATATCTATATATACATACATATATGTGTGTGTACCCTAAAGTGTGGAAAGAAAAATAATTAATAAGGTTATTTTATAGGTAGAAGACTTTTATACCAACAAATACAAAGTTGTTACTTTCTTTTTTTTCCATTTTTTAAATGCTTTAATAACTTCTTATTTACATCATTCATTTCTGCCAGATTTTGAGTTACAAATTTTCTCCCTGTTTTTCCCCTACCCACCTCCCCCCAAAATAGCAGTCCCACAGGATAACCCCTCTTCCAATCTGATCTCTCCCATATCTTCTCCCATACCCCCTTCGAATTTTCCACTACGGCATGGTGGATCTCTATGCCCAAGTGCCTATATACCTTATTTCCCAATTACATGTAAAATAGTATTAATAATAGTATATCTCTCTATATATAAAGAGACAGGTTTTTTTAAACATTTGATTTTTAAACTTTGAATTCCAGATTCATTCCCTTCCTCCCTTGTCATCCACCCTTACTGGGAAGATAAGCAGTTCGGTGTAGGTTGCACATGTGTAGCTAATGCAAAACATTAACACAGTAGATATGTTGTATAAGACTGACTATATTGCCCTCCCTCCTATCCCACCTCCTATTTGTTCTATTCTCTACTTTTATCCCATCCCTTTTCAAAAGTGGGTGCTTCCAACTTCCCTCCCCCCCAGCCTGCCATCCCTTCCATTACCCCCCTCTCATCCCTTTCCCCCCTACTCTCCTGTAGGGTGAGATACCCTACTTAGTGTGTATGTCATTCCCTCCCCCAGCCAAATTCAATAAGAATAAGGTTGACCCATTCCATTTTGCTTTCCTATTCTTCCCCTCCATTGTAACCATTTTCCCTTGCCTCTTCTATATGAGATAGTTTACCCCATTCTGTCTCTCCACATCTCTCATTATATTGCTCTCACCTCTTAATTTCACCTTTTAAGTATCATTATTCCTATTAAATTTGTCCTGTGCCCTTTATCTATGTATACCTGTAAACATATATATACACATTCACATGTGTATTCATATACCCATATACCCTCTGATATAGACATAGATAGATACATTTCTATTCCCTTCAACTATTTTCATACTGAGAAAAAATTCATCAGTTACAATTATAGTTTTTCCATGTAGGAATGTTAATAGTTCAACTTGGATAAGTTCCTTATGATTTCTTTTTCCTGTTTACCTTCTCATGCTTCTCATGCTTCAATTTTCTATTCAACTCTGGTTTTTTCATCAAGAATTCTTGAAAGTCCTCTATTCCACTAAATGACCATATTTTCTCTTGAAACATGATACTCAGTTTTGCTGGGAAGATGATTCTTGGTTTTAATCCCAGCTCCTTTGACCTCCAGAATACCATAATCCAAGCCCTTCAATCCCACAGTGTAGAAGCTGCCAGATCCTGAATACCTGATTGTGTGTCCACAATATTCAAAGTGTTTCTTCCTGACTATTTGTAATATTCTATCCTTGATTTGGGAATTTCAGAACCTGGCTATAATATTTCTAGGAATTATTTTTGGGATCTTTTTCAGGAGGTGATCGTTCAACCTCCATTTTGCCCTCTGGTTCTAAAACATTAGGGCAGTTTTCCTTGAGAATTTCTTGGAGGATGAGTTCTAGGTTCTTGCTTTGATCACGCTTTTCAGGTAGTCCAATAATTTTTAAATTATCTCTCCTGGATCAATTTTTCAGGTCAGTGGATTTTCTAATAAGATATTTCAAATTGCCTTCTCTTTTTTCATTTGTTTGGATCTGTTTAACAGCATCTTGATTTCTCATAAAGTCATTAGCTTCCATTTGTTCCAATCTAATTCTGAAGAAATGATTCTCCTCAGTGATCTTTTGAGATTCTTTTTCCAACTGGCAAATTCAGCTATTTAAGGCATTCTTCTCCTCATTGCCTTTTTGAGCCTCTTTTGCTATTTGAGTTGCTCTAATTTTTAAGGTGTTATTTTCCTCAGTCAGGCTATTGACTCTCATTTCATAATTTTCTTGCATCGGTCTCATTTCTCTTCCCAATTTTTCCTCCACTTTTCTCATCTGCTTCTTAAGGTCCTCTATGGCCTATAACCAGCTTGTATTTTTCTTGGAAGCTTTTGGTGCAGGAGTTCTGACTTCTTTGTCTTCCTCCTGTTCCATGCTTTGATCCTTTTTGTCCCCAAAATAGGAGTCTAATGCTGTATTGCTTTGCTTGATTTGATTCCTTTGTCTGGTCATGTTGCTACTCAATTACTTGACTTTTCCACTTTTTGCCACAGTAGGACTCTGGTACCAGACAGGGGAGCTTTGTTCCAAATTCTGGGGTTTTCTCAGCTGCTGAATGTATTAGTTGGTTGTCCTTTATGGAGCCTCCACATGCTCTGGCAAGCTGGTCACACCCCAGGACCTCTACCCTAGACAGCAATCCAGATCCAAGGAGGCTAATGCAAGAGCCATGACCCCTCAGACTGTTCACTTGATCCCCCTACATACTGCAGGCCAGGAACTGAAGCTGCCACGTGGCAGTGGCTTCACTGGGGCCTCAGCAGTTTCTAACCCCAGGGGCAAAAGCTGAAGCACTCCCAACTACTGGGTCCCAAAGTCCACACTGCACTCACCTCTCACTTTGTCCTTAGCATCTATGTGTTGATAATTCTGGACTGCCACAGCTGCTGGTGATCTGGAGTCCCTCCAGCTGGTGGCTGATCAGGCCTGCCCTGGGGCTAAAACCTCAGGCTTAGGGCTTGGCTTGGTTCCCAGAGCTCTGTGCTGGCTGATTCCTGCCAGCCTGCTGGGCTGTCCTCAGCAGGAGGTTACCTTCTCTGTGTAATTTTGTGGGTTCTGTAGCTCCAAAGTTTGTTCAGACTCAACTTTTACATGGATTGGAGGTGGTTGGAGCCAGAACTGTGAGGAGGTCCTGTTTCTACTCCGCCATCTTGATTCCCTACTTTATAATTCCAAAGTTGTTACTTTCTAAAAGTCCTAATAGTTGTTAACTTGCTATCTTTGGTAATATGACAAATTGTTTGAAGTGGAGAACTTTAGAAAAAGACATAAGTTTTACTAGTAAATATCTTTTTATTTTAAAAGTCCCAACTAAAGGGATGTGTGATTTTTTTTCCCCTTCCTCCATATTGTAGACACTTGGGAAAAAGTTTTCTTACTACATGTGAACTAATTCTGAATAATCAATGGAACTTCACCCTGTGTGTTCATCATTGTCCTCTTTCTCTGCATCATTTGCACAGTGAGAGTCTGATGATGTGATAAGAACAAGGGGGCTTTCAGCAAGTATTCCAAGAGGGAAATAGTTCTTCTATTACTGCTCCCCCAAACCTCTAATTCATGTTGAAGAATGACTAGAGAATTCTTTCTTATTCTCTGATCCACTGTAACTGTGCTATCAGAAAGGGCAAGAAAAAAATGAAAATAATTCCCTCTGACCTTCAAAGTACAATTTGATTCATCAAAATGCATGTTATGTACCAGGCCCTCTACTAGACACTGGAAAATTTCTGTTTTTTTTTAAACAAACTCCTATTATTATTCACTAAGATGTATTTTGGGGGAGGGGTGGAATCTTTGAGGAGTGATTCCATAATTTCTGGATGGGAAATGATTAACATCTGTCTAAACCTAGTATATTTTCTCAAAATACTCACATACATCAATATATAGGCCTATAGCCAAATTTTTTCTTGTTGTACCCCTCATTGTTGTAAATTATGGTTTCCCCTTCATTTCTGTTCATGGTAAAAATGGGAATGGGATTCCAATGTTATAAAAGATCAGGTTGGAATAGAAAAACCCTTGTAACTCAAGTGAAAAGGAATGGAATAACACCCTATGTTTTTCACACTTTGGGATAAGAGTATGTTAGAGTTAGAAGCTTTTGAACAACCAGAAATCATCAGTGATGTGGTCAAAGAAAACAGTGGAAAATCATCTGTAATAATTGAAGCAGAGATGGTAAGCTTGCAGCTTGAATTTACAGGGTCCAGAAGGAGGTTGTTAGAGGTATCAAGAGGCACTACCAGTACTGTATATTTTCCAGAATTTGTCTAGTGATGGGTCAAGAATCAGTGTCTGTCATCATAGGAGTTTGAGTAGAGTCACTACTCAATGGAAGATGAGGCCTTCCTTTTTCTCCTATCTCTGATGTGGGTAATGATTTCCAGCCTCTGGAAGCAACCATTCCCCTCAGCCAAAGTGAGGTTTAGAATTCAGATCTCTTTGGGGCAGTTACTGTCCTGAAGATGGAAATTCCAGATCATTTATTGGAGCTTAGTGCCTCAGACATTTAATGTATCATTTGTTTTATCCTGATTTCATTCAGTTAATATTTTCTAATATAAGATGGAAATTTTCTGAGTGGGTGAGTGGTTTCAATCACCCCACTTTGGGAAAAAGAAAAGGATTGGAGCAAATGAATGTCCGATTATGATATATTCATAAAATATTGTACATTAACTTTATTTCATTTAAAAAGTAAAGTTGAACAAGTAAAAACTAAAGTACAATGGAAAGGAATCTGGCACTCCCTGGCACATTTGCAGTAATCCTGGTAAGGTTATGTCTGTACAAGGACAAGTGTGACTGAAAGAGCCCTGAGTTCATAGGTTGAGCTGGTAGAGAATTGCAGGGGTGCTAAGGCACAGATTACATTCAGTAGCAATTCTAGTCCCTGCCCCTAAGAGGCACTTGGACATTTATATTCATCTAGTCCTTCATCCCATATGAAGCGCCCATTGTGAAAGGTCCTTCATATCCAGGTGAAGGGCAAGTGTTCCCGCATAAAGCAGGAGTTCTTAACCCTTTTGTGTGTTGTGGATCTCTGGTAGTCTGATGAAGCCTATTGGCAGCTTCTCTGAATAACTTTTTTTTTAATATGTAGAATTATAAATCAAATTAAAGGTTAGTAAATATATATGTGTATATATAAAGGTGTGTGTGTGTGTGTGTGTGTAAAATATTTTGTCCCATCCAAATTCATAGATCACACAAAACCTATCTCTGGACCCCTTGAAGGTCACTGAATATCAGGACCCCTGATATAGAAGAAAAGTTTCTGGATTGGCATCATTAGACTCCTCTATGTATAGAATCCCCACCTGTACAGCACAAGTCATAGCTCTATGGGAAAAATGATTAGTGACCAAAGGAAAACTATTGGGTTTTTCTTCTTACTAAATCAAACCTCATTTCTCAATCCTTTCCCTTTGTGTCTACGAGAAGATCTCTTTTGAGGGGTTAACAACAGGAGGAAAAAAAATATATTTAGAATTGTATAAGGTTTTATATTATTTAAATCATCTTTGAATTAAAAGATGATGTTTTCAGTTGAATTATTAAAATTAATAGAAGAAAGTATTATGTGTCTTGTGACATTTTATGCTAAAGAATTAACAAAGTAATGATGAGCCCCACATCAGCCAGATACATATTTCATAGCTTTTTTTCCACTTACTGTCCACTTGAAATTAATGGCTTTCAAAAATGTCATTTTCAAAATCTTTCTATTTCTTATTAAATCTAAGCCAACAGGGAAAATACACAACTGATATTTGTAACTGGAGTGTGCCAATTATTTCCACAAGTCATGTCATATGAAAAACACAAACAGATGTGATATGTGAAGAACAGCAAAAACCCAGCTGTTTTACTGAGAACATGAAATAAGTGGCTAAATGTCCCATTTTAAGGAGAAAAGTCTGTACTATCTCTTTCTCTCTGGACTTTGATGAGGGATAGCCATTAAGCCTCCAAAATAATATAATGACAGTGATATCCTTTTCATCTTTTTTTTTTCCCTCCACAAGTCCAATTTAATGTAATTCCTACACTGTTGGTTTTTGAATGTCAACAGATGTGAAAAGGGATTAGTTACCTTAATATCAATAAATTATTCATGCTTAAAGCCATAAAGGATTAGTTTGCCTTCATGTAAAACAAGATTAATCTTATTTTCTTCTACAGCTCTTCAGAGGGAAAATATAGGGGTAGAGAAAGATGATTGTTCCTAGTTGTAAGAAATAGTCTTCTACCTAGGGTTCAGGAAGTTCTTTTAATCAATTATCAGTACTTGTTAGGTGCAAGGCACTCCCTGTGAGGGACAGATGCAAAGGTAACATTGAAATACCTTAAAAAATAAAGGTTGTGACCTCTAAGAATCTCTGAGTATGAAAAGAGAAGACAAGAACACCAGTTGATAATCGGTAGTTCAAGACAATGTAGAATAAATGGTAAGTGAATGGGACAAATGTGTTCCACAGAAGTTTGGAGAAGGGAGAGTTCACTGTAGGGAGGAATAATTGAGACGAACATTATGGAAATGGAGCCTTGAGCCTTGAAATTTGATTAAGATTGGATAAGCAGGGGTTTGTGTGTGTGTGTGTGTGTATGTTTGTGTGTCTGTGTGTGTGTGTAGTGGGGAAAAGGGTATTTCAATTGGGGAAAATGGTAAGAGAGGGAAAAAATCATGCAGGATTTCAAGAAGTGTGGTAGGAAGAGTGAATAGACAATTCTGTCTAGGAGTGAGTGTTTACATAAAGGAATAATGAAAAAGAAGTTTCAAAAAGCGTATCTAAGGACAAATTGTGAAGGACATTTAATATCATTTGACTGAATAGATGAGTAATTATTTATTTAATTTACTGTATTCCAGGCACTGTGCTAGGGCACCATGAATAAAAATGTAAACAAGCCAGATAGTTCCTACCCTCAAGTAGCTTACATTCTAACAGGAAAATATAATAGAGATAGGAATCATGTCAGGGGATACTCTTTTGGTAGTGTTGAATTTGACTTGATCCTGAAGGAAACAGGGAGCCACTGAATATTTTTGAAAATAGGAGAGATATTTTTGAAAATTGCATTTTGCTAAGATTGATCTTCCATCATGTACAGGAAACATGAGCAGAGGGTGATGACCCTTCAATAAGTCCACAAGAACAGCTTGAGAGAGTGTTGAATGTTTTGCTAAAAACTTAAGTAAACTATATCTAGGATTTCCGTAATTTAAAATCGTAATAACCCTGTCAAATAAGGTAATGGAAATAGTGTTTCTTGACATATTCTTAATAAAACAATACTAGCTCCTTATGATGACTGTTTCCTTTTTTAAACATTCCCTAACCATGCCTTTAAGTAGCTCCCATTTCTTATTGAATTTTAAGACTTGCAAAATTACTTTCCAACTATTCTCTCGTTTGGTCTTCATAACAACCTTGAGAGGCAGGTGTTATTATTATTCCAATTTTATAGACGAGGAAGATAATTTAATTGAGTTGCCTGGGGTCACATAGCTAATATGTATGAGAGTCAGAATTCAAACTGATGTCTTTCTGATTCCAAGTATAGTATGCTAACAACTATTAAGCCTAGCTGCCTCAAGAATATATTCTAGAATATTGCTAAGAATCAAAATATTTTGACTAGTGAGACAAGTTTCTCTTTTTTCCTTCTCTCTCTCTTCCCTTCCTCTTCTCCCTCTTCTCTCTGTACTCCCTTCACCATCACCTCTCTCTCTCTCTCTCTCTCTCTCTCTCTCTCTCTCCCCCTTTCCCTTTCTCTTCTCCATTTCCCTCCCCCCACCATTTTTCTCTATCTGTCTTTGTCTTTCTCTGTGTCATGCACACACACACACACACACACACACACACACACACACTGTCAGCAATTGTTGTTCTCCAAGAAGTTGGATGGTACAGTGGATAGAGTGCCTGGGGAAAACATCTTCCTGAGTTTAAATCCACCCTGGGCAATTCACTTAACCCTATTTGTCTCTGTTTCCTCATCTGTAAAATGACCTGGAGAAGTAAATATTAAACCATTTCAGTATCTTTGCCAAGAAAACAACAAATGAAATCAATGAAGAATCAGACATAACTGAAACAACTGAACAACAGTATTATCACACTTCTGTTTCCCAGGATATTCCAAAGACCGTTGTAGCAGCAATCATTACTTCAGCAATCACATTTGGCAATTCATTCTGTACCTTAATCCCTCTCTAGTTGGTGACCTGTACTTATTAAGAGCAGCTGAATGATCTTTTATTAAATGCCATATATACTTGTTTATCTGTGGGTTTAATTTCCTGGTAAAGATTTTGTCCTTTCCTTTCTATTGCAAAGATCATCCCCTTGGTAAACTAAAACACCTCTGCTTTCTTTCAATTACTGTTTAGCATTGTCCCATCAACTGCAAACAACAGATTTGTTTCTTATTCTTTCTTGGATAATGGGATGGTGACGATGATGATGATGATGATGATGGTAATAGTATTTATAAATAGCATTTATATCATGCTTTAAGATTTGCAAAGTAATTTGTATTTATTGTTTCACTTGATCATTTGAGAAGATTTTTTTTCTCTTTATTCTGTTTGGGTTTTTTTGTGCCTCCACTGTTGTAGAGGGGGAAAAGAAATTCAGGCACAGAGACAGAAAGGAAAGAGAATGATTCAATTATACTAAAGTGATAGTAACTACTCTTATCAAAGTCTGTTGTATCCTTGGACTTTGGTATCCATTATATTATTTCTTATTATTCTTCTTTGAAATGCCAATTACATAAGATGCTAATTAACTCATTAAGTGTTATTCACAAATCTTCAGCTACTTTTATTTTTTTTTAACTTTAAGAGGCTCTACTCTCAGTACGATGGCAAAACAAAACCCCTAAAGGAAAAAAAAATGAATCTATGTATATGTATATATGTATGTCTGTGTATATGTGTATGTATGTATTTGTGTGTATATGTATATCACCACATATGCATATACATATGCATATATGTGCTCATGTATATATATATACGTATATAATTTGTGCTACATTAGTACTAGCATAACAAATATTACCTCAGGTAAATCACATGATTAGGCTTAAGCATATATTTCATACTACTTTCTTTTGATATGCTAATTAACTCAGAATGCAAATTAACTCAACCATAATTCACAAATCTTCAACTTCTCTTTATTAGCCTTCAGGGGCTGTGTACTCTCAGTAGAAGAGTAAAACAATCCTCCTAGAGGAAAAACAAAACAAAACTCAACAAATGTATTAGAAGTCACCAAAGAAAAAAAAATAGTACCTCTTTGGCCAGTCAATATGGATTAGTAGAAAGTGGCTGGATTTCAAATCAGCATACCTTGTATATCCCTATTCTATTACTTGCTATCTGGGTGACCTTAGAAACTAACTTACCTCTCAGCCTCAGTTTCTTCATAAGTAAGGCTCACAGGGTACATTAGCTGATCTCTGAATTCCTTTCTAGCTCTGAATTGATTGAGCTGTACCATGATATGAACATGGGCATGAATAATGAGTTCTGTTTCACCTAGTAAGCTTAAAATTTCTTAGCAGAAGTGATTATATTTCTAAAGAAGCTTACAGCATTCAGTGAATTCTGACTGACATGCCATTTGTCATATTTAGTACCCTATCAAACTTATATCCTGAGGATAACCTCTGGTGTTTTACCACTGATCTTAACCATGTGGTTAAGTAAGTGGTTACTGTCAAAAGAATGGCCAAGGTTTTAAGAAGAATAAAAGACTCTTACTACAAAGACTTAAGGTTGGTCTATAAACTTGTCACTTCATTGAGTAATCTTTTCTTTCACTTTCCATCTTTTCTCAATTTGTGCATTGTTCTGAACTTCTTTTTGAATATCAACAAAGCAAAGAGATTAAGAGTTTGTCTAACAAATTAGAGTGTCTATCCAGATGACAGTAAGAAGATGTGCCCCAACATTGTGGATTCTTTAAAGGGAATTTTGATAAAACAGACAATGTTTTCCTAATTTTGGATGTCCTGGTATGTCCTACTTCCCAAAAGATAGGTAGGAACTAGATCTGTGATTTCATTGATATAGGGAAATTCCAGATGAGGAAAAACCCTCTACTTGTTCAGGTTGGCAGCTTCTCTGAAATGTTTGAAATTTGAGAACTTCCTAATGCATGTAGGGGTTGAGCAATCTGCCCAGGGTCATGGAGACATGTCTAGAGGCTGCACTTTAACCTGAGTCTTTTTGGTTCCAAGGCCAGGTTTCTATCTAGTTAGAACTTGCTTCTTCTCATTCCCAAAGAATGAGTGTGGCAAAATGATGTGTTTATTTGAAAAGTCGTTGTAAAAGTATGAATTAATGAAAAAGTATTTGTTAAGAGTTACTATGTTCCAAACTGTGTTCAGCACCAGGGATCCAAATACCCAAGTGTTATGGAAATGGGAATCTAAGATCTTTCCTGTCTCTAGGTCCTTTGATAGGCTTAAGTGACTCTGAGAACCTTCCTTGATTTGAAAATATACTCTGCCCTCTAATAGGCTGAATGTGGTCACATGGAGCCTGTGGCAGGATGCTTGTTTTTCAGGAATGCCCACATCTTGTTACATTGTGATTGGGCAGTGGGTCAAGAGGGCTGTGACATTCTCTGATTCAGGAGAAGGCTATATATACCCTGATGAGAGGTTTTTGCTGTGGGGCTCACTTTTAAAAGAGTTGTGCGATTTGACCAGATGAGACTCTGGGCAGCTGTTGAGCCCCTGGCTTTGAAAACCCAAATGTTGGTGCTTCCATCTCTGGTAACTGACTAGGTATGGATGTAAGCCTGTCTGCTGATCCGTTTCTCTGTTTGCTTGTAACTTCTGCTTGTAACTTGTTTGTATTCTCTGAAGTTCGGGGTGCTGACCTTTTTCCCTTGAACTAGGTAAATGACATCTGTTTCATTAAAGCAAGATTGTTAACCCATTTTGAGTTGCTTTCCTTTAGAAAAACAGATCTAAGAACCTATGCTAGAAGCCATCCTGGGTATGTGGGGGTACTTGTTGCTACACCAAGTGAAGCTTATAGTCTAATAGGAGGAGACAAAACATAAATGGAGTAATGGTGTGGTACTTTGGCTCAAGAAGTTATAGGGCTTGGGGCAGCCAGGTAGCACAGCGAGTAAGAGCACCGGCTCCAGTGTTGAGAAGACCTGGAGATCGAATCCCGGGCTCAGACACTTAGTACCCACCCAGAAACACCTGGCCGTGTAACCTTGAGCAAGTTACTTAACCCCAATTGCTTAGGGGCGGCCAGGTGGCTCAGCGAGTAAGAGCACCGGCTCCAGTGTCGGGATGACCTGGATCAAATCCGGGCTCAGATACTCAGCACCACACCCAGAAATAACTGGCTGTGTAACCTTGAGCAAGTTACTTAACCCCGATTGCTTAAAAAAAAAAAGTTATAGGGCTGGTAAGTGCAGTCATAGAAAAGTGGGGCGATATGCCTTATTTTTTTCTAGCAGCTGTGATTTGATTTCTCTACCAGAGAGAGGGTGATGTTAGGAAGTGAAGGTATGCTTACAAGAGATGACATGCTTGTGAGGATGACAAGGAAGAGGCAGGATTTCAGAGCAGGAAAGGTCAAGGTATGGCCTCTGGTCATTTTAGTTATACAGAAAAGCTGTGAGATTGGTGCTATATACCTATGTGTATATATATATATATATATATATATATATATATATATATATATACACACACACACACATATACACACATATATATGCACATATAATGTTTATTTTATTTTTACATATATATGTATATATATATATACGTAGTTATATTTAGTTATATACCATCTTCATTTTACAAATGAGGAAATTAAGACCCCAAGAGGTTTAACTGGTGATTTGTCAATAGCCATATATCTAGAAAAAATCAGAATAGGAATTCTAACTCATGCTTTCCTGATAGTAATTCCCCCCAATGTATGCCCTGTATCAGAACATATCTTTCTTATAATCCCAATCACTGACATGATGAAGTATGCTACCCCCCTCCTGTCAAAAGGTGATAGACACAGGGTATAAGATGAGACAAAGACTTTTTGGACACAGTCTTTACAGGAATTTGTTTTGCTTATCTCTGTCTATTTGTTGTAAGGATCATAATTTTCTTTTATTGTTTTTCCAGTTGTAGGTGGGAAGAGGTGATGGGAGGGAGAGAAACAGATTTTTTTTATTCCAAATACTATCAAAAATACTAATATGGCTCCCTAGAACTAGATAATACCCCCAAATGAGTATTGCCCATGGCACGACAGTCTCCTTTTATCATCTGGTGCCAACTTTCATCTCCCCCACTAACCAACAGTTGCTCTTGGACCCCAGTGACCACTTTGGAAGCAGAAGAGCAAGTTAGAACCCCTAAGACAGGCATAGATCCAATGGTGCTGCTTGAACATGGCATCCCTGAATGCCATTGGGTGAGAAAGCACCAAGTGTGAGCTGAATCATTAGTGTAATATGGTAGTTAAACAATCTAATAAAATCTTCATTTCATAAATAGAAGCATCACATCCAAAATGTGACAGGGAACAGCACCACTCTGTTAGATCATATCTCAAATATTGCACTCTTTCTCACCTGTCACATTTTTGGAAAGATACTGATAAAGTAGACCAGATCCACAGGAGGGCAACCAGATAGTAGGGAGATGATACATGATGTCAAATAAAGAAAGGAAGAAGGAACTGAAAATGCTTGTTCTGAAAAATAGAAGATGCAGAGTTCAAATTATAAATGCCTTTAAGTATATGAATGGCTACTTTAGAAAAAAAAAAAGAGTTAGAATAATTTTGTTTCACTCCAGAAGATAAGTAACGGGTAACAGGGTAGAAGTTATCAGGAGGCAAATTTCAGCTCGCTCTGGAGAATTTTTTTTTTGTTTTCAAATTAGAATAGTCTGAAAATTGAATGGGTTCCTTTCTACTGGAGGTGTTCAAATGCTGACTGTATGACTATTCAAGGTGATGTAGAAGAAATGCATGTTTTGGGCAAGGGTTTGGACTGGATATCTCTAAGTTTCCTCCCAACCCTTGGGTTCTATGACTCTCTGAGGAGTAAAAGACAAATCTATGAGATAACCTTAAGGGAAAGGATAAGGAAGAGTTAGTCTAGTTTTAGAAGGATCTCATTTTAACTTTACCATACATCTATATGGAGTCCGAGACAATGTGTCTTTTTGAGAGTTTCTGTGGAAATTGTCTGGACAAGATGAAAAGATGCACAGAGAAGAGTTGGTTTAACAAATTCCAAGATTCTGACATGGGGAGAAGATTGACATTCTGTGCCAGCCTCCCCACCCTCAATTATGATTCATTTATAACAATATAAAAGGGTGCTATGTGTATTTTTCAATCTCTTCTCCACATTAGAATTTCCAAAGGAAAGTTTAGAGGCCAAAGCAATGGATATAATCCAGGGTGTGGACAAAACCAGTGTAATTCCAGCTGAGATGAGAAAATCGTCTGCATCCAGAGTCTATGAAAATATAAATAATTATGACTCCCTATTATGACCAAACTCCAGACTTGATGAGATGGGGGTGGAAGGGTCTTTACCTTCTCTTTCTTCCATCAATCCCAAAGGATAAACTACTTAAAACAAGCAAGGATTAAAAGATTCTTTTAAGCAGAGTAACATGACCCATGTTATGGGGTGGCCCAGAAACTTGCACAATCTCTTGTTCATCCTTGTTCTCAAAGAGAACCAGTGACATCAGAAGGGTGATGTCTTGACTTGCAAGTGAATTGGATTTAATTGAAGCAGGACTGTGCCTCATCATCAGCCTCACGTTCTCCTCCAGAGTCATCAGAATCCAGTGGTAAGACCTAAGTCAAGATGAATAGAGATGGCTCTTGAACAATCTCAATATGATCAGTGGCAATACTGAAGCTTGTTAAAACAGTAGCTAATCTATGTGTACATGATGAACGACATAATTTAGCTAGTAACTAAACTAGGTCTTCTACTTTAGTAGTTAACTACTTAGCTAGCAGTTAACTCAGATGCTGTACTTAGTGCTAATTCTACCCACTGGACTGTTTTTCCCCCTTTGGGAACAATACATGAGCCAATATCTCAAGTGAATATCACATGGAAAATATTTACTACCACACATGGTGGTATGTAGCACATGGAATTAATATTACATCTATGAATTAATTTTACCTTAACACATATGTTCAACTTTGGACTTTTCCTTCCTGATATTAAAGTTATTTTAGCTGTAAAACGACAAAATTGAAATGTTATCTTTAAGGTCTCTTTCAACTCTAAAACTCTGTAAGTGCCATGGTCAGGTTTTTTATTGAAGAAAGAATATGATGATGTTGATTTTGAGGGTACATCTATATGGTAGTAGTAGGCATTTTGATAGTGTTGGCTATACTGGTCAAAGGCCAACAATGGCTAGTGGACAGAGAGATAACATATTAGCCTAAAAGTGAAATCTGGAGATCTGCTGGCATCCAGGGAAATGGTGATTGGGAATTTTGGTTCAGAATAATAACATGAAGCCCAGAAGGACATAGTCACTAGCAGGCCAAAGAAAGATGGAAGCTGTGGCACCATGCAATTAATATAGTTGGCAGTTGGTGAATAGTTGTTGGTGGACCAATTAAAAACACTGTAGCTAAAGAAGATGATGAGTGCTTGACCAGTTTGACTAGAAATTCACCATTGATTGCTATGTCAGAAGGCTAGAGAGAGGCTAAGGTAGAAGGCATATGTTCCAATGGCACCTGCTTTGGAAAATTGTATAAGTAAAACAAGAAAAAAATACATATTCTAAAGAATGAAATTTGGATGATTATTCCCTGACATAGATTTTTAATCATACAATGTTTCACAAATTATAGTTGCAATTCTTTCCCTTCTTGACATAGATGGTTTCTGAATTTCAGTTATTCATGCAGTGATTTTGTGATAAAAGAGCAAAAGATTGATAAATATAGGCCAATATATGACTAATTTGGGAAATACTCTGCCTTAATTTAGGTATTTCATTGAGCTGAACATTTATAATTTCTTTGTTCTGTATAATATAGTGCATTTTTTTATTCTTCAAGAATTATTATGTAAAGAAATCAAGTCTGGAAAACGGGGCAGGGGAGCATTAGTTTTTGAAAGTCTGCTGCCTTAATGAGCTTTTCTCTGACTTTAGAAGTGAAATTTTTCTTACTTGACATATGTATGCCACTTGTCCCAATGCTTGGTTATGATTTAGTTCAGAATTTCCCAAAATATGCAAGGGAAATTCAGGTTCCATGAAAAAAATTGGTTCTAACAATTTTCTTTCTAAAATATTATCTAGTTCTATTTTTCAAATGAAGCCTTACACAGATTGAGAAAGTTTAACTTCAAAATGAAACCTGAACATGTGAATTTCACAAACCTACTGATTTGGCTTAATGAAAATCCCACTACCAATGTACTTCAAGGTTACTTTTACTGGCCTAAAGATATTTTCATTTCTGAAGGAATTTGATTAATAACCTTATTAGTTCTTAAATTACATGTGCAAATGCTGTTGCCTATTTTGTAAAATATGAATTTTATCTTTTTCTTTATAGTTTGGTTGCCACAAAGGAGACAGACAGTGCAAGATCACGTAGCACACCAATGTCACCATCTGATTTTCTGGATAAATTAATGGGCAGGACATCGGGCTATGATGCAAGAATCAGACCCAATTTTAAAGGTATTTTTTTCTGCCTATTGTGGAATTAATTTAATGGAATTAAAAATAATCTACACAGTAATGCTTTTGAAGGATTTTTTACCCCTTTAAAAAAGATAAATGCAAAAGGGGAAAGTTATTTGTGCTCAATTTACAAGTTTTTTGGGAACTATGTTTTTAGTTGGGAATACTTCATTCATGGAGGAAATACACAACTATGGAAATTTATCCATTTGCATTGATTTCTTCCTTTCCTAGAGTCTCTGTACTACTTATTTTGATGCTTTATCACAGGAGAAGAGCTATATATCCAGAAAAGCATCTCTAAGGTCATATAGCCAAACCTCCTCATTTTATAAATGAATAAATTTAGGTCAAAGAAATTAAATAATTTTTACAAGTTCACAAACCTAGGAAATAGGGGAGCTAGAATAATATACCTTCTTATATGGCAGTTAGATGTCTCAACAGACAGAGTACTGGACCTAGAATCAGAAAGAACTGAGTTAAAATCTGGCCTCATACACTTACTACTAGCTATGTGACCCTGGGCAAGTCATTTGACCTCTGTTTGCCTCAGTTTCCTGATTTGTAAAATGAGATGGAGAAGAAAATGGCAAACCACTCTTTTGCCAAGAAAAATCCTAAATAGGGTCACACAGAGTCAGACATTACTGAAACAACATGACAACCTCCAGAAAGTACAGACAAATTATGATAGCACCTACTTCCCAGGATTGTTATAAGGATAAAATGAAATAAGCACTTAAAAACTGATTAGCACAATGTCTGGCACAGCGAGGGCACTTAATAAATTCATGTTTTCTCCCTCCCTTTCTCCTGAAAATCCATCTTGTATTCCCACTTGAACCAAAAGTTCTTTGAGGACAGATATCATAGAATGTTAGATTCCTTACAGAATGCTACATAATATAATGTGCACAGTAAATACCTGTTAGTAAAAAGGACAAATAAAAACAATAGCTAAATAAAGGACATCTCATTTCATTTGATATTACTTCTTTTTAGAACTCCTATCATACAAAACAATTAATTTCCTCTACTAGAAGAAGGATTAATGTAAAGGGGATTGACAACAAGAGGAAAGAACTGATAATGAAGAAGTCTGGAGGTTTTGCAGCTAGATAAGTAAAAGTCTGATGTATTACAAATATGCTTAATTTTTAAGTCATGGATGGTATTGCTCCAGTTCATCTTGCCTCCATCCTTGGTGACTTAATAGTGAAGCAAAGTTCAAGCTGAGAGGAAATAATCCTGCATCCAACTGGGCATCAGACAAATTCCCCTTTTTGATAGATATCTCTAAGCTTTCATCTCTAAACTTAAGGCTTAGCAGTTCAAGTTAAGAATAAATTTGGAGCTTAACATGGAAAATATGGAATTTTAATCATCTGTTCAGACTATAAAATAGAAAAATGCAGATGTGCAGTTAAAAGTAGACTCATTATTGTGTTTCTATAACTTGGAAAACCAGGGACCTCATTTTGTACTAATTAGAAAGTAAGAAAGGAAGAGGAATATTTTTTAACTTTTCTCTTTTAAAAAATCTATTTAAAAATACAAGTGTATTTGAACTCTTCCTAGATGAATTGCTTTGAGAGATTTTCCAAGAAAAATTCTGGTAGATATTTCAATAGAAATAATTGTCCTAACATTTTTGCTAATTTCTTGGGCAAATTGGTTTGATATTTATTAATGTTAACCAGCCAATGGTGTTTTATATGTCATTTAAACAGTATTTATTTATCAATATTTAAGAATCAGGGGTGGCTAGGTGGCACAGTGAATAGATCACCGGCCCTGTAGTCAGGAGAACCTGGGTTCGTATCCAGACTCAGACACTCAACACAAAAACTAGCTGTGTGACCTTGAGCAAGTCACTTAACACCAATTGCCCTCCAAAAAGTAAAAAAAAAAATTAAAAATAAAAGAACCAAAGCCCTAAATAGGTCTAAATAAAGCCTGGCACACAAAAAAATACTTCCCCATATATGAGTTTTTTCTTTAACATTTAGCGAATTCACTAATCTACAGAAACAGAAGTGTTTCCAAGAGTAGGGCAATTTATTTTGACCCCTAACATCCCTGTACTTTAATACATGGTGGATCCATGATTGTGTAACATCAATCAAAGCCTTCCATGCCTTGTTAGAAAGTCTTTATGAATCCCTATGATAAAAAAAATACCATCTTGCATCCAATCTTCTGGGTATGAGTTTCTCTGAATTTGACTAGTCCATTTTGGAGGCAACCAGTCTAGTTCCAAATGCCATATAATACATCGTGGAAACACTACAGGAATCCCTTCTTATGTCAACACTGAGAGATCATCAATACTCTTCTGAAACCTGTTCAACAATGGAAACTATATCAACATGTAAGACAAGGTAGTCCATCATTAAATAATTTTAATTATTAGAAAATTCTTCCTTATAACAAGCCCAAATATTCCTTTTGTTATTTCCATGCCTTAGCTCTCTGAAAACTAACAGAAATAAGTTTTCTAATATTTGAAGATGCTTATTACAGCCTTCCTAATCCATGTTTCCTAGTTTTGCCCCTCTCTAATCTTCAGTTCCTTCAACAATTCCTTACATTAAGAGTTTTAAAACCTCTTTCTGTCCTGATTATCTTGCCTTTTTCCAATCACTTACTCATATGCCCATAATAAAAACAACTATCCCTGTGTATATATATATATATATATGTATGTATATATAATATATATATATATATATTGCCTTTTTTTGGAGGGCAATTGGGGTTAAGCGACTCACCCAAGATCACACAGCTAGCTTTTGTGTTAAGGGTCTGAGGCCAGATTTGAACTCAGGTCCTCCTGACTCCAGGGCCAGTGGTCTATTCACTGTACCATCTAGCTGCCCCCCTCCATATAAATTTTGCAATTTTTAAAGTTTATTACCTCAACCTAGTCAGTAGACAAGGCTAGATCTAGGCAGAATTGTTGAGTAAACCTAATATTCCTTCTGTACCTTTGCAATCCCATTTTAATATTCCTCAGTTCTTATTCCCAAAGTACCCTGGTCCCCTTTTGTACTACTTCTCTCTCTACTATAATGTTCTTTTGGACAGAGTACCATAATCAGTACCCCTCTTCTGTCTCTAATACACATACGTGTGTATATTTTTGCACATATATTTACATGTATATAAACATACACATTCATATATGTATATCTATGTATATCTGTGCATATAAACATACATGCACTGTGTATGAATATGTGTGTATGCACACACATGCACACTTTGATCTTTTCCCAAGTGACTAGCCATTCTGATAAATTAATTCAAACTTGTAAAATTACCTCTTCTAGGTAATTTTTTTAATTTTAATAGTGGCAAGGAAAATGATGACAAAATTTAGATGGCATTGACAGAAAGGTTTTTAAATTACATTAGATAGCCTAATCAATCTATGGATGCAATTAGTCCCAATGGTAAGGTATGATTTAGTTCACCATATATTAGATGCAATTGGGAATAAAGTTTCCATGAAAAAAATTGTGCTAAAACAATTTTCCTTCTAAAATATAAAAAAAAAATTAAATTATGCATGCACCAAAAGTACTTATTACATGGGACAACTTACTTTGCATCAAAATTTTGTTGACTTGCCTTTATTTGGAGAGCATTTTATGCCCCTAGATTCACTAAACCAAAATTTAAAGGTTTCATCAACATATTTCTGTACCCCAAGTCTTTCATGATGACCCAAAATACAAAATATTTTGGGCAAAGTCGATTTAGTTCCTTGCACTAGGCAAGAGATACTCCTAGCTTTAGAGGAGGGTAAAATAAAATCCTGACACACAGCACCCTCTGATGGTCATAATGAATCACTTCACCATGTTCGGTGAGAGAGAACTAGCTCATTAGGTCATAAATTTAGAGCTGAAATCTAGACAAATTTCTTCATTTTACAGATGAGGAAACTGGGGCTCAGAAAGATGAAGTGACCTGCCCAGAATCACACAAGTAATAACAGGCAAATCAATAAGGGCAATTCCTGGATCTCTTGACATAAATATACAAGACTCCTTAGTACTTTATTCCATTTGCATTCAAGGCCGCTATTAATTGTTCCATGGTAATGCATATACTAAATATCCACAGTGTCCTTCCTAGCTCTAAGTTACATGAATCTATCATTAAATAACTAAGTTTGTAGAGCTTGGACTGTATGTAGTATTCTTACGATTCAGAATAAGAGGACCAAATTTTGACTCCCACTTTATGGTGTCTCCTGCTCTAGAAGGGGGACAACAATAATTTCACTGCATAGTTCACAAAATTTTCATGAAGTCATTCATAATAAGGGTAGGAATAGATTCCCTCCTGGTTCTCTTACAGTTCTCAACCTTATGATTTTGTGAGTACCCACTACATTCACCTCACAACTCTCAAAACTAATTCCATTTAGCCATGAAAATATTCAGTTTTTCTAGATTTGGCAGGAAACAAGGAGAAAGAACAGGAGAAAGCATGGTTTAAGGGAGGAACATTTGCTTTTGCTAAAGAAAATATATATCTTATATTACATTACCATGTAAAAATCTGCTTTCATTTTAATAGGATCAATTTCATATATCTATACACTCCAGAGGTCATTAATATTAACTTAAGTGGTTAATTGTTACTCCCATAAAGTGACTAATCCAATCACAGGCCTGCTCAGCTGAGCCAAATATTGAATACAGTTGTTAGGATCTCTTATCTGAAGCAGGAGTTTAAGTAGGGTTATGGGGTAGGAGGAGGCTTAACCTCAACAATTATAAGACAAAAGTGTAACATGGCTGTCAAAATTACCTAAGCCAATCTTAAGCAACCTAGTGTTGACAATGAAAAAGGTTGTCATTTCACCATTCTTAGCACTAGTCAGACAGTATTTGGAACATTGAATTAATTTCTGGGTGTGACATTTTGAAAGAAGATTGATAAGCTAACTTGTTTGCAGAGAAGGGTAAATAGGACACAGCGAGGACTGAAAACAATTCTATATAAAGATTAACTGAAAGAACATGGGGGAAAAAGGATTTCCTGGAGACATAATGACTACCTTCAAATATCTGAAGGGTTACATTGTGGGTGGGGAAAGGATTTTGCTTCTGCTTGAACTTAAAAGGCAGAAAATAAGGATGCAGAGAAAATTATTAGGCAGCAGATTTCCACTGAGTATAAGAAAGGCTTTTCTAACAATTAAATTTGAGGTGTCTTCTGAGGGAGAATGTTACTTGTCATTGCATTTTTAATGGAAAATTAGTTTCTCCTTGAGTATATGATAGAACAGATTCCTACTCAGATACAAATTAGAATAAGATGAAACTTGAATTCTGAGATTATACATTTCTCTGATTCATCTCTCTATCCTATGAAGTATACTTGCTTGGGTTCCAAAGGTCTAAAAAGGATGTAAATTAACCATTTGGGATGGGCATGGAATGGACGTATGGGAACTAAGTTTAAAGAAAAACATAAATAGGGATAAGGATGTCCCATTTCTTTGTCCCCTATGAATCTCTTCTGAAAACATTCTAGGAAGCAGAAAAGGAGATCCCTTATTTCACTGATCCTGTTCCTAATTTAATCAAGAGGAATATCAAGTGGCGATTTTTGTGTCTTCTAGCTCCTTAGTTTTCCACAGGAGGAAAAAAAAACACTACCTATGCCCATATATTTACCCTCCTAACCTAGACTTGTCCTTCTTGTCCAGATTATTCAGTCTCAAAATCCATTTAGCTTGATCCACCCTAGGTACAGCCCTACAGGGTAAATTTCAATCTCTTTCAAACTGTGCCCCAGTGAGATTTTGGCTCTGTCGATGATTAGTCTAAGTACTGGTTTATGCTAAAAAATGAGGACTGCATCTTAATGTACCACTTGAAATCTTTTTTGAAGCTACATTATATTTAATTGTTTTGTAAATATCAGTAATTAATAATTAGTTGGATAAAGGTCATATATGTGGGAAAAACATAACCCCCATTACTTTTTTATGTCTATTTGAATAAATACATACAAATATATGAATGTGAGTTTGTGTATAGACATTTAAGTATGTATATGCATGTAGTTGGGCAACTGTCAACTTTCCTGAATTTCAGGCTTAATACCCGTGACCAAATATACAGTTTTATTTGTGCTAGTCTTACAGACCAAAATGTATAAAACATCAAATAGCATAGTATACAACGTCCTTGGGTCACCATGGCTTCATCTCAATTCAATCATAAAGAGGCTTATATCATTTTCTCTAGCTTCTGCTCCCATCTACATGACTCAGTGTTGAAAACCCTAGCTGTGTGCACAAATCATCAGACTCGGGGCTAAAGAATGCAAAGCTTCCTTCATAGTAACTGGAGATAGTCTGCTATCTCCATGTCTCCAGAGCTTTGTTCCTGAAGTGATTTCTCCAAAACTTTTCATTCCCTTCTCCTCTGAATATTACCAGTTCAGACTCCTTTGTAGCAACTGCAAGAGAAAAAAGATTCTCATCTTATATATCTGCACGAAAAGAGTGTGAAGTCCTACGGCTATCCTCTCCCTGATTTCACCTGACTGCCTTTCTTCCTTCTTGCCTTTGTCATTTGATATATTTTATTCTGAATCTGCATATGATGTTTATATTTCTTTATTAAAAAGCAATGTGCTCAAGCTTCCTCTTGGTTTGCACTCCTTGTTCCCTGACACAAACTATCTACTTAGAGGGGAATCACACCTCTTTATACTGAGCTTAACATGTCTAAACATATTTAAGGGGAACACAAAAGAGATACTAAGTAATGCCTCTTTACAAAAACATCACTTAAAGTGAATCCCAAGGTCAGACTTCTGTTCTTCAACAGTGCGTTCCTCAAACTCTCCTTGTTCTTCCCAAGATCATCCCTTGTCTCCAGGTTGAAATTGCCCTGTATACAGAGCCCAGAACCCTAAGTCTTCAATTCCTAACTTCCTTTAAAAATCTGTGCAACAAAAAATCACTCATTCTCTCATACAGGATATAATAACTGTTCTCTGCAACCATAAAAATGTCCTTTCTCTTTCCCTTTCACGTTTTTGGTGTTTCTATCTGAATCTCTATTTCTCTTACCATTTCTCTCTAATACTTTTACATTAATCTCTTCCCCAATAGCACAAAAGAATGCCTTCCAGTTTTTCTAACTGGGTCACCTTACCACCCTATGTTTGTTGGTTATGCAAAGGACATATTTTCTGGCCTAGTCTTCTCATTATGATGATTATCATTTTTAGAACCCTCACTCTCAAATGTAAATCCAGAATGCTCCCAACCTGATTAAATGATGTTATGCCTAAATCTGTATACAAATAATCTATTCAACAAACATTTGTTAAGAACCTACAATGTGTCAATGTTGTGTTAGCTTCTATGGATACAGAGATAAAAATAAAAATGTTCCTTTACTCAAGGGTCTTAAATTCTACTGGGAAAAGACGTGTGTGTGTGTGTGTGTGTGTGTGTGTGTGCGTGTGTGTGCATGCATAATATAAAAAATACAAAATGATTTCAGAGTAGAACTAACAATGACAAATATTAAGAAAAGTGTCTTGTTGGAAGGAATCCTTGAGTTGATTCTCAAAGAGAACTAGGGGTTCTAAGATACAGAGGTGGGAAGTGAAAGAATTCCAGATATGAGGGAGAATCTGTATAATGCCCAGAATGTCTTTTTCAGGGAACATCTGGTAGGATAATTTGGCAGGAACCTAGAATGTGTGTGGGAGACTGAGATGAAATCAGCTCCAGAAAGAGAGGCAAAGTAGAGTTAGATTGACAAACAGATGGTAGAACATTTATTAAGTTTTTACTACATACCCAATACTGTACTAATCACAAAGGATACAAATATAAGAAAATAAGATAGTCTCAGAACTCAAGGTGTTTCTATTCTAAGGAGGGAAGACAATATATAAAGGGTATCTGGAAAGGAAGATAGGAGAGTATCAACAGTGGTGTCACAGAATACAGTTAAGTATTTCGTGGTCCTGAAGTGGGGTGGAAGCTTGGAAGAAGGATAAGGTGAAAGTCCCCCTGTTAACATCTGCCAGTGGTTTGACTGTGAAAGGTTTTAAGTGTTTAAAAGAGCAATTTGTTATTTTATCCTAGAGGCAAGAATCACAGAAGCTTCTTGGATAGAAGAGTGATGTGGTCACACTTGTACTTTAAGAGTGTTAATATGGAAGCTGTAGAAGATATATCAGAAAAGGAAAAGGCTAAATGTATGGAACTCAAATACGAGGTTATTGTCCAGGTCAGGAGCCGTGGAGGGCGGTGATAGGAGGAGAAAGAAGAGGCCCAATTTGAGAAATGTGGAGGTAGAATGACTAAGAAAAGGGAAATTGATAGGAGTTTCTTTTTTTTGCTTTTTGGAGGGCAGTTGGGGTTATGTGACTTGTCCAAGGTCACACAGCTAGTTTTGTGTTAAGTGTCTGAGGCCTGATTTGAACTCCGGTCCTCCTGACTCCAGGGCCAGTGCTCCATTCACCGTGCCACCTAACCACCCTGATAGGACTTTCTTTGTATGTAAAGTGGGGGTTATAAAAATGACATCTAGCAGGGTCTGGCACAAATTAGTCATTACATAAGTGCTAGATAGTAGCAGTAGTAATAATAGGCAGCTAGGCGTCACAGTGATAAAGTGCCAGGCCTGGAGTTGGGAAGACATCTTCTTGAGTTCAAATGTGACCTCAGATACTTACTTGCTGTGTGACCCTGGGCAAGTCTTTTGACCCTGTTTGCCTCAGCATGAAGCAAAAATTGATAGGAGAAGGGGAGTGAAACTAAAGATTCAAGGGTGACACCAAGGTTATGAACCTATTGACTGGAAAAATGATGCAAAAATAAAGAAGTTGGGAAAAGAGGTGAATTCAGGGAGAAATATAATGAGTTTCATTTTAAGCATGTTGGATTTGATAAGCCTGTGAGACAATAAGGCACGGAGATACCCAAAAAACAATTAGAGGTTCAGCATGGGAGCTTAGGCAGGAAATGAGGATTGTACAGAAAGTCTGGGGAGCCATCTACATTGAGATGGGAGTTGAACTCTTGGGAGCTGAAGGAATTACCAAAACAGAGTAACTATAGAGTGAAGAGAAGAAACAAGAAGCCTAAGATATAAACACACATAGGAAACAGGTGATGCAAGATAATCAAACAATGCAGACTAAGAAGGACCTTAAAATGAGAAATCATTTTGGCCAGAATTACTCTGGGGCTTGAAGTTTTATTCTCATTCTAAATCTAGAAAATATGGAAGAAAAAACAATTAAGCTATATGAAAATATCTTCTGTCACTTTCGATCTACCATAGATGATACTTTTGATACTTTTCTTTTATTGGTATTGTTTATATGTTTCTAGTTTTAGTTTTAGGGATTTTTTTCTTTGCTGTAGGCCTCCTTATCAAAGAGTTTCCTAGTCTATAAGGGAAATATGATATTCCTAATCTGTAGTCCTTTGTCATTCTCTTTTCTAAGTGACTTTGAGAGTAATATTTTTTCTGTGATGGTTTTAAGGATGATTTTTAGAGAATAACCATAAGCAAATGTACTGCTAAAGCATATACATTTACTACCATTTGCTTATAAGACCAGTTGTGGCTAACTAGGTAAATAGTCTAAAATAAAAATATATCTTATGGATACTACTACAGTTATTGACTATTTTTATAAATCAGGTAATGAACTGATTAATAGATTGAACAGCTTCTACACTGGCCAGGGGCCACTGAACACATTCCTCTACTGTAGTTGCTATGGAAAATTTACCATCTTCAATGAGCTGCATCTCCCAGGGACTGTCCAGATTATCTGATTTGTTGAAAGATAGCAACCAAATTGCTTTTAAATAGGTCCATGTTGAAAACCCTGCCACAGTATAATGCCCAGAGCCAAAATACTGTAGATATTTATTCTCTATATACTTTTATATACAGAGAGGCATCATCATGTACTGGATAGGGAAGTGACCTCTAAGCCAGGAAAACCTGGCTTCAAATCCTCATTCTACCACGCTCTGGTTGTAGGACCCTAAGCAAGTCACTTAACTCCTAAGTTGTCTCGGCAACTTTCAAACTCCAAGTTTCAGACCTGCCTTGGTAGATAGATACTCTTACTGGGCAATTCCTACAATGAAAGAAGTCACAGTTCCAGTATATGCTCTATACTTACATAAGAATATGTCTCTCTGAATAAAATGCAATTTCCTGAAGAATAGGGGTTGTTACATTTTTTTGCATTTGTATCCTCAGACCCCAGTGAGGAACCTGGTACATGGTAGGTGTTTAATAAATCCTTGTTGAGTACTTGAATGACTAGTTGAAATACTTTTTGCTGTCTTTGACTGGTGTAAAACCATTGCTGCGTTAGTGTTAGCAACTGCTGGGCTGGTATTACGGCAACTAAGATGATTTTTAACAGCAAAGTGAAGAACACTCACTATCTACTAGCATCCAATGACTGAGATAGCAGAGTATTTTTTTGACTGGCAATTACATTTTTCTTTCTCCACAATACCTTTCTTAATGTCCTAATTATGTCTGAGCCTACGGAAATTTGCCAAAGGGAAAAAACTCCAAAAGGCCCAACCACTGGAATTTGTCAGTGAACTAGGTGATGTTGATTAATATGACCTAAATACTTACACTGTATTGTGAAAGCATCAAGCAGGGTGGGAGAATTTCTGAATGCAGCAATGAAAGTATTTAGTTGTGTGCATCGAAGACAGGCACAGACTGTAGCAAGAGCCAAGATCCTGCAGAGAACTAATGATCATTTTGAAGCTCACAATTTGCTGCAGAGTTGGGGTTAGAACAGTTTGACTCTGCTGACTCATTCCCTTCTGTCTACAAACCTACTCAGATTTTCCCTTCATCTTGCCACCTCTCCAGGTTGCATAGCTAGCTAGGGAGATGGATAAATTGGTAGATGGATGAGTATATGGGTACACACAAGGTGGTGCAGTGGTCAGAGTTCTGGGCTTGGAACCAGCAAGAACTGAATTCAAATCTAGCCATAGGCACTCACAACCTGTATAACCTTCAGTAAGTCTCTTAACATCTATTTGTCTCAGTTTCTTCACATGTAAAATGGGGGTTATAGTGACATCCACCAGGGACCAGCACAAAGAAGTCATGACATAAGTGCTAGACAGTAGCAGTAGTAATACTAGGCAGCTAACTGTCACAGAGATAGAGTGCCAGGCCAGGAGTCAGGAAGACATCTTCCTGAGTTCAAATCTGACCTCAGATACTTACTTGCTGTGTGACCCCAGGCAAGTTATTTGACCCGTTTGTCTCAGTTCCTCATCTGTAAAATGAGCTGGAGAAGGAAATGGCCACCCTCACCAGTATCTTTGCCAAGTAAACCTCAAATGGGGTCAAAAAGAGTTGGACTCAACTTTAAACAACTGAATGCACAGTAGTAGTAGTGATATCATCATCACTGTTGTTTTTATTACAAGCATGTATGCATAAACAAATACATATAAATATGTATCTAGATACACCTGTATATATGTATTGTATAAGTGTATATCTACACACATACATGTATACCTGTGTTTCTTTGTGTTACATGCTAGATACTAAACCTGCTTCCTCCTCTCTGACCTCATTTTCTATCTGTGAACATATTATACCCTCAAAAGAAGAATGAAGCATTTTAGCAACGTGTGATTAGCCTGGGAACGTTCTTTACCATTTTATACCTATTTTGAGCTGAGATGTCACAAAGAATCAATCAAATTAGATTCCTGGAAAAGCTGGTCATAGATCATCTAATTTAATCCCTTTATTTTCTAGGCAAGAAAATTGAGACTTAGAGAAGAAAAATAACTCGTCTAAGGTCACATAGTCCTTAGTAGCAGAACTGGGACTAGGAATTTGGTCTCCCAATCTCAAAGTACAGTATTTGAATTATTTGCCTCTAATTATCTCTTTATATGTGTGTGCCAAAACTGTTCTGGAAGATGGAGGGAGCAATTTTTTGGAAAAGCTTGCTAAAGACTATTGGGAACTACTTAGCCCTTCAATTAAACAAGTGATTTTTAAGCATCTGCTATGTACCAGGCAATATACTAGGCCCTGGAGATAGAAAACAAAGAATGAAACGATCCCTACTCATTAAGTGGCTTGCATTGTAATGGAGATACATATACATAGAAAATATGTATATATAGCATAAATAGAAAGTTGAAAAATGTAAACATTTATAGATAATGTTGTTTAGAAATGAAGGGTACTAAAAATTGGGGTGTTTGGGAAAAGCTTCATCTCAATGATGGAGTCTGAGTTGTAAATTAAAGAGAACTTTCTAAGACAAAGAAAAGAAGGTAATGCATTATAGGAATACAGGATGGCAGGGCAAAGATTCACATATAGAAGAAGGGGTGAGGGACAGAGAGGAGTCCAATTTTGGCAGTGTCCAAATGTAATAAAGATAGTAACGTCCACTAAGAAAGGTAGATTGGGGCCAGGTTGTGTAGGACTTTGAAGACTAAACAGAGGAGTTTATTTTTATATGAGAGGCAAAAGGAAGTCACTAGAATGGGTTAGTAACAAGATTAGATCTGAACTGCTACTTTCCTGCTTTATGGAGTAGATCATTATTTCCCTAAGTCAGGTTTCAATTCCTCCTTGACTTAGTAATTAATCTTCTAGAGTTACCATAACTAAAAATCCCATCATCCTGCAGCCCACCAACATGGGAGGAGGTTTTCTGAGTTAATCTAGACTTGGTTCAGCTGTTTTTCAGCTGTGTGGTTTTCTTGAAAAAGATACTGGTGAAGGTGGCAATTTCCTTCTCCAGTTCATTTTATAGATAAGGAACTGAGGCTATAAGCATCTGAGGCCGGATTTGAACTTATGAAGCTAAGTCTTCCTGACTCTTCCGTCCACTCTGTCCCCTGCACCACCTAGCTACTCTCACCTAGGCTAACCCACAGAGAGCCCATTCCTGGGCCTATACTAAAAGATTTTCCAGTCTAGTAGGACATGCTAGACCTGGTGTTTGGCTGACTGGGTCTGCATTCAATTCTATTCCATGATAAGGCCACAGAGGAGGACTTGACTGAAGGGAGAATGTTCCTATGATTATAATAATGACAATTGATATCTTCTCTACTAAAAACTTCTTTAGATGTCCTATTCTGGGATGATAGTGAGATCTCAAAGGCCATTTCAGTAGCATCCAAGCCCTAGCATTTTTCACCAAGGTCAAAAGATTTCACATGAGGTCAATATGATATATCACTATACTTAGGACAAAGGAAAAGTTTAAGAAATGTTCTTAACCAGAAAGGTGGCTAAAACATCATAATTTTGCAAGGAGCTAGCATTGACATAACATTTTAAGGCTTATAAAGGGTCTCATTCAACCCTCACAACCATTCTTAGAGATAGGTATTATTATTATTCCTATTTTACAAAAAAGGAAACTGAAAGTGATGAAGTGGCTTGCCCAGAGGTCACATTGCTAGTAATTGTCTAAGGTAGGATCAAAACTTAAGTTTTCTTGACTCCAAGACGAGTGTTCAAGCCACTGTCCCACCACAGCTGATTAGCACAGTGATTCTTTTTTTCTGAATACTGTCTTTTCTCTGGGTTTTTTTTGACATTACTCTCTCTTGCCAATCTAACCACCCCTTTTCAGGCTCTTTTGAGGATTCCATCCATATCATGCCTTGTAATTATGGTTATTATCAAGACACTATCCTATGTCCTCTTTTCGTCTTTACATATGTTCTGACTTAGTGAATTCATCAACACCCATGAACTCAGTTTTAATTTCTTTGCTGATGACTCCCAGTTTTATATATACAGCCCCAGTTGTTTTCCTGAGACTCAGCTCTGAATAACAAAATATCCATTAGATATTTCAAAATGGATATCTTATAGACATCTCAAAGTCACTGTGTCCAAGACAAATTTCTTTGTCTTTCCACTCAAACTCACCAATCATTTGAGCTTCCCTAATTTTATTGAGTGAACTACAATCTTTCTTTTCTCAATTGTTTGCAACTCTGGTGTCATTCTTGATTATTTAATCTAGTTGACATTACCCTCAGAACCAATCACCTGCCAAATGTCACCAAGTTCTACCTCCACAATATCTCACATCCATTCCATTTTCTCAAATCACGTAGTCACCACGCTAATTCAGTTCCTTATGATCTCTAGCATAGACCATTTCCACTGACTGTTAATTAATGCAATTGGCTGAAATTTCCACTCTAACCATCCTCTGTGTGGCTAAGAAAGTCATTCTCCTTAAGCATAGATATGACCTTTAAGCACACATATGACAATGTCGTTTCCCTTCCAAATAAATTACAGTGATTCTTATTGACTTAGAATAAATGTAAATTAATTTTCTTGGCTTTTTATTTTTAAATGTATTTTTTATTTTATTTTACTTTTTTTCAATTAACAAGCTTTTATTTTTTCTCCTTCCCACTTCCCCCTCCCCACTGGGGAAAAAAAAGCCCAATCCCTGCAAAAAAATAGTTTAAAAAATTCCCATATTGTCCATGCCCAAAAGGTAAGTCTCATTGTGCACCTGTGATCTATCACTTCTCTGTCAGAAAGTTCATCACTGGTCTTCTGGAATCATGGTTGATCATTGCTTTGATTAGAGTTCTCAAGCCTTTAAAGATATTTGTCTTTACAATGTGCCAATGGTCTTATAGGTAAGAGGATGGAGTCTCAGAGAAGTGTAATGGCCTGCCATTTCAGTGTCAAATACAGTGACAGTTACTGGCTAGCAAAGGATGGAAGCTCAGGTTTCCTGATTCCTAATCAGGAATGCCTTCCATTCTTTTTTTAAATTCTTATTTATTTTATCTTTAATTTATGGAATAAAACAAACATTTCCATAGCATATTATAATAAAAAGATGATTTCACATGAAACTGCAAATGCATTATGTACAAGTTGCTATTCCATTTAAATATTTAATAGTTATTATGTCATTTTCTTTTTTTCCTTTTTTATCCCATAAAAGCTCTTGGCTTTTAAATCTGTTCAAAACCATCCTCCAACCTACCTTTGTAGTTTTATTACACATCGCTTCCCTCCATGCAGGCTATACAGCCACCCAAAACTAATTTTGTAAACATTCTACATGCATGACACTCTATTTCAATGCTATTGTATTGGTTGTCTTCCAAGTTTAGAATGCATCTTTCAAGGCTCAACTCAAGCAATACTTATCTTGATTTTTCCCACTTATTAATACCTTCCCTCTTTAAGCTCTTTACTTATTCTGTATACATTTCTAAAAATCCATGTCATCTTTTCTAATATGATGTAAGCCCCTTGAGGGAACGTTGTTAAGGGTAAACCCAGCATCAGTACCATCTCAGTTCATGCTCAACGTTGGGTCCAAAATGAAGTATTCACAAGCTGTTGAACAGTTAGCAAATAGTTTATTTTGCCCTAACAAGGATTCTCTGGATTACTACACACACACACACACACACACACACTGTCTCCATATAGAATCATGTCTGGTCAGTAAAGGAGGTTATAATGAGTCATGATCTTCAGAAATCCATAAAGTAAGAGGGTTCCTAACTCCATATGGTTGGGAGTTTTTATGTTCTTAGGTGACCAGGAAAGGAGACAAGTACCCAGGAACAGCTTTGCTAGCTTTTTAGAAAGGGAAATTTAATTCTTGTTGCAGAGAAACAGAGGAACCCTGAACCTATCACACAACAAATGTTTCATCTCTGTTCACAGTGCTTAACACATAGTAGGTGCTTTAGTGGATGACAGAAAGGCCTGGAATACTGTAGTCCATGGGTTCACAAGTATCAGGCATGACTGAACAATTGAACAACAACAATTAATGCTTGCTGAAATATTGTAAAATAAACAATTTCGAAAGACCTAAGAACTGATGAATGCCATGAAAAACCATGATGCCAAAAGATTGATGATGAAGAATACTATCTTTATCCTGACAAAAAGACAATGGAACAAGATGTAGACTGAAACACCCAGTTTTGGTCATGAACAATATGGAAATTTGTTTTGCTTGATTATACATCTTCTTTTCAAAGTATTTGTTTTGCTTTTCTTTTGATGGGAACAAGAGGATAAAGCTACTTATTCACTGAAAAAAAAATTTTTTGAAAATGTTCATTTCAAATACTTATGCGATTAATATTAAAAAATGTTTATTTAATTAACTCATTCACTTATGAACAAAAGTTGTGATTTGGATCAGTAAAGGGAGTCCCCAGTGAAATAACAAACCTTCTGAGGTACTAATATCAGTTTTCAATTACAGAGAACTTCATACATTTATAAAGTGCTTTATTCACAGCTACCACATTTGGAAGAATGGTACCAGTATTATGTACTCCATTGTAAAGGTAAGGAAACCAGCCTCCATAAAGGTCAAGAGAGTACATAATAAAAGTCCCTCAACATAGCATCACCTTGGTGCCAGGTCTTCTGATTGTTTGGTTGTTGTTGTTCAGTCATCAACTCTTAGTGGTGCCATTTGGGGTTTTCTTGGCAAAGATACTAGAGTGGCTTGCCCTTTCCTTCTCCAGCTCATTTTACAGAGGAGGAACCAAGGCAAGCAGGATTAAGTGACTTGTCCAGGGTCACATAGCTAGTAAGTATCTGAGATCTTTTTTGAACTTAGGTCTTCCTGAGTCCAGGCCCAGCAATTTATCTACTATGCCCCACTTCTGTTAGTAGGTCCAGATTTATTTCCTTTACAAACTTTTGCCCATTATTTGGTATTTACTTTTTTTTTTCTTTTTCAGGCCCTCCAGTTAATGTCACATGCAACATATTCATAAACAGCTTTGGATCCATTGCAGAGACAACCATGGTAAGCCATGTGACATCATAAAATGTTTCAACTCCACACTTGGAATCATTTAAGTAACAAGCTGTCTGTTAAAAACGCATGTGTATATGCATATATATATATATATATATATATTAAATAGCTATTAAATAAATCACAATAAGCAATAATGTTTTTATTCAAGCTATTTTAAAGAACAATTATATATATACAATGAAAAATGATCTTTACATATAAATCAATTTGTAACCTAATGCTTAAAATCCCAGAAAAATTCCTGAAGTTTTGACATATAAATCAATGGCATTACTTATTGACTCGAATTAATTCATGGCTCCTTGTTTAAATGGATTGATTTAAATAACTAGTAATTCACTCTAGTTTTAAATTCAGTTAAGCTTTTGTTTACTTGTCCATTATACTATACAAAGGATTTACATACTCTTCTTCCATGTGATAAAAAAATTAGCATTACATTTATCACAAATTAATATATATATATACATATATATATATATATATAGTTGTGTGTGGTTTTATGTAATAATATAAATTAGGAAGCTAGATTTTAGATGTAATAAATATACATATATATTTTAAAGGAGGAATGAATATTCCACATCTCAACCTCTTATGGTTTGTATTTTATTTAAAAAATTATATTGTATCTATGTTGTTCTCTGGGAGTCTTGTTGCTTTGGCCAGAAACAACAAAACTTTGACTTGAGTTTCAGAAACTGAAATTTTGCAAATTCATATCAGAGTTGATGTTTTGTATATAAAATGTAAAGACATAGATAGAAATGTTCTTTAATTACATGGTTATAATCTAGCTCAACTGTAATAAGAATTATAGAAATAGTTATATGTTTATATATAAATATATCATATATGCATAAAAATATATCAAATATTTAAATTCAAATATTTAAAATTTGATTTTAGATAACCTATATTAAAATAAAATGAAATTCTGTTCAAGTTTTTAGTGTCAGAAAAATAAGTCACAGACAATGATTATGTGCCAGGAAAAGATATTTTTTTTCTTTTAAAATTAAGTACTTTAGTATAGAACCATATGTGTAACTTGCCTTTATGTCTCTATTTACTTATCTCTGTGACTAGGATTTTGTCTGCCTTTTGACTATGACTACTCTTTCCTAAAAGATGAATTTTGAAAATTACCCTAAATAGCAGCATGGTTGCAATTGCTACTTAGAGGTTACTGTTGGTCTCAGAGTATAGTGAGAAACAATCTACCTTTTCTACCTAGAACTTATCAAGGGAGTAAGAACTTCCAACAGCTTAAAATAGTGACTAGCAATTTCATTCATCATAGATGATGAGGACTCTATTGACTCATATATTTAAATTTTTCCCCAATAATGGAATTGAGTTGCATTAAACCGTTCACACTTTCTTGACTGGTTTCCTGTGGGACAAAGAACACCTTTGCCAAAGTGACTGAACAGCTTTGCAAGTTTTTACATACTTGTATGTAATATAGAGTTATCTTTTTCCCTTTGTGACAAAAACTGGATCACTGAGGAATTGGACTTGTACTCAGGACCTCACTGGCACTGTTCCCTAGCCAAAGGAGTTTTATTTAAATTTGCAAATATGAACAGCAAGATAATTGTTTAGATACAGATGTAACGAGTTTTTGAGATGATGTTTGATGAAGATGATGATGGTGAAGGTGGAAGGGGCCACTGAATGAGCAGTAGGGTTTCTACTCTTATGTTTCCATAGGAGTTACTTGTTTAGCATAGCAGGACTTGGGGAGTGAGGGGTGAAAGGAAGATGTAATTTCTTACTGCACTTACTGAAAAGCATTACATTCAATTACTTTCACATATGAATGCAATCAAATATAATGGAAAGAACATGAAGGAATTTTTTTTTAGTTATTCCTCAATAAGTGAACCTCTGCTTTATTTCCAGTTCTTTGCTACCATGGAATTATTATGGATATTTGATTATACATTTGATTTGTGTTTTCTGCCTCTTACTTTTCTTGTGATATAGATAGATAGGTAGATAGGTTGATTGATAGATAGATATCTATATATCTAGATATAGACATATAGTATAATCAGTATAACCACTGGGACAAGGGTATGAATGAATATTTGAATCACTTTTTCTTGGTGTAATTCCAAATTGATGCCCAAAATTATTAGGCCAATTCAGTTCCCCCAACAGAGGGGGAATATATCTGTATTATCACACCCCTTCCAAGATTGTTCTGATTTACCGTAATCTTCAACATTTAGAGGAAGATCAGAGGTGCAGGGAAAAGAGAACTGAACTTCAAGTCAAGAGGACTTGAATTAAAATCTATCCCCAATATTTACTAGTTGTGTGGACCTCAACAAGTCATTTAACCTCTGTCAGCCTCAGTTTCATCATCTATAAAATAGGAATAACAATAGCAACTATTGCACAGGGTTGTTTTGAGGATAAAATAAGATAATATTTTAAAGTGCTTCACAAATCTTAAGGTGCTATTTTCCTGACTATTATTTTGTAATGTGTGAGAGAAAACTTTGAAATTGTTTTAATTATTTTTTAAATTATTAATTCTTTGGAAGATGTTTGTAATTTGTCATGTTTTGTAAGTATTCCTTTGGAAATTTATTTCTTATCACAACTACATATCTATGTGGCATGATTCTTGATATTTGAAACTTATGTCAGTTTCCTGTGTATTTTGTATAGCAGACTTTGATCATTGATATTTAATACTTAAATGTTTTCCTCACATTATATTTATTATTATCTTCATTTCATTTGTGAAAAAAAATTTACTTTATGGAATAAGGAATATATTTCGTCTTTTTTTAATGTTCTCTAATCCTTGTTTGGTTAAAAAAAACTCTCTCTAGTCACCATTTCAATATAATTATCAAAGTCCATGATATTTTTAATGAGAACAAAACTTCAAGGCCCAGTGAATTTTTTTTTAAATCCTCCAAATATCTTTTGGGATAAATGTTTTGTGGTCTGACGGAAATGCTCAGAATTTAAAGGCTCTCCTGGACTTCTTCTGACTGAAATTTTAGTTTAGGCTTCAAATGATAAAAAGGTGAAGTTTATCAGTAACAATAATAGATGAAAGTCTCTGATCTTTGTATTGTCTTCCTAATCAGAAGGTTTTTTCTTTATATCAGTGGTTAATTAGTTAATTGTTATTTTTAAAATCTGGTCTTCTTGCAGTTCTTCCAATATCAAAATACCTACACTACACTATAGAGAAATTAATAACAACCCGTCCAATTTGCAAATCCCCCTAAAGATTTTTGCTTAATCTCTGAGGATTAATATGGCTCTATTACAGCAGGAGTTTATCAGTTCTTGGTGTTATTTTTCAATTTTAGATTGCACTTCCCTTTGTACTTCCTAATGATTGACCCTTGATACAATCGCCTTCCTTATACCGACAGCTATGACAAAATCCTTAACCCATCATTGAAACATGTTTTTTAAAAACTTCAGCTTGTCAGTTTCTTTGAAGTTATAGCTTCACTTTAAGCCTGCAGAATTAAAAATACAACAAAAGAAAGCAAAGAAATATATGTATATAGAATAAAATTTAACATTCAACTGTCAGGGAATTAATTAAAGATGAGAAACCAGTCCCATATGATTTTATCTGGTCAATCACATGTTTTGAGTCAGTCTAATGTCAATGACACATGACCATTGCTGGCACAAAATCAAACCATAATAAAATTATTGCTTGCCATAAGTATTCCTGACACTCCTGGTGTGATAGTAATGGAATATAAAGATCCCCCTGTATTGGCTTGGTTTTCAAACTGATTGTGTTAAAACCCAGAGTTTGTTAATCCCACCTGTGGGATGGACTTGTTGACTTGAAAAGAGAGACATGAACTGGGAGGAGCTGGTGACGTAGATTTGGAGAGACACAAGAGAGAGGCAGAAGAACTTTTTGGAAGCAGCACCCTCATGGAGGCAGAGAGAGACTGAGAGGATTGCTGAGGGCCACTTTGAATTGCCCTGGACTTTTGAGACCTGCCCCTGGAGCTGCCAAGGACTGAGGAGACATGGCTGTTTTGCTGGTACTTTGTCTGTCTGTTTTGATGTTGTTTTGCCAGATTTGTCCACTGGTGAAAGACAGTCCTTTTGTTGAAGAAGTCCTGGAACCTGGCTGTTGGCTAAGAGCTCCTGAGACTGTCCTGCAGACAAAGAGTGAATACTGTCCACTGGTGAAGGACAGTGCTATTGTTGCAGGGGTCTGGGAACCTTTCTGTTGGTTCAGAAGCCCTGAAGAAGGATTTTCTTGTATGTTTACAGAAATCCTGGGAGAGGGTTTTGCTAATGTTTTCAGGGGTTCTAGGACTGTTCTGCAGACAGAGGATGAATTAATGAAGAGACTGGCAATGTATCTTGTGGCCTTTCTAAGCCTTGTCTCCCCAGGAATTAAAATTGCTGATAACTTGCCTCATGTCAAGATGAAGAAAAGACCTCCATTTGGGTATTAATTGCTGCGCTTAAACTTGATATAACTCTTGGGTACATTCAACTGTGATCCAGGGGTGGGGAACTTTTGACCTTTTTGTGTTCTATGGTTGAACAAATGAATGTACTTTACTTAGATTGGAAACTAATCTCCATTTGAGAAGAGGGGTTTTGTGATGGACTAAATGAAGGTACAGCCTAGGGGTGGAGTAGTATTTAGAACGGGGACTTTGTAATTGATTGAATGAATGGAAGGTCCTGGGGTGGGGTAGTACTTAGAGATTATTTAATCACACTTAGTAAATGCTGTATTTTGAATGATGTCATGTTCTGACCTTCTCTGTTCTTAATTTGTCACTGAATAAAATGGAGAGCACCTATGCTGGTATTTTGAACCTTGGAAAGTTGCCTTTCCTTGGCATTAAATTACACCTGGTTACACCATAACAAAAAACTTTGGGTCTCTTCTTTCTTCCATAGCCTCTTCCCCTAGGATCTTCTTCTACAACCATTCATTTCCTCCTTCTCAAAAGTCAAGGCTAGCTTGACACAATAGCCTCAAAGGACCCTATGAACACAATATCCTTGCAATCCTACCATGCAGTTACTTCCAAAAGACTATACAGAAAACCATAGGCACCACCAGAAATACAGGATTCAGATTGTGAAAGAGAGGTATGGAAGAGTTAAAGGCAAAAGTAAGAGAAACTATGAGTTGGTCTATAGACATTTTTATGTAAGAAATACCTTTTGACAGATTCTTTAAATATTCCTCTAATTCTGCCTGTTACTCTCACTTCCACCTTGACATATTTTCATCTTTTTTTTATTCCCCATATCTATAGCACTTGGCACAAAGTTGATATTTAATGAGAACTTGTTGAATGATTCTTTTCATTGTAGTATTTGCTCTTTTTGTGGATGTTTTACTAATTTGATTGATAGAGGAGAAGCTAAGTGTACATTAAGTTTCACCTTACTATCTTAATCTAACTTGATTTAAAAGACTTTTTTTTCTTTTTCCCTTACTTGTTTATATTCCTTTAATCAAAATTATCATATCAATTAAGCAGATAGGCAGTGGATAGAACATTAAGCCTGAAATCAAGGAGATTCTAGTTCCAGTTCAGTCTCACACAGTTAATAACTGAATAACCCTAGAAAAATCACTTAACCACACTGTTTCCTCAAATGTAAAATAAGGATTAAAATAGAGCCTACCTCAAAAGTTTGTCAGGAATATTAAATGATATAATATTTGTAAAGATTTTAGAACAATGCCTGGTATATAATAGGCACTAAATAAAAGTTTATTCCTTTCCCTTCCCTTTATTACATAATTATATCATTACTATAATAGTTATTTACTGAGAAACAATTTTGCTATAAACTAAATGGTTAGAATTATTTAATTTAGAGAGAATCCCACATTGATACTTTGAGCATATATGCTACTTTTTGTTTTGTCTTACTCAGTATGTATCTTAATCTCTTTATTTAAAAATCACTCTTTTAGCACTTGATTTAAGTCCCCCACAGTTTAAATTCCTTTCCAATTTCCTTCCTCCCAGAATGCTTAATGCAATTAAGAGATTGCATTTTAAAAATGAGAAAGTCTTATACAACTTTACTTGTTCACAAACATCTTCGTTTCTTGCAACTTTATAAAAAAAATATTAACTCCTCTTCTAGGAATAGTTTACATCCTCAGTCTGCTGTACACCATCAATCATCCTCTTAAATTTAACAATTGACCAAATACGCTAACTTCCCTCTGGTGGTCTGGGTCTCACTGATATGCAATATTTACTTATAGATTTTAATTGCATCTCTATTCCCATTTGAAGATATTCTTTATAGTCTTGATTCATGTAGAAATTATATTTACCCAGTTTGTTTTTAGCAGAGGGCAAAATAATATGCAAAAGAAAATTCTTCACAATCCATTCTTGGCAACAGACTCTTGAAACATCATTCTTGAAAGAAGAGAGTTTCATTTTTATCTTTTGTGTGTCCAGCACAGTACTAAGAACATAGCATTTATAAATGCTTAGTTATTAGTCTATCAAATAATAATGCATCTCATTGAAGAGGACACTATGTAGGACATGGGACAATTCATATAACATCCATCAAAAGGAAAATCAGTAGACCTCAGCATCTATTTTAGATTTTTTTGGACCCTGGAAAGACCAAAGTTTCCTCCAGAGGATCCATGACAATGGTGAATACATTTGGCAAGGATACAACTTTACTTAATAGTAATAATTATAGATTTTTGAAGAGTTTTCTCTGCAGTTACATTTATCAAGGAATCAAGTATATTGAATGAGAGACTTTGCCCTGCTGAAATAGCTTTCTAGAGCCAACTCCATGTCATAGTAAAGATTACAGTAGGACCTAAGTCAAGGGCTTTTCATTTCCAAGAAAACTGGTTGGTTTCCAATTTATTTGTTGGGGATAATTAAAATGTTACCTACATGTCATATTAGGATCCTTTTGCTCTCTTGAGGGAAAAATAATTTTATATATTGTTAGTATAACAAAATCACCAAAAAATATATACAAAAAAATATGTCAAACAAGTATCCTCTTATTTAGAGTGGGAAGGAATCAGAAAGTTACTTAATCTATTACCTTTTTCTAGGCAGGATCTCAATTATCCTAGACTGAAGGTACTTATTTTTTGTGTGTGTGCCATGGATCCCTTTACAGAATAATTTTTTGAAATTTATAAAATGATATAGGATTTTAGTATTACATGGAATTACAAACTATATAAAGATACATTTTTTCCCATATAAATAAATGGACCCCTTGAACTATATCCATGGACCCCAAGTTAAAGACCTCTGTCTTAGAAAATGTCTATAAATACACAAAAATACCCTCTTTTCAAAAAATAATACATGTCCTTACAACACTATATTCATCATGCATTATTTCCATTTCTTTTGGAAGAAGCAATATAATATAGAGGAAATGGGACTAGTTTCAGACACAAATGCCATTGTTTAATTCCTCAACTCTTACATTTATTAGCTTCATGGCTCCAGTTGAGTCAGCTAATATCTTTGAACCTCATTTTCCTCATCCACAAAATTAAGTTAATACCTTGTGTGTATAGTACCTATTATATAAGGCTGTTGTAATGATAAAAAAATCATTTAAAGTCCTATACAAATAGAAGTTATTATTATTATTATTATTATTCCTCAGGATAAAAATGGAGAATTCTTCAACTACTCATTTCATGCCTCATCATTATTTGTCATAACTCTTTCCCAGCCTAGTTTTCTCAGTTTCAAGTAAAATATTCTTTCCTTTAAACTTTCCTTATAGGTCTTTTTCCCCTGAGGTTTTTTAAAATTATAATTGACATTTTTTTCCCTCTAATGACTAAACTCAAAATAACAAATATATGAACAAGACTAAGGTATAGCATTCCTGCTCAAGGTCCCTCCAAAGGTTCATGTTTACATTGGATGAAATCCAAAAATATAGTGTATAAATTATTCCAGATGAATTTTCATTTTGTATGCACAGTATTATCTATCAGAGCCTTTGAAATTTATCTTTCCCTCAGAGTGATCCTTGACACTTATAACATAGAAAACAAAAACCAGACGAGTACACAACTATGCCCAAGATGACCATCTTATAATGAAATCTGTGTACTTTCATTCCCATTCTGTTTCATGGCAATTTTAATCCTGGGTCACTGAATTAACTCTGACATAAATACCTACCCTGAATGAAATCCAAGTTAACATAGTCTAATAAACCTGCTCAGCTAGATTGCCTTCTTACACTTAGATTAAAGAAACAGATTCATAGTTGATTAGATCTGGAAAAGACTTTAAGCCCTTCAACTTTGTAGATGAAGTAAGTGAAGACTCAGAAGGCAAAATGATTACCCCAAGGTCATACATACAGCCAGGCAAGTCTGGTGTCCCAGTCTACTGGGATCCACCTCAGGGATTTATGAGAGCATAAAAAGCACATGCTTTTAACTCCACATTGATATAAAAATAGATGCATGAAATACCCATAAAGTGTTTCTATAGAAAGTGCTTCAAGATCAGTAAATTAGACATCCTTTGACATAGCTCATAAAGTGATCTAAGAATTATTTAGAATAATGGAGGGTCATTCTACCATTAAAAAATGTAAAGGATAATTAGTCCAAGACTCAAATGAGTCTCATAATAATGTTTTAACTACCTAATGGCAGTAGTCAGAATATGAGCTTTTATATCTGATTAAAGGACCTAACATGGTGCCTGGTGCATACTAAGTATTTAATAAATGTTATTAATTACTTGATTGTTTGACCTCTTATTAGTAAGCTTCACTGACTCATCATTGTCATTAGTTCAAAATATAACCTTCTCTCTTTGGCATTTAAAGCTTCTCATAATATAATCCTAACCTATCTTCCTACACTCAATGCATGTTACTCCTTCATGTAATTTGTGCACTAATGGTTTGAGTCTAAATGAACAGGCCTGCTTACTATTCTATGTGACATTCCATGCCTTTAAATAGTCTATCCCAAATGCCTATAATGTCTCCTTAAGTATGCCTCTTAGCACCCCTAAGTCCTTTCAAGGCTTATCTCAAGAGTCAACTCCTTCAATAAGTCTTGTCTGATTTGCCTGACTGTGTTAGTAACTTCCTCTATGTTTTTGGTGGCTTTGGGGGGTAAAAGAGGGAAGGCATTGAATAAATATTCAATGATCAATTCTGTTCTAGCATGTTGTATCTTCATGGTGTACTATACACTCCTTGAGGTGAGGGCCTGTCTTCTTATTTGTATTTTAAAACTCTCACCACTGTAAGAGGCACCTAATAAAGGTATTCAAATTTATTTTCATCAATGTACACTAAATATTAAACACTATCTTACTTAGTGTCTGAGACTCTCTCTCTCTCTTGCCTAAATTGGGTCCTTTAGGGAGCCACATCCATTCCTTCATATTTCTATGAAACAATGAGTGTGATGCTGTAGAACGTCCCAACACTCCTCCACCCTTAGGTACAACCACTGCTTAAATAATCAGTGGTAAGGTGGGATGTCAACCTACTGCTTTTCAGGGAGATCTGAAAATACCCTACCAGTTTTTTGAGAATTAAGTCCATTCCTGTAGGGGAAAAAACACTTTCTCATTTTTCTTTTTCCTATAAAGTATTATGTAAAAACAAAAACCATGCTAGTATCTGTCATGTCTAGACTTTTAATTTTGAACACCTGTGATTCAGCTTGAATGTAATACCGTCTATTTACCACTAATTTATTATACTGTGAGGGTATATGGCATAGAAGAGAGAAAGCCTTAGAATCAGAATGACCTGGATTAACATTGAACATGGATCAATTATCCAACCTTGGGCAGGTTACTTAACATCTTAGTGCCCCCAGCCAACTTTTAAAACTATAAATTACACAAAGGTGCTGACCTGCATCGGTGGAGAGAGTTTCCTCCTCCAGGGTTTCCTTTTATCAATAAAACCACAGGTGTAGCCCCTATTCCTTAGAGTACTGCATCAGGAACACTACTTCTAGAGCAAGAGTGATGAATATATTCACTACATGAAAAAACAAACATTTAAGAAGTGCCTGCTGCGTTCATGTTATGAAGAAGAGGCAAAGATAAAGCATGGCTCTTGTCTTGATGGATTTTACAATCTTATTGAGGAGATAAGACATATAGGCAGTCATTCAACAAGAATTTATTACATTTCTACTATGTGTAAAAAACAAGAATTCAAATTTGACTATAATTATATCTGAGAAATATTAATAAAATAGTATGAGAGTTGAAAGGGGAAAGAAATTGTGTCTTGCTAGGAGTTTCAGAGCAAAGGTCATGAAGTAGCTGTCATTGGAGTTGGGACTTAAAGGACAGTGTTTCAGCAGATAGGAAAGAGGGAAAGGGCATGTCATTCCCTGAGAAAAGGCACCCGAGCAAGTGTGTCTGCAGGATGATGAATAGTCCAATTTGCCTAGAATACATCAAAGGAGAAAGTATTTTAAACTCAGTCATGGAAGGATAGAAGTGTCTTAAAAATAGACCACCTGTGCTCTTTTTTCCTAGTTCTTGGATATTCCCATGTGGCTTTTAGGTTTGGCTAAGTGGCTTGAGAATTTAGGTTTGGGGGATTTTTGAAATGGAAAATGAGGAACATTGAAAGATAATACTGTTTTGAGGGCAAGGCTTAAAGCATAAACAGCTGTGGAGCTCTCTTCTGCTTACATAATAAAGACAAAATAAATTTCAGTGGTTGCTATGAGTAAGGTAATGTGGTATAAGTGACAAGGAAATGATTTCTAGGACAGGGGATTTTATAACCCTACGTAACATATTTAGGCTTAAAGTTCTCCCTGTTGGGGTCTGATCTCACTTCCGCCATAATCTTCCTATTCACACATTCAGGTAAAACAAAAATACCTTTCTTTGAAAGCAGCTAGTATTCATTAAGCAATTTGAATGTCTGAGGGGTACCCTAGAGTAGTTGACAGAGTACTGTAAAGAACCCTGGGTTTTTGACCCTCCTGTAGCACATATTGGCTGTATGACCTTAAACAAATTACTCGATCTTTCTGTGCCCCCAGACAAGTCTCTTAATTACAATGTAGATACTGCATTGAGAGATTTCCCACTAGAAGCTCTCTATAAAAGTGAAATTACAGATTCAAACTACTGCCTTCCCCCCAAAAAAGTTCAAGACCAGGTTCTAGGCTCTCAATCAGGAGTTCTCAACTATTTTTGCACCATGGACCCCTTGACAATTTGTTGAATCCTATAGACAAATTCTCAGAACAATGTTTTTAAAAGAATGATATAGGATAGATTAAAAAATAACAAAGGAAATAATTTTTTGAAAAGCAATTGTTAAAAAATAAGTTCATAAACCTCATTCTAGGAATGATGATGATGATAATAAAAATAATAGTCCCTGTCCTCAATGAACTTATCATCACATACATATAAGGTAGGGTCTGATAGTTACAACTAAAAGTAGTATACAAATTGCTCCAAGAATATTTTATGAGAGTAGAATGCTTTTTAGCTCTAACTAGGGAAGGGCAGGAATCAGGGAAAGTTTCCTGAAGGCTGTGTCACCTGATCTGGGCCTATCACTCAAAGAGCACAGACTCATGTCCCTTTGTTAATGACTGACACAGAGATTGAAGAAAGTGTATATTTTCTCCAAAGATTTATTATGTAGAACTCACTGAAGCAGTCCCATCAAGTTTTGTTTCAGTGGACCCTCTACCAGGGCACAGAAACATCTTTCTTGCACTATGTAGTTTGTCTTGGTATTTTCTTTAAAGGAATTTTGCCATATTTAAGACTTTGCTGTAGAAGAGGTAAGTCTTCCAAGATGGAATTGCCTATATTGAAGAGCTAAAGGAATCAGAAGGAGAGGGGAACACCAAGAACCAAAAATGTGCATTCTCTAAGATGATTGACATGAGTCATAATGTGTTACTCAGTCATGGATTTAGCGTGTCAATTAATGTTAATTATTCAGCAATCAATTGAAAATGCAGCATGTCTCTTTTCAGCTGTTATGCTATGCCTTTGGCAGATTAATGAGGAATAGTTAATGAAGAAGGCTAACAGTCTCAGTGACTTCATTGGGGCTGCAATGGCATTGTTCATGGAGTGTCTATTAGTTCACTCTCTCCTTACTTCTTCTGAGGTGTACCACAGACAACATCAAACACATAAGAGTACTATCCCAAGGGCCCTTGCAATGAAACAGACTCACAAGCAAATTAAGTAGCCCCTGTAGCTGAGAGAGTACACATAAAAACAGAGCATCCTTTTCTTTCCATTGAAAATGCCTATGGATGCTGGGATTTTAGTGCTTTGGGAATTCATCTGGAAAAAATAGGGAAGAAGCAATTTTCTCTTCAATTGGGCTTACACAGCCACAGGCAGCTTTATGATTTGAACAAAACCAATAACAAATCGCGCTGTGTTCTTAATTTAGGAAAGAATGGAAGTGAGAGCCTGAATGATTCCTGCTAACTGTTCAGATCATTTTGGCTCGTGGTTGAGGCTTTCTGTCTTTTGTGATAGATGATAGATAGATAGATAGATAGATAGATAGATAGATAGATAGATAGAT
>NW_027185655.1:68001535-68055835 GCF_028583685.1 Petaurus breviceps papuanus
GATAGATAGATAGATAGATAGATAGATAGATAGATAGATAGATAGATAGATAGATAGATAGATAGATAGATAGGAAACTAGAGAACAATAATGAGGTGCTATATATCATGTGTATATTTGGTTCATATAGTTCATGTGGCACAAAATATTTCTTATAAATGGACCTAAAATGCTTCCTTCCTCAATCAAGAGTTTACTAATTTTTATATTGTGTTAGACCTGTGAGTTTTATCAGTATGAGGAAATCTGTGTAGAAATTTTCTCTACAAATGCACATTGGTAATACATCTATAATTCATGGCCTTAGAGAGAAACCTGAGCTACTGAAAGTTTTAAAATTTTACCCATAGTCAGAAGCAAGACTTGAACCCAGGTATTCTTGACTTAAAGGCCTATTATCTAACCACTATTCTATTCAAATATTTTAATCATCCAATTAATTGTTGTCCAATTTCCTGAATCTTAAATCAGAGCATAATGATAACCAGATTCTTTCAATATAAAGATGAGACCAAGGATATTTTATTGACTTTGCATTGTTTGGTTGTTCTTCAGTTGTTTCAGTCATGTCTCAGTCTTCATGATGCCATTTTGGGGGTTTTCTCAGCAAAGATACTGGAGTGATTTCCCATTTCCTTCTTCAGCTCATTTTACAGATGAGGAACTGAGGAAAACAGAGTTAAGTGACTTGCCCAGGGTCAAAGAGTTAGTAAGTTTCTGAGGCTGGATTTGAACTCAGGTCTTCCTGATTCCAGGCCAGGTACTCTATTCACTGTACTACCTAGTTTCCCGTTGACTTTGCATAGAAATTCATAATTGTTAAAGAGTCCTCAGAATGCATTAGTTCTTATGGGATGCTGGCAGGATGTTAGGGTTTGAATATAGGGGAGTAAGCACTTGTCATTAATAGGTATCAGGGGGATAACACAAATTTTGTGGGTATAACTATTAATCAAGCTTGATATCTAAACCTGTGATCAGAAGTTAATTCCTCCTAATTTATGTTGGTAGCTAATTCTTTTTTGCCTTTCTTTAACTTTTGAAATTTATCAGTAATTTTCTAAGCTGGTGAGTATTCAGACTTGTTTCAGCACCATCCCATGGCATTTGATTGTCCTCCATTTTAGATCAACCATATATATTCCCTGCAAGTTCTTAGTTTTATTATATGGGCATTTCAACATCCTATATGACAAATTAATCTGATCATACAAACAGTTCCAGAATAACAACCATGAAGTCCTTCCTTCAAGCCATCTCTCAATATTTTGCAGTGGAGAAAACTGGGAGTCTGGTTAAGTGATTTACCCATGGTCAAACAGCTACTTGGCAGAATTCAAGCACAGGCCTTCTTGATTCTGAAAACAGTACTCTATGAGCTACCTTGGATTGTCTATGTCTCTCTCTCTCTCTCTCTCTCTCTCTCTCTCTCTCTCTCTCTCTCTCTCTCTCTCTCTCTCTCTCTCTCTCTCTGTCTCATTCTTTCCCTCTCCCTCTTTTCTTACCCCCTCTCTCCCCAGAATGTTGTGACATCTAAACAAGATAATGTATACAAAGTACTTCACTAACCTTAAAGAGCTTTGTAAATGGCTATACAAAGAAATGAGTACTGAACCTGAAGTCAAAGGGCCTGGGTTCAAATTACTGCCTTTGATTCTTATAATCTCTGTGACCCTCAGGCAAGCTGCTTAAACTACATGATCATTAATTCCCTCATCAATAAAATGAAGAGGTCACATTGGCCTCTGAGGCCCCTTCCAGGATCTGTAATGTGCAATTATAATTATTAGGTATCAAAGTCAAGAAAACCTGAGTCTGAGTTCTTACTCAGACGATTACCAGCTATATAAACCTGAATATGACATTAGTTTTCTCATCTGTAAAATGTGGATGACAGTATCTACTTCCCAGAGTTGTTACGGAGTCAAATAGATCATATGGAATATGGTTCACAAACTTTAAAACACTTTAATAATGTTATCACTGTGATTTCTATTTTAAAATATGCATAGATATTCTTTTGGTTCATTAAGATTATAGAATTCTAAGATCATTTTAGCATCCTGGCCCTAAAGTATACTTCCTTTAAAAAGAACGGCATATGTCCTATTTTTGAAAGACTTAGATAGGGGACGTTTTTCAACAACTTTTCTCAGTAATTTTTTTTTCCTAAGGTTTAATGAGCCTCAAGTTTGAAAGTAGCCAGGGAAATGATTGAGTCTTGAGAATTGTTGGCAGTACACAGCCCATAGTTACAATTCACACATGGGAAACACAAAACCTCTAGTCTATTCTTGCGTCTATAACCGACTCATTGTGTGACCCTAGGAAAATAAGTTTGCCTTTTTCTACATCAGATTCATCGATCCTAACACATTCCACCTGCCTCCTTAAGGGTGCTGTGAGCATGGATGAGAGTCTGAGTACATAACTAGAGATTTTAGGATAAAAAGCTTTATGCAGGGGAGAATAAGTTTTATAACTTGATAACAGTAACTCAGAATAGAAGTCTGAGATCATTGAATAAAACGTGTAACAAATGTAAAGTAGTCTCATAAGCAGCAGTTAAAATTTTACCATTATTGTTTTTTGTTGTAATAGTCATTCAAAAATTAGGACTTTTCACTGAAAATATTTCTCTTCTTGTAAATAAGAAATACTGAGTATTCAAAATTAGATAGAATGAATGAATTACTGACATTTGAATTTCTATTTTCCCCCTCTGGAGCCTTAGAAAATTCTCATTGATGTGCATCATCTAACCCACAGTTCAGGAAACCATGGCAGTAATTGAGTCTGCTGTGTGATTTTGTAGTCCACAAATTAAAAATTGCTTTTACATTTTTAAGTAAAGTAGTATTGCATTTTTTTAATGTAAAAAAAAATAAACATTCTTAGTCACTGGCCATAAAAAAAAAAGTGGCAGACTCACTTTGGGCCTTGGGCCAAAATTTGCCAAACCTTGATTACTAGTCAATGAGATCTTGAGACACTTTCTCAAACAAAAATGCAATGAAATTTCTGAGAGCTTTTGGCACTTCCTTAAAGCATAACTGTTTGTATGTGTGTGTTCACTGAGATTTATCTGCATTGTTGATGTCAAAGCCTCTCCAAGTAAATATTCAATAATTTTCAAAATAGAAGAATATTTTCGGGTTATAGTAGTTAATTGAAGAATAATTCAAAGCATTGCATCCACTTCATCATTATTCTAGTCCTATAGAGGCAGCAAGGTTGAACCAGGTTATCCACAGGGAACCCCAAATTATGGCCTGTTTGTAACTTAAGTCCTTAGCTAGGTATATTAATTCTCATAGGGTCATGATTACATCACTCAGCACTGACTTTAGCCAGTTCATCAGGAACCTTTTGACATGACTGCAGAGTGCTACAGATTTGAAAACCAATGGCAATTGTTTCACCAGGTCATTTCCTAGTTATACTTCTTTAAATTCTACTCACTGCTTTCTCATGACATCTTCATCTTTGGTAAAGTCACAGGTAAACACACATTCTCTTCTCTAAACTCCTCTCTCTCTGTCTTTCACATATACTTTATACTGAATTTTTACAGATTTTATAATGACTGAATAATTTGTATGTTGTTGTACTTCAGTAGAATGTAAGTTCCTTGAAGACAGATTTTTTCATGTCTTTCTGTTCCCAGAGTTCAAGGCCTGGCAGATAGTAAGCACTTAAATGCTTGTCCAATAAAGACTTTTTTGTCTTTTATTTTTTGAGGAGGGAAGGCAAGGCAGTTGTGGTTTAGTTAGTTGCCCAGGGTCACACAGGTAGTAAGTGTTAAGTGTCTGAGGTCGCATTTGAACTCAGGTCCTCCTGACTCCAGGGCCGGTGCTCTATTCACTGTGTCACTTAGCTGCCCCCTCAATAAATACTTTTACTTAAATTATCAGGGTCTAGAAATGTTTCTCACTCAAAGGCAAAGTGTCTTTCTTTTCCTTCATCTTCACATTACTAAGGAAGGTAAATAGAGATATATTAAGGTATGTGGCATATGTGTGTATAATATATATATACATATATAATGGATATGCATATAGTTATACACACATGTATATGCATATATATGTACAAATATGCACATTCTATATAACTACATATAAACATAACTATATATCACTACATATATATCTAAGCATATATAATTACATAGAACTATACAGAAATATATATCACTATATAATTTTATATATATACACATGTGTATACACACATATACAATTTCATATCACTTAGGTTGATACATTTTGCCCCAACTGCCATGCACATAGTAGGTGTTTTGTCAGCATATTTTGTTTTAGTTCATTAATGCAAAAGAATACTGACATATATGCATGTCCATATGTGTGTATATTATATGTGTATGTATATACATATACATATGTGTGCATGTATATAAAATTCATTGTTTTTGCCTCTTGCAGATTTCATTTCATTTTTGCCTATAGATTTTCTGTTAGGGATTTGTTTTTTTAATAAAAACAATATCTAATGACTCGGCTAGTAATCAAACAGGCATCAGTATAGATTTCTGATCAAATCTCTCTTTCATGAAGTATCATTCAACTGAAGGGTCTCTGTCCTTCAGTTAAAATGTCCTAAAATGACCTGGAGACCTTAGAAATTATGGAGTCAAATCCCTTTTTTACTGTTTCTCAGATGGAACAGCAAAATTTGACATGATTGAAAGATTGGGTCAGATTTATTCTTCTCCAGTCTTCTTGGCTCTTTCAGTGGCAGGAAACCTGATAGGATTGGTTCAATGCCAATCATATGTCCTTCCTCCTTAAATGAAGCTATTTTGCCATCATCATATAGATATTTCATGGATTCCCAAAGGTTCTCCCATAAAAAGTCTGAATTTTCAGTTCTTTCTCTTCTTCAAAAACTGACCTTTAAATCCTGCACTGCAGTCTAAGTTTCATGATAATAAGACTATATGGATTACGGCCTCCTCAAAGACTAATATATACATATTAGGCACTGTTTGAATTCCCTAATGCAAAAGTCCAAGATGGAAAGGAGAAGTTTGTTCTTCTTTTTCTGTCTTTACTGAATTTAGCAATATCTTAGTCTTATTTCTAATGGTGGTTATTTGGTCATAAAAGATGTTCACTTCAAAATATAATGTGTAAAAAATACCAGGTTTTCCTTCCAAGGTATATATTATTTGGAGCTTATCAGTGCTAAATTGTCTGTCTTTGAGGATACTAACTGTTCAGCTCCAACAAAAATACATCAAAAGTCTTGACTCATTTTGAGCAATTTTCTGCTCTAAGCAATCTTTTGGGCCCTCACTCTTCAAATTGCCTATCTCCAAATAACCTCTAATAAAAACATTAAACACTACCTTTTCCTCCTCCAAACTATCCACAGTTGTGCTATTGTTCAGTTCTTAAGCAGAAATAGATATTAGGCCATTTCTCATTTCTGGATTGCTAGCTTCATAATGAAAACCACCATTATGGAATATATTGAGACCTGAAATATATTGAATTGTTTTTAAAATCTTAAATAAATTCCCTTGTATCATCACCCTCCCTCACCTTTGCTTGAAAATTGCTTTTAAGTGTGGGTATATAGGTATACGTGTGTATGTGTATGTGTTTACCTAATCTTTACACTGGCAGGAGTCACACTTAGGTACTCCTAACAGAATTTAAGCCTGCTGTGTCCTTTAGGAAGGTGAAATTGGATTCATTTATACTGGCACCTGTACTAACTGTGAGGGCTTGGTCGTGAGGGGAGAATCATCTTACACCTGCTTTGCCCAAGCTTTGCTCCTTTCCTTTCTCATACTGCATTTGGTCATACTAGGAACAATATATTACTAACAGAAATGCTGATACTCTCCTTCTCCTCTAAGGAAAAAGAATAGAAGTCAGTCTAGAGGAAGAGTATTCACATTGTGTGCCTAGAAAAAGCCCTGCCTATGTCATTTGGGATCTGAAAAACAGCATGAGGACACTGTAACTCTTACATTATTTTTTCACTTCTTTATTCTAAATAATTAAGTTATATCTGAATCAGAGAAGAAAGAACAGCTATAGGTTTTTTCAGGTTGTAGGATTTTACATGTTGGTTATTACAGATAATATTTTAGGATTCCACTTCTAGCAAACTATATTGATGGATGGAATAAAAGAGACCTCTTTTTCTAAGTGCTTCTTTCTCAGGGATGCTGAGTTAAACTTGTGCTGATTTGTCTGAAAGGGCAGAACTAGAACAATGAATGGAAGTTGTGAAGAGATAGGCTTGATGTAAGGAAAATCAAAAGGACTGAATATAGAGGTTAGAAGACATTAATTAAGACCCATTGACTGTGTGATCATTGGAAAATGACTTAGCTTCCCAGTTTCCTAATTTGTAAAAATGAAAGAGTTGGACTAGAAGACCCCTAAAATCTTTAGTTTTAGATCTGTGATCCTATCATCCCTTGCATTAGAACTATTCAAAGGAAGGAGGCAGTAGGTTCCGCCCCACCCCCCAACCCCAGATGTCTTCAAGCAAAGACAAGATGACTATTTGTCGGGATTATTTGGTACAGGGGAAAGGGCACATACTGTAAGATCAGAGTTCAAATCTCAGTTCTGCCACTTTTTTTCCTGTTCTATCTGGGGCAAGTCACTAAGAGTTTCTGGGTTTTAGTTTCCTCATCTTCAGAATAAGAAAGTTAAATTAGATGCAAGGATCATAAAATGAAAGAATAGAACTGAAAAGGACCTTAGAAATCATCAAATCCTGGCAGCCAGGTGGCACAGTGAGTAAGAACACTGGCCCCAGTGTGGGGAGACCTGGGATGGTTTCTGGCCTCTGATACTTGGCACCCACACAAAAATAATAGCTGGCCATGTAACTTGAACAAGTTACTTAACCCCAATTGCTTAAAAAAATAATTTATAAGGGGCAGCCAGGTGGCACAGTGAGTAAGAGCCCCAGAGTCAGGATGACCTGGGATCGAATCCAGGTTCTGATACTTGGCACCACACCCAGAAATAACTGGCCATGTAATCTTGAGCAAGTTACTTAACCCCGATTGCTTAAAAAAGAAAGAAAAAGAAATCATCAAATCCAACCCCACCACTTTACAAATGAGGAGATTCAGTACCAGAGAGGTTGAGACCACCCAAGAGTCACATAATTATCTATTAATATTATTATTGTAACTACTCTAATTATTACTATTGCCATTATCATTGTTTCCCTGGATCACATAGCTAATAAGTGTCTGATGTAGAATTTGAACTCAATTATTTAGTTTAAATCTAACACTCTATTCACTACACCATGCTGCCCTTACAAGAACCCCAGGGGACCTCTAACATCCCTTCTAGTTCTCAATATGTGATCCTACCTTGTAGAGGGAATTTTTATTCAGGTAAGGGTTAGACTTAATAGTCTCTCAGATAATTTCCAATTCTGCAATTCTGTAGTAATGTAGAAATGCATACTAGGGATAGTATTGACCTGAACACCTGAAATACTCATTTCTGGCCCTCCAGAGTGTCTACAGCTTAACATTTGTAATTCTAATTGTCTACAACTTACATTTCTAATTCCCCAGTCACCACTTCTACCGTATTGTTCCCTAATATTAGGTTGGTCCCAAAGACAATGAGGAATTATGAAGTGACTTCCCATACTAAGACTTATCTAAAGAGGCAGCAGAAAAAAATAATACTTCTATAAATCCTTTATGGCTCTGACATAAATGGAGGCTGTCCTGCCCTACTGGATTTACCTCAACTTTTTCTGGTATGCTATCCAATTTATTTAAATTGTTTAGACTGCTAAGGAGACCAGTAAGTGCTGAACTTCCTTTGCTGTCAGACCCAAATGTGCCCTATAGACAGACCTTTATCACCTTTCCTTAGTGTAACATACAATGTAAACATTTTCCTTTTTTAGTCTTCAACAATTCAAGCAAACATTTGCAAAATAAAGATATTCAGTAACCTCAGTGATTAGTTTACCTAAAATGTAATAATATCAGTGTCTTACTGGTGACTGAGCAAATGCAAACGAGAAAGCTTGTCATTAGTGTAAAACCCTAATCAGCCACAGGGTGATTTATCTAATTATGTTCATCAAAACAGGAAGAAAAGAAATGTCAAGTTCTATATATTTTAGAGATAGAAATGTCTGAACTAAAATTTCAGTCGCTTAGAACAATTATGCCTGTGTTTTGTACTATGATCATATTTTGTTTCATTAGTAACCAAAAAAAAGACAAAATTATAAGACCATGTCATCCTTTGCTCTTTCATTCCTAAGCTCTCACCCTTTGTGTTTAGTGATGCAACAAATACCGCTTTGGATGACTTCCATAATTCCATAATAGGCAGCTAGCTCAATTATCTCAAAGTATTATTGAGGATAAAAGTAAACACATTTCCATCTGGCTAGTTTCACTTGGGACTTGGAACTCCGGATTATTTTTAACTCTTCTTTTCCACATAGCAAAATATTTTGTTACTTTATGTATTACTTTACTGGCTTTCAAAGCTTTTCTCAACTCTAGAAAGCTACATTCATGTTTTATAGTTCATGTATGTATGCCTTTCCTGTTGTTTTTCTAATTATAGATATATGTACCTATTTGTGTGTGCATGGTTTCATATGCTAAATTTAAATGTCTATTTAAAAATAGAATTATTTAGGGTGCCAGTGAAGACTTTTGTGATGATCTGGTTTGAATGCATAGTATGGAAGTCACAAAGATTAAAGATGTGATGTGTTTTTTTTAAATGACAAGGTTTTTAAGTCCAAGAAACAATGCTGTCCCCCCCATCTAAAATTGATTGTCTCCATTTTGAAAAAAAAATATTGAACATTTGGATTAGCTTCTCAGTGATTCTTGAAAGATTTAGGTTAAGAACTAACTATATTTGCCTAAACCCAAGAATGGGTAATTTTTCTTCCAGAACTCCTATTCTTCCCACCCCAATGTTCATTCCTACAATTGCATCCATGTGGATTTGGAGAGTTATTAGAGGCAGTTGCAGGGAAGAAGGAGGTGGTCTTGGACAGAGTTTGATTTAGGAGAAATTTATTTAACTCAAGTTTGTGTGGATGCCTAGCCAATATTTTCCCCCAGACAAAGCTAAATTACTTGTTTACTATACTGTACTCTGTAGATAGTCAATAAATATTTAATTGAATTTTTTTAAACGAAGGATTTTTAACATGATTTTTTTAGTACTTGAGAGTATCTATGTCTTCTCAATGTGGGTACTTCTACCCCCTGTCAAGATTATAACACGACACTGCCTTCTCATCTTTCATACCTTTATACCTTATTGTCCATAGTCCCATAATCCTGCCTAGAGAATCAACCCAATATACTGGAAGCTTCCCTCTAGATATTATCGGATTTCAGTGGTAGCAGTTTGTTGAGATTTGGTTTGGTTTGGTTTGGTTGTTTGATTGATCATAGTTGTGATTGTTGTTTTTATTGGACTTGTAATGTCATTGTTATAAGGATATCCTAGTGAGGAATTTCCTATTCCATATTAGAGTTTCCTGGAACACAGAAAGGTTAAATGACTTGTCCAAGGTTCTATAACCAGTATGTGACAGAGGCAGGAATGAACTCCAACTTTCTGATTCGGAGGTCAACTCTCTGCCTACTACACCAAGCTGCTTCTCACCTGAATTTTCATACATATCCATGTCTCTATAAATGTAAAGAAATGTAGATTTAGACATGCATATGTGTATATATATATATATATATAGTACATATATATTCACTTTACCTAAAAATGATTCAAAATATTTTGTTACCTTTTCACACTTTCATTTCACTAAAAATTTCAAGCATATTTTTCTGTGACACTAGGGATATGAGGGGCAGCTAGGTGGTGCAGTGAGTAGAGTACCAGCCCTGGAGTCAGGAGGACCCGACAAATCCAGCCTCAGACACTTAACACAAAAACTAGCCATGTGACCTTGGGCAAGTCACTTAACCCCAATTGCCCTCCCCAAAAAAGCAAAAACAACAAAAAAAAACAGACACTAGGGATATGAATGGGAATTCATTATATTTTCATTATAATTATTGGACAAATGCTAGACACTAGTGTTTCAATGTCATCCATTATAAAAACATTTTTATTTCTTTTATTAGGAGTGAATAAAATATTTCACTAATAATGGAGATACAAACTGTAGCATTAAAACTTATGTTTTAAATCCTTGAGGAAATAAGCTTCTATCTGAATATATTAAGAAAAATATTACCTACACAGCTTTTTTATAATATAAAAGGGAGTTATTGGAATCCGTTATGTTAAGGATTTATTGCTATCTTCATAGGAACTCATAAAATAAAAGATTATCACAAAGGTATGTTGTAAATGAGGCCATTTAATTATGAGGAAGAATGTCATGGAGAATAAATTAAATGCAATTCAAATTACAATTGAAAGAGCTGGGCTAATAAACAAAACTTTGACCTTAAATGACATTTTTGTCTGGTAGAAATATTCTCAGAAAATTTATCTGTGCAATTGAATAGTAAGTGAAAATAATGAAAAGCTATATCTCATTGGCAATATAGAAAAATTTAAAAGAATGAGTAATTAAGAGAAAATATGGTGCCGATTATTTCTCAATGAATGAAGAAAGGAAAATAAATGTAAGATGTACAGGTAACACTGGGGAAAATAAGTAACACATATGTTAAAATTTATTATTCATTTCAGCAAAATTTGGGATGGGATTAAGGTAAATTGCTTAATATCAGTAATCAGTATAAGAAGGCATTCTGCTAAGAAAACTAATCTAGTTTCAGACTTCACTGAGAAGAATAGTTTCCAAAAATGACAAGTACAAAATGTCATTATACTCTTTCCCTGATCAGATCACATCTAGAATCCTTTATTCAGTTCTGGTGCTACATTTTAGTAGTGAAATTGATAAACTGGGAGAGTCGAGACCAAGGGTAACTTGGGAGATTAGAGGGTCTTGCAGCTTTGCTATATGAAAGGCACTTAAAGGAAGTGGAGTTTTTGAATCAGGAGTAGTCCAAGGATATATGATATTTGGTTCCTCCTTACTAGAAGTCTTCAAGTCAAATGGCCAACTATTTGGGATGTTGTAAATGAGATACCTATATAGGTAAGGATTTGATTAATTACATGGTCTTTCGGGCCCCTTCCTATTCTGAAATTCTATGATTCTTTAATTAAATAATTTAAAGCATAGAGTTATACGTAAGAAAATGATTAATTTTGAATGAACTTTTTCTATTCTGTCAAACTATTTTTATATTATTTGCAGGATTTTTAAAAAATAAACTGGTGTGACCCAATACATATAAAAACTAGTGTTTCCTCAGGGTGATAGACACATTAATTCAACATATGGGAAAAGGAGAACATATATTTGAATTAGAGGTACAAATCTTTATAGCTTTAATAAGAATTCCTTCCTGGTTGCAATGATATTAGTCTCAGAAAAGACAATCATGCTGCATGTCCAATACATTGTTTTGATATCTCATTTTGGTTGGTCATGAGAGAAGCAAGGCATCTTTCTAACACAGAAAGAAGGAAAATAGTTGCTGGGAGAAGATGCCTCAAAGAAAAATGGGGATTAAGTCTTCATTTCTTAGTTTTAAGCAGCTAATATAAGTCCGTTAATTTCTGAGTCTGGAGAGGCAAACTTAAGCAACAGTTTTTTAGGCTGAGTATGAAGGGCTACAAAACATCTAAACTCATTATACAATAGATTAGAAGCTTTCCGATTGTAAGAAGAGAAGCTGGAAGAGTTTTAATTAGACTTGAGAAGTAAATTCAGGATTACATTAAGCAAGGACTTTTTAAGTTTAAATTTAAATTTAACAAATTTAAATTTAAACTAAAAATTAAAAAAAGTTTAAATTTAGTGGAAGGAACTTAATTTGTACTTTGGCTGTTATTCTCTAATTCTTTTTTAATTTGAATTTTTAGATGAAAAATTTGTTCTATGGTTTTATAATTTATTTAGATGATAAATTAATTTGATGATTTTATAATCTTTTATATGATAAATGTCTTGTAATTATTAGTTGGTTAATTTATGCTTTTATTCTGAAAGATATTTTTATTTTTGGAGAAAGCAATAATAAAAATGTTTCTGGAAAATGTCTCCCCAGTTGACCTATGTTGCCTGAAGTTTAGAGGCAGCTACCAAAATCACAGTTAAAATGTTCCAGAGAAATAAGCCTTTTCTATCAGCCATCCTTTTTCCCATGTCCAAATATACAGAGTATATTATAAAGCTTTACAGTATGCCTGAATGTCATGCACCCAGCTTATCTTTTAGAATGGCTTAGATGTTTAATGAAACTTAAGGTCTTTAAGTTCATATCTTGCCCTGGCTTCATGTTTGCTACAGGATTACAGCAAAAATAATTAATTTTCAGTTGTTTTATTCCTTCACTTGGTCAATTATTTCACAGTCATAATTATATTCAGAAATATGCATCAAACCAGCTATTAATGTTCAGGGGTAAAATGTGATGAAGAATGGTCACAGTTATATTTATGATTGATATTTATTGAATACTTACAATATGTGAACATTTCAACAGAATATCTTACTATTGAGCAAACACCAAAATATCTCATTGAAAAGTATGTCTGGGGGAGGCTAGGTGGCGCAGTGAGTAAATCTCAGTCCCTGGAGTCAGGAGGACCCGAGTTTAGTTTTGGCCTCAGACACTTAACACCCCCCCACACACACACACACACACACACACACAAAAGCTAGCCGTGTAACCTTGGGCAAGTTACTTAAACCCAATTTCCCTCCAAAAAAAAAGGCAAAAAAAATGTCTGCATATGTATTTTACTATAAAATAACATGAAGTTAAATGCTCAGAAATATCCAAATTGGTTCCATGAAGACAAGCAACAAAGCACGTAATGCTCATGTCATTGTTTTCATTTTTCATTTTGGTGCTAAGTGAATATTGCTTCTAATACTTGTATTCTACAATTTAATGATAGTTGTCTTGAGAAAAACTAGTACATATTTGCTTCACTACAGAAATAGCAGAACATGCCAGTGGTTAATATTTTGTTTGAAAATGAAACCATAATATCTTATTATAATTTCTAAAAGGAATTAATTTCTCTATAATTTTGTAGTGAAGTTAATAGCCTCCATAGTGTTCCTTGGCCCATCTGCAGATCAAAAATTAGTAAATTATTATTATATAATAAATTATTATAAAAATAAATTATATAATAAATTATTATATACTAAAATTATACAATACATTATTATATAATAAAATTATACATTATTAAAAGTCATTACTAATACTACTTAATTTTATTACAAAATATTTTACTCACCATATTATTTTAAAAGGAAGTATTTTTCTCTTCAAGCACATAACATTTGAATAGAGCCACACATAGGTAATTAATAAACATTTCTTTAGTTGCATTAAATATCATATAAAAAGATGCAATCACTCACCTGTCAAAATATTGTTTACAAAAAAGTACAATGCCTATTTAAATCTCTGAAAGTTTAAATCAAAGCTAATGGTAAAACTTTATAGAGCTAAGCTGACTTCAGATGAGTAATCTCCAGAATCACTGGACAATAGAGTATTTGGAAATTACCATATTTTTCAAAGAGTTAAATATTTTAATTTTCTATAAGTTTGTTTTTAAATTAATCATTGTTGTTCCTTGGTTTTATTTAAGTTGGAGGTTTCCAAATCCCACTGCCAGAGTATGATTTCACTCTTCAGTTGCAAACCCCTTGTGGATACTCTCCTATTTATCTTTCTATTTTCCAAAGAGTCCAAAATAGTGCATTATACTTAATAATTTAATTAATTTAAATTTATATAATTTAATAAATTAATATATTTAATAATAAAAGTTTGAAGGAAGAAAAGAAATATAAACAGTGCTCCTCGTATAATGGCTTGCCGTCTATGTAAAATGTCTCGAATCAAAACACAAAAAAATCAGTTAAAACATTTAAATGTGTTTTCATTGTTTTGATTTTTTATGTTTCACTAGCTTGCTAAGTTAACTAAAATTTCAGTTTGGACAATTTTTATGTCAGCTAGATAAAAAGTAATTTTAATTTCATTCAACAAACATTTATTGAGTGTTTTTATATTCAAAATTTTGTCTCCAGTCATGGAAGGGATACAAAAATGTGTAAGATATTGTACCTTCCCCCATGAAGCTTACAATTCAATTCAACATAATAATTACTGGGGGATGGGACAGTGCGTAAATGTTCCTCTTTTTGTCATTACCAACTAAATGCATTTTAGTGTTTAATAGCCCAGTTATTAAAAGGGGTCCATCAGCTTCAGTGGACTTCCCAACATGTCCATGACACACTTGAAACAGAATATAACAAAATAGTCACACTTTATATAGATTCTTAGAATTATTATTAGAGCTGGAAGGGGCATTGGGGATGATCTAACCTCAGAAAAAATAGGAAGGAGAGTTGAAAATTCATTCATTTTAATTCTACCATTTTGCATGTTTCTGTAGAACTTAAGCAATTTATTCAAAATCACAAAGATTTTCTAGCTTTAAATTTAGGACTCTTTCCCTTAACCATGCTGCCTTTCTTCCAATCCACTTTATTTTACAGATAAGGAAATCGAGTGTAGGAAGTAGGAGCTTCTAGACCAAGGTCACACTGACCATTAGCAATAGGACCAAAGTTAACATCCAGTTCTCTTGATTCTCAGATCAATGCTGCTTTCAGATCTAGTACCATATATGCGGCTTCTCTTAACATAACCAAACAACTTATCCATTCAATTCTTCTATAATGTTGTCCTGGCACAATTCTGTGAACAGCTTGACACCCATTCTGTATGCACCAGGGGGATAAAAGCATCAGTGTCTCCTTTGGAGGTACTGTTCTTATTTTTCATTGGATAAGTAGAATCCAACCTACAGAAAATGTTTCATTAACTGCTAATATTTCTATTTATTTTAGATCCTAAGGGAACATGTATGAATAGAAAGCCAAAATATCGTCCTGGTGAATAAATTGTACTATAATTCAGATAGATATTGAAAAACAAAGAAGGGCCAATTGACTCAATAATAATTGGATCAATAATGAATAATGTAGATGATAATATAATAATTAAAAATAATAGAAGCTAGCATTTACAGAGTACCTACCATGTGCCATATACTTTACAAACATCTCAGTTGATCCTCACAACAATCCATGAAAGGCAAATGCTGTTATTATCCCTATTTTGCAGTTGGGGAAATTGAGCCAATCAGAGGTTGTGATTTGCCCAAAATCACACATCTAGCATCTGAGGCTAGATTTGAACTCAGGTCTCCTTGACTTTACACCTATCACTCTGTCCACTGCTCTACCTAGTTGCTACAATCTACTCATGTTTTCTCTGCAGAGGGTCCATCTAACATGAGGAGTATGTTCCTCTAGTTCTCCTGCCATTGTGTGACTGCCAATGGAAAGTAAGGGCTGCCCATTGATTACTACTTACTCACCTAGGATTTGATGCAATAAATATCAAATCATTTGCAAATGATAGTATTTATGGGGAATTCATTTTCCCTTATATTGTAACAGGGCATTCTTCATACTGTGGGCAAACTACTCTGGAGCACATACATCACATTATTTTATACTCCACACAGGGATAACTTACCTTATCACTGTTGTTTATCACTCAAGGAATTTTGAACAATTTTCAACTATATACAGGAAATATATTGTCTCAGCAAATCAAAGTGATGGTCCGATCATCAATGATTATTTATAGATGATCAATAGGCACTGTGGGATCTTATAATCCATAATATCCTTCTGACAAGCTATATGACTACAACAATGTGGTCTGCTTCAGAATGCAATTTCTTAAAATTTCTTTAAGAATGCTTGAAATGTATGTATGCATCAATGTCATAAAGAAAGAATTGTGAAAGTAAGCATATTATTTATTCTTCCCAGTGCCTTCTAAGTTAATAAAGTAAGGTTTGAGACTTTTTTCTAAACATTTAGTCTTCCTCCCCACTTTCCTCTGTGATTTTGATTGGAGAAAAAATATGAAAAGTCCCTGAAGAAGTTAAAAGTATACACAAAATACCATAGTTCTTCAGAAGAGAAAGATCATTTCACCCCTCTCCATAGAAGAGGTCGCATTTGACCTGAGTCTTAAAGAATGTGTCTTTTGATAGATGAACATGGAAGTGGAATGAACAGTTTGAACAACGGCCTGGAAACAAAGAAATATATTTGGAGGATGGTTTCTGTTTGACTGAAATAGGAGCACATGAAAGGCAATAGTGGTTAGAACAGTAAATGAAGATCAAATGGAAGAGCTTGAATTATAAGACGAAAGATTTTTAATAGCATTTCCTAGAAATAGAGATGCATGAATGAGGGTGATGGAGTTTGGGCTAGGTTTGAACATTCTCAGAGATGTATTTTAGGAAATATGTGGCATGGTGGATGAAGTCAGAAAGACTTGAATTCTGCTTGATACACTTACTAGTTTTATGACCCTGGCAAGTCACTTAATTTCTCAGTTTCACTTTCCTCATATATAAAATAGGGATAAATAATAGTAGTTGCCTCTCAGCATTGTTGCAAGAATCAAAAGAAATATGGAGAATTTAAAACATAAAGGACTATATAAATTTTATATAGTATTATTAGAAGCAGTGACTGTATAACCCTTCATAGACTTAATGGAATAAGGAGAAAGTGGAGGTTTAGACAGGAGTTAGGAAACTTGCAAGAAAAGAGAGTCTTTTGGCCATTTGTTGTTGTTGTTGCTGCTGTGATAAAGAGAAGAGAAGAAAGTCAAGAGAGAAGCCATTGTTATTGCTGTTGTTATTTGTCCTTCATTCTCGAAGAACATCATGGCATATGACTTGCAAGTAAATTGGACTTAAGTGAGGGATGAATGTGCAAAATCACCAGCATCACTTTTGCCTCCACAGCCATCTGAGGCCAGTAGCAAGATACAGATCAGGACAACTGGAGATAGCCCTTGATGCAGTGGGAGTCCTTGGACTTTTTGTCTTTTTGATAACAAAAAGTTATTAAGATATCCTCCCAAATTTAAAGTCCATTTGCAGCATTAATTGAACCAGCAACAGCTTTCAGTGACATTTGGAGCTCAGTTCCCCCTAGGCAGTTGGTTCTGTGATGCTGAAAGTGACAGAATGTCCATGGGAGCTTCAAATGTAAAATATGAGACCTTAAATATGCCTCTGCCTATATTATAGTACACATAGAAATGGCAAAAACTAAATAACTATCTGTAAAAATTATTACCATTTAAAATGGCATTTAAAATGAAAGATATTAGATTATCCTATATATTAGAAGCAAATGTATTTGTGGAATAAGGTATCTAAGGATAAGTATATAATTAGGGTTGAAAGTAAATACAGCAGCTCTAAGTATTCAGTGACTGGTAAGAGGTGGTATAAAATAGATGTTAGGACAAACAAGGAAACAGATTTGTAGTGCTTTAAGAAAGGACTGTCAAGCAGAGAAGAGGTGCCCAACTTTCTGCAAAGGTATGATATTCATTGTCATTCTTCTATTCTCTTAAAGAGACAGCTACTGTTAGTGACAACCTTGAGCATGTGTCAAATATTGAAAGTTCACTATCAATAATAAAAAGGGTATTTCACATGGGTAAAGATTACTGGACACTTAATAAATACTTGTTCTCTTCCCTTGACCATTAATCTGTCTCCTTGTGGTTTCCATTGGTCCTAGTACTGACTTCTGCAGCTACATAGACTCAATCTGAATGATCCTCTGCATGAGAAGAGTCAAGAAAATTGGCTATGCATAGATATCTAAAATCCCATTATATTTCTGATCACAAAAGCTAAATAATGATGAAGACTTGCTATTATTTTATGTTCTGTTTGCCTTTCTAGATGAGAAAAAGTGAGGATGCCATTTGTTGACTAAAATCAATTAATAAAAAAAGAAATATACACATACTTATTGAGTCCTGGTGCCCTTGAGAATGGGATGAAGATACTTGTCTTTACTTTTCAGTGGAGAAGAGTTTCTAGGGGGCAGAGCCAAGATACCTGTCAAAACTGAGTATAATCCTTCGGGAGAAAATGGATATTCAATAAAATAGATGATATTTAAGTGTTCTTGATGAAAGACCCAAGCTGAACTAAAAATTTGACTTTCTGAAACAAGACTCAGGAGAAGCATAAGAAAAATAAACAGGAAAGAAAAACCATAAGAGACCTAATAAAATTAAAGTATTTACACTCTTACATAAGAAGATGATATTTGTAACTCACAAGACCTTTCTGATTATTGGGGTAGTTAGAAGGAATATAGAGAGAGAGACAGAGGACACAGGTGTAAGTTGAATATAAAGGAATGATAGCTAAAAAGTAAAATTAAGGGTGAGAGAGGAATGTACTGGGAGAAAGAGAAAAGAACAGGTAGAATGGGATAAATTATCTCACATAAAAGAAGTAAGAAAAAGCTTTTACATTGGAGAAGAGGGGAAGGAAAAGGAAAAAAGGAAGTGAACCTTGCTTTCATCAGCATTGGCTCAAAGAGTGAATAACATACACACTCAGCTGCATATAGAAATCTAGCTTATCCTCTTCCCCTCCTATCCCTTATGGGGTATACACTTAGAAGCAGGGTAAGAGAAGGGAGGGGAGTTGATAGAAGAGAGGGAAAATTGGGGGAGGGGGTAGTAAGGAGCAAAACACTTTTGAGGAGGGACATGATGAAAGCAGAGAGAGAATAGAATAAATGTGAGGGAAGGGAAGAAGATGGAGGGAAATACAATTAGCAGTGGTAACTGAAAAAATTTTGAATCAAGTTTCTCTAATAAAGGCCTCAATTCTCAAATATATAAAGAAATGAATGAAATTTATAAAAATAAGAGCCATTCTCAAATTGATAAATGATCAAAAGATATGATCAGTTTTCCTATGAAGTAATCAAAGCTATCTATAATCACATGAAAAAAAGGCTCTAAATCACTATTGATTGGAGAAATTCAAGTCAAAACAATTCTGAGGTAATACATCATACTTATTAGAGTGGCTGTTGGACAGAAAAGGTGAATGACACTTGTTGGAGGGGATGTGAAAAAAAATGAGACATTAAGGCACTGTTGGTGGAGTTGTGAACTGATTCAACCATTCTGTAGAGCAATTTGAAACTATGCCCAAAGGGCTTGTATCAACAATGCAGTATTCACAATGGCTACAGTAACTATAAATATGCTGATATGGTTATTAATCACAAAATATAACAGGCTCTCTACATGGGGAATAAAGCTAGACCCTTCATTCAAACACCAGAAAATTGAGTCACACAACCAGAAAGTCAAAGCCAGCCAGTAGTTATGAAGTTGACACATGTAGTTAATGTAGTAAACACCCACATTCTCAAACCTTCAAAACAGAACAGGCTACCTCAAGCAAAGGTCCTCCTCTCCCCACTCGCCACAACTGCTCAGCAGCTCCGTCCCCCCCACAGTTCCCATACCTGGCAGTCCTCAGCAGGAGTCCTTAGCAGAAATTCTGGCTGTCTTAAAAAAGGGGGTTGCACCTCTGCCTCCACCTTGGCTGCTACCACTGCCACTGCTGCCGCCACCACTGCTGCCACCACCACCGCCAATCACCACACCAGGTCACCACACCCACTCTAGCTTGGCTTCCGCTTCCTCTTGCCCCACCACTTCCTGCTACGTCAGCAAGTCCAATGGGGCACAGAAGATCTTTAAATCCCATAACCCTTACATTTGGCCCCAAGATCTTTCATGTAACAATAGACTTCATTACATAGGTTAATAGGAGTTTTAAGAGTAACTGGTGTCAACAGAATTTTACAAAAATATAACAAGGATAGCACACAATAAATACAAAAAACAATATTTTAGGGTGGGTCTTGAGCACAAGCTCCCCATAAGAGCTATAAAACCATGCATAGCCTTTGACATAGCCATGCCACTACTAGGTCTATATACCAAAAAAGTTAAAAAAAAAAAAAGGAAAAGGACCTATACGTACAAAAATATTTATGGTAGTTCTTTTCTGGGGACAAAGAATTAGAATGCGCATCATTTGGGGAATGGTTGAACAAGTACATGATTATGATGGAATACTATTGTACTTTAAGAAATGATGAGCAGGATGATCTCAGAACATCCTGGAAATATTTGCATGGGCTAATGCAAAGGGAAATGTACTGTGTACAAAGCAACAGCAATATTATAAGATGTTCAATTGTGAATGAAGTAGCTCTTCTCAGCAATACAATGATTCAAACAACTCTGAAGGACTTATGATGAAAAATACTGTCTATCCTCAGAGAAAGAATTAATGGTATCTGAATACAGATTGTAGCATACTTTTTTTACTTAAAAAATAAAAGACTTTGAAGGAGGTGGGAGCCTGGCTTCAAATCTTGACTATAGCACTCCCCTGAGTCAGAGGATCTAGGTTCAATTATTGACTATTTGCTATCTCTCAGATGTCAGGAAGTCAATTCACTTCCCTGGACCTCAGTTTCCTCACCTAAAAATTAGGTGTTTGGCCTAGATATTCTCACAGTTCCCTTTTAACTCTTGCTCTATGTTCTCAGGACTCTTAATCAAACTCCTTTTTTTTCAATTATACTAGGTTCCTTCTCTATGTAGACATCATTGCCCCACCAACAGATTATATGTTCCAGGAAGAAAGAGATCATGTCTCATTTATTTTCATTTCCTTCTTCCAATAAATCTGTTTAAATGAATTTAATTCCTTCTCTGGGGAACTGTAAAAAACTGAAACTAAAGAAAGCACACTTTAAGAAAAGTCAAGTCTTTATAGACCAGCAACCACAATCAAGAGGGAAAATGACAAAGGTTTTGATGGTGAGGAGGAAGTGTGAGAAGAAAGTACATCCTTGAATTCAGAATATATAAGACCTTTGTTCAAATCATGCCCCAGCTACACTGATCATGTTACCCTGGACAAGTCTCATAAACTCTCAGTCTCAGTTTCATTATCTATAAAATGAGAGTGTTTGGTGTGATGACTTCTAAGGTCCCTTTCATATTCAAATTTATTCTATTATAATAAAGGAAATAAAATAATAAAAGAAGAATTTCTAACTCTAAATGTATTTTGAGTCACAGGATCACAGGGTCATAGACTTAAAGTTGAAAGGAAATGTTGTGGGGGTCAGGTAGCATCTGGTTATGCTTCATTTTACAGGTGAGGAAGCTGAGACACAGAGAAGTTTGCCAGGTTATCAAAACTTGTAAGTGAGTCTAGCTCAGGTTTTTCTGACTCTGAAGTTCTATCCACTACACCTCACTACTCCTTTAAATAAAGAGAACTGCACTCACTGACTGATAATACTATTTTACTTCATGGAATCATAAATTTAAAACTGAAAGCCAGCTCCCCTCATTTTACAAATTAGGAAACTGAGGTCCAAAAAAGTGAGGTAACAATTAACTATCTTAATTTAGGTGAAAATAATCCCCTTTGTAACATTAATAATAAATACTATGATTGTATCTATTACTCCATTCCCCCATTGGGCTGCTAGGTGGCATAGTGGATAGAGCACTGGGCCTCCAGTCAAGAAAATCTGAGTTCAATTCTGTCTTCAGACACTTACTGGCTCTGTGACCCTGGGCAGGTCATTTAGCTTCTGTCTTCCTCGATTTCAGCAAATGTAAAATGGGAATAACAAGAGACTCTTCTTCCCAGGGTTGTTGTAAGGAGCTAATGAACTAATATTTGTAAGGTACTTAACACAGAGTAGATTCTTTATAAATGATTATGCTTTCCTCTCTTCTCATTAAAATTTTAACTTTAGAATACCATTTGTTATATACAAAGAAAGCAAGCAGTTAATACAATTTTCATTCCATTTAAAGACTACCAGAAATGTTATATTATCTAAAACTGGATCAATATGAGTATTTAGCTTCTCCACATTGTAATACCTCATATTCTAATTTTATAAATGGTAAATAAATGAACTGAGCAAGATCCTAAATCCAACCACCAATAATAGAAACTGTGGCAGAGCTCTGAGCCAATGGCACTTTATTAAAGGGTCTACGATCCCCTCTAATGAAGTGGGCCTCAGATCTTCCTCATGATCTGAGGGGCTCCCTTCTTCCAGGGCCCCCTTTTTATAAGGTTCAATGTGTAAACATTCAAAGCAGTTAGTTATACCAGATACAGAATGATTTGATTGGTTGACATGATGTATGGGCTAAAATAAGCAAGACATCAGCAGGATCATGAGTTGGGCAAAGCAAGGAATATTTCCACTTGCTAGGTAGTCATAAGATGGTCACAAGACGGGCACCTGCTCATATTGGACGAGAGAATGATCTAGACATACAAAAATAATTGTGGAAGGGGCCTTTACGTGTCGTTGAGTCACCTCTGCCCCACTGGGTTTGGTCACCACAACAAGGAAAAACAAGAATGGAGGGCCTCCATCCAGCTTCCCATGGTTACACAAGTGATCTTATCATATGCAGCTCACTGGGGCCAAATATGCAGAACTTATAGTCATATCAAATTGATTGATACTGATTGGGACAGAGTAGAGGGGTCTTGAATGATCAACTTCCTTATCCCTCTCTTCAATCCATAGAAAGACTGCAATCTTTCTTTGGATCACTACAATCTAAATGCATGAAGGCACTCTTCCATGCATTATGCAAAACCAGTAGGGGGAAATCCCTTCATTGACGTTTATAACATACTGAGTGTGTTCCATTTGATTAAACAATAACTCATACTAAATTTAACAATGTCTGAAGTGACCCTCTCACTAAATAAGAACCAGTACCTCCTAGCAAAACGTGCTACAAGACACGAAAATTGGGGGACTATAGAGCATTTGTTCAATGTAGCAACACAAGCATTGTTTGCCCTATGTACAGGTTCTGGAAATCTTTATGAAAACTATTTTGACAAACAGCCACCCCATTATGGTGATGAGAGGCAACTTCCCTGAAGACAACAAAAACAGATCTAGACATCTGTAGCATAGAGAGTAGAGGAAAATAAGGAACAGATTGAGTTTCATAAACAAAGGAGTTATTAGTACTATCAGTCATTGCTGTCAGTGGGGACCAAAAGCCAAAGTAGGAGATTGAGAAGGAGTATTTGAAGTTCCAATCACCACAGGCTCAGGAACAGGTGGATTAGGAACCATTTGTGCAGTGGATGATAATGATGATGTGGCCCATCTCATACAGTTATCCAGGTTTGAAACATTCTTTGATGCAATCCTGTGGTCCACTAGAAATCTCTCTTCTTAGGAATACTGGAATGAGTGGGGCTCCAGAGTAGCTTCTAGTGGACTTGCCTCTCTAGCTCAGGTCCCTTGCAGATCCCCCTTCTCTGTTAAATACCTCTGACAAAATAAATCTCAATATAATTCTAATTTGCTATGACGATAACCAGGTAAGAGTGAGAACCAGTTCAAACCTCAACCGCACTAAATATGAACATCACTAGACCAGATAACTTTCTTTGGTTGGCAAAATCAAATAACAACTGAAAAACTTAAAAATTCTGATCCCCGATTTTTATACTGGGCATATATAATCACCTAACCTTGTTACAACTATTTATTAAAAACCATCTGAAAAATTCTTACTTTTGCTATTTCCTTTTAGATAGTCATCCCTCCCCCCAAGAGGATGAGATTCTGGTAGGGAACTATTAACAGAACATTTCCCCCTTTTTCCTTTTAAATTTATTTAGTTAGTTTTCAACATTCATTTCCACAAAATTTTGAGTTACAAATTTTCTCCTCATATCTCCCCTACCTCTCAAACCAAGATAGAAAACATACTGAATGCCCCTTCCCCCAATCTTCTCTCTCATATCCTCTCCCATACCTCTCCCCTTACTTTCTTGTAGGGCAAGATGGATTTCTATACCCCATTTCTGTATATCTTATTTCCCATTTGCATGTACAAATTTTGGCATTTGCTTTTAAAACTTTGAGTTCCAGATGCTTTCCCTTCTTCCCTCTCACCCACCCCCACTGGTAAGACAAGCAATTCAATATAAGCTGTAGATGTGTAGTTACACAGAACATTTCCATATTAGTTATATGGTGAAAGACTTATTATTTCCCTCCATCCTATCCTGCCCTCCATCTATTCTATTTTCTTCTTTGACCCTGTCCCTTTTCAAAAGTGTTTGCTAACCACCCTCACCCCAATCTGCCTTCCCTTCTATCATCTCCCCTCTTATGCCCTTCCCCCATGCTCTCCTGTAGGATGATACCCAATTGAGTGTGTATGTTATTCCCTCCTTAAGCCAAATCCAATGAGAGTAAGGTTGACTCATTCCCTTTCACCTTCCTGCTCTTCCTCTCCATTATAACAGTATTCTCTTGCCTCTTTTATGTGAGATAATTTACCCTAATCTATCTCTCCCTTTTTCCTTCTCCCAACATATTCCTCTCTCACATCTTAATTTTATTTTCTAGATATCATTCTTTAGTATTCAACTCATCCTGTGCCTTCTGTCTATGTATACATGTACACACATATACACACACATATACTTATATAAATACATATGCCCCCTATACATACAAATATATACACACACATATATAAATATATATATGCACACACATATATATTCCCTTCAACTATCCTCATACTGAGAAAAGTCTCATGAGTTACAATTATTGATTTTCCATGTAGGAATGTTCACCTTTAATAAGTTCTTTATGATTTCTTTTTCCTGTTTACCTTCTCATGGTTCTTTTGCTTCTTGTATTTGAAAGTAAAATTTTCTGTTCAACTCTGGTCTTTTCATCAAGAATTCTTGAAAGTCCTCTCTTTCATTGAATATCAATATTTTCCCCTGAAGTACTATACTCAGTTTTGCTGGGTAGGTAATTCTTGATTTTAATCCTAGCTTCTTTGACCTCCAGAATATTATATTCCAAGTCCTTCTATCCCTTAATACAGAAGCTGCTAGATCTTGTGTTATCCTGATTGTGTTTCCACAGTACTTAAAATTGTTTCTTCCTCACTCTTTGCAATATTTTCTCCTTGACCAGAGAACTCTAGAATTTGGCTATAATATTCCTAGGAGTTTTCTTTTGGTGATATTTTTCAAGAAAATTGTGTCACATCTCCTACTAATCACATTACCATGATGAAAGAATGTTATAGGGTGATTTCTTATAAACTAAGTAACCCGCCAGTTGTATGGCTTTATGGTCTCTATTATTTGTGATTCAAATGCCTACACTTGCCCTTATCAATGGAATTTGCTATGTGAGAAGAAAGGCAGAGACATAACAGCATTGGTTCTGTTTGATTTCAGGTATGAGTCATAGGCAGCCAATTTTATTACAAGATGTCATAGTCAATCGCAGAATTAATGAGATGGGAAAATTTCTTATTTACCAAGATGGGGATAGGTCAAGATAACCCTACCTTCACCTTTGCAAAATCATTATCTCAACTTTCCCAGAGACAGATATCTTCCTATTGGGTCCTCAGACTGAAGGGGCATATGGTATGCCCCTTGAATGATGAACCAGCAGCTTTATGCAGGATCAGCCACTGATACCTGGATTCAAGACTTAGAATGGCAGCAAGTTGAAGTCACAAGACACTCTTCCTCAAACAGCAAAATTTCACTAATTGCAGCTCAGGGCTAAATAGTTGCTATTTTCCTCATATATTAGTCTCAAAATTTCATTAGAACTTTTTTTTTTAACTACTCAAAAATTGCATTTATTTCCCCTTATCATTCCCTGCTTGGTCAGCAAAAAAAAAAAACCACAAAGGGGAGAATATCAGATTATTTTGAGAATACAATGATATAAGATGCCCATCAAAGTCCATGTAGACAAGTAGGTCATACCTGGGCAGTTTCCTTGGTAAAAAACTATGGTATAAGAGGGTACTGGGGTTTTAGAACTACAGAATAGTTTAATCTTGATCAAAGACTGACTTGGGCATAATAATTATCTTTTTCTGTAAGTGCTCAAATAGAGGTGCAAGTTAGCAGATGACCACCAGTGTAAGTGACTTGAAAGGCCAGCTGATTAAAAACTATACAAGTTGAACAAGTGGCTGTCATTCAAATTGCCACTGGGGTTGAATCTTGCGTGACCCAATCAATTAAATCTATTGTTCCTTGCATACCACACTGACCCCCCCCCTCCACACACACACACACACACACACAGACACTTATGAACTAAAAAAGTATCTGGGAAGGAGTGGCTAGCTTACTGATCTCAGTCACTCAGACCCAAGAGACCTGATTAGCATTATATTAGCATAGCTCTTTCCGCTTCTTTACCACAAGTTCATACGTAGTAAATAATTGGTTCAAAATAATATCATTAAAAGATATGATTACATAAATTTTTAAATGGTCTCAAGTGACACCCACTTATTATTCAAAAAGTTTCCTCTTTCCATTTTGTGTGGGAGAGGCCACAGTTCCTCAAAAGGCAGTGCTGCTGAGTTTCACACTACCCTGTCAGTAGTAGTGCTCATCTCAGGAAACCTCACAGACATAGATATCCTAAGAGAATTTTATCAGCTTTTCTCCTAGCAGTAAGACATTTACTGATGTTATTCTTATTTTCTCAGGGTTTTCATATATATATATACACTCCGATAATCATATAACATATTTATAACAGTATTCAGACTGAAAAGAGGGAGAAACGTGATTTAACTACTTCTCCTAGCCTTTTTGCATTTAAAACATCACCAATCATGTGATCATGATTTATTTAAATATCTTTCAAACTTATCAATTCATAGAAAGTAATTTATCTTATTACCCTGGCATTTTCATGCTGATCATAGTAGTTTATGTAGTGCCCACCATGTACCAGACTTCTTCTATGTCTTAAAAGTTCCTTAAGCCTGTTTTCAATCATACTTTAAAATATTTAGTTTATGATTTCCCAGTTTTCTTAACATTCCATGCTAATTAGAAAAATATCTATAAATGGGACAGCATTTTATTCAGTTGTATTCCTACAAGGTCTGAACACTACAATGCTCATCCTTTATACAAGCTAGGCAGTGTGTTAAGCACTTCATAACTATGTGTTTCTCCCAACAACCCTGGGAGATAGATGTAAATATTTATTATTCTCTTTGTATACACAAGAACTGATTAGATTCTCTAACATACTACCATTACAATATTTTCAATCCAATCAATATTGATTTATTATGATTAGTGACAATATCCAAATTTCATTCTGCACAAGGTTACATTATTTTTAGTTGACATATATATTTTTTAAATCATGGTGACACTCCCAACTTCCTATTACTCCCTTATTTCTCTGAGTTACACAAAGAACAAAACCAATTCTTTTAAATTTTGAAAATTACTAATACTTTAGCATTATTATTCAAACCAAAGGGATAATCCTTTATCAATCAATTAACATATTTTGTGAAACATATTCTGAAGACATATTGATTGGGGAAGACACACAGCAACCATCAAAGGGGTACTGATGAAAAATATCCCTAAATTTTTTCTATTTCAGTGGGATTGTTTCTTTTGAAATTTCCCTTTCAAAATTACAAAACTCTTTTACCCTCAAACCCTGAATTTAGGCTGTCAGTGCAAACTCCAACTTTATTTATCCATCTACTCAATTTTAACTTTTCTCATTCCCTTATGCAAGACTACTCTTTCTTTCTTCTACTTGCATAATTCCTCTAGCAAAACATTTTTTGGTCCTTTAGTGGTTACAAATTCATAGTAAATACCTATTTCTTTAAGGACTGTTGGACAATTAGAATTTGTTGCAATCACATAGTTTTTATAAGTGAAAGGTATGTAGACTCAAAAACAACTCACTCAGCACAATTCCTTCACCTTACAGTGACAGATTTTGCCAAGCAGAATGACTTTAGAGAAGAAATCAACAGACTCCTCAAAGTTAACCTTTTTTTTATGCCGGAAAGGCATTCATCCAGCTATTCTGGCAATGACCAAAGGGAATCAGTCAAAGCCCAACTACAGCACAGGAATGTCACAGATATTGGTTCTCTAAAATTTTCTCTGCTATTGCTGCAACAGTAAGTTACTATTATTACTATATTCTCTATTATTTGCTCTTGATGAAACATTGAACAGTTTTCTCAAAGGCAACTTCCATTTTGGTGCTTATGATTGTGCCATACCTTGAATAACACGAGTAAGACCCAAGTAATAATTTTAGAATGGACCTTTTATCAAAACACCATGTTGGCAGATCAGGCCACATGGTGGGCTGAGCAGGTACCACCCTATGTCCCAAGTACAGCAATAGCAGTAGCAGCAACAGCAACAGCCCTGATCTCAAGTAAAAACCTCAGATTATGAGGGGAGCCCACGTGGCCAACAGTTAGGCATTATGTAAGCAGTGATTGGTCAGTACACACCTTGAAATTCCCGTGCCTGACCCAAAAGCCTGCCCACCTCTATGCAGGAGAGCTGACTGGGAAAGGGCAGAGACCAGGTGGTGGAGGGTGTAGTTGACCCAGCAGTCTGGTCACTTCCCTGAGGTAGGGGTATGGGGAAAATCAGGCACAACAATTGATCCTGATTCCTAATTGCCTCTTTCTTTTACAAAGTTTTCATATTTTCCAAAGCTGTAGTTTCCTTGTTAGGAATTTTATGTTTGCTTCATCAAAAGAGAAGTTGATTTCCAAATAGTTATAAATTTCCTAATAGTATAAATGAATAGAAATCCTTATTTTAGTAATTTAACTTTGAATTCACCTAAATGAAATATAGTTAATTTTTTTAAAAGACCAGTAGCTACCAAGATTTCAAATTTCAGAGCCCAATATAATTAATATGCTCCTGTTTTAAGATATATTTGACAAGGATTTGAATTAGAAAGATCATTTTCTTTGAAGAATAACAATATCTTCATTTTAAATTTCGATTATTATTTAAAAGTTTTTTAACTTCATATATAGTTAACAGGAATTACACTACTTAAAACTATCTGATGGAGATTATACTTTTCTGAAGGGTTCAGGGTATAACTTTTTCCCTATTTCCTTTCAAATCATTGAAAATTAAATCCATTTTTTTAACTTAATCTATTGTAAGGTATCATTTAGCAGAGTTCAAATCACTGTTTTATGAATTTGCAAGCTTCCAACTGATAAGCATTTCTTTTATATTGTAAGTTTCCTTATTTCAAATAAACATCAAATGTTTATTTGTCCTAAAATAATTTGCAAGTTCTGCTTTTCCTTCTCGAAATGTTAGTATTTTGTACTTTTACAAGCCATATGTTCATTTTTATTTGATCTTTTGTAATCTCAACATCCTTGATCATTTATGTCTATGATTATTTATGGCTTTTCATGGCTTAAAGACTGGCCACCTTTACTTTTGAAGTTGCTATCACTGTGAGCTGCTGAAAATGGCCTTGGTGTGACTGTAATCAGCCCTAATACCATGAAAGCTACTAAGGACCTTTCTCTCCTATTAAAGGGTTACAGGGCTCCACTGCTTGTTCCCACTCTGCAATTGGAATCTCAGTGTCCTGCTCCTCTAGTCATGAGTGCTACATTGCCTTTTCTCCATTTCCCTTTTATGTTAACTAAACTATTCCTTATAATTTTAGGGTTTGGGAAATAGGGGTCCCTGTCCTGAAGAGTCATGTGGTTCAATCTCCTTCAGCCTTTATAAGAGATTTCTGAAGATCTAGTTACAGACTTGATATCCAGGTTCATAGGACTAATAGATCGCCAAGGATCTACATGGTGGCACCCCTATTGTGTGTTTGCTTGTTTTTTTTTTCTTATATCTAATTTTATATACATATTCTTGTTTAGTTCTATTTTCAATGATTCTTTCCTTAACTTCCAATAGTCTTATTTATACAATTTGAACTTATTTCACTAAACAATTGATTTCGACACAAGTTTTACTGTGTTTTAATTTACTTAAACAATTGACTTAAACTACAATAGTATCATTAAGCTCCACTTACCTTCAGTTGCTTTCTGATTTCAAAACAAGTTTTCTTTTTCTGGGAGCACTTTGAGAATCACCTTTAGTCTGGGATCCCTAATCAATAATTGCTTGGTGCCCTCACGTTGATTGTTTAAAAGCAGTAAACAAGAGACAGGTAAATGAACTCCATTTTTGCTTACCTTTATTCTTTTCTGAAGATGATCTAAAATTTCATGATTCTGCCTTCCAATAATAAAAATTCCTTTCAATGATAAACTTAAGCATGCCTTTTTTCTACACTAAAATTAAGAACAATTTCACAGATTGATACTCCAAAATTTCAGACTTAGAGATTGTGTAGCTGAAACTTCACCAGGCTTAGTAAATATGTCTCATTTTTAAATTCTGAGTTGTGAAATTATTTAAATTCATGAGAATTTTTTCAATCTAATTTCTCTATACTATTTCCAAAGGTTTTTTTTTTTTCACTTTTCTGAATTCCTACTTAGATGAATCTCTTCTGAATATATCTCATGACTATTAAGGCAGTTATGCAAATCAGTCCCTAGTCATTTTAAAGGACACCTTTAATGGAATAAGTGATCTGTGAATTTTGTTATTGTTTTCACTAAATTCTATACAGTTTGGTAGTACCTTATAAATTCATCAAAATACTTTATAAAGACATCCAAATTATAATTTAGAAATGAAAGGAATTTGGTTTTTTCCTTTTCACAAATTTGTTTTCCAATCTTTTTTTTTTGTATGTTAGTTTTCAATTAATTTCTGTATCTGTCTTTCATCTCATCAATGTCCAACATGGCCATTGTTGGAAACAGAGAAAAAGATAGATTTATGTTTTTTTAAAGCATTTTTTGAAAGAAAGGCTTTCTTTTGCTTTACCAAAACAAAAGGCATAGTTAAAAAGCTGCTAGGTATTTTGTGTTTTATGCAAATAGCACAGACAAAACAGACACATATGTCCAATTCTCTTAAAGATTTTCCTGATTATATAAGGTCCCTTTCACCCACTATTCCTAAACTTAGTTTCATCATTTACAAAATGGACATAAATAGAACATATAATGAGACACAACATTGTCACGCCTGGACTTCTAAGTTTTTCTCTAGATTTTGAAATCAAGATCTTACCTGTCTCCTCTATTAAGTATAGAACATATGACCATCTTGTGGCTAGGGCCCTGCTCTCAGCCTAAGATAATTCTTCTGTTTCCTAGTTATATTAATGCTTTTAGAATCTTATCAATATAACATGTAATTTAGTGACAATACAAAATGGGTTTATGCATTTAAAGTGCACTTTGTCTTTAGAACAAGCCCCCAATAGACAGAAGATCTGGTTCAAGTTCCATTCCTCTAGACTTTTGCCAAAATAAAATCACAGGAAGAAAAAACTGAGAATGATGAAAGATTTAGCAATATTTATCAATTATTATGCCTTTATTCTGGGCTGATTTGGGAGGTTATTCAATAACTTTCTAAGTAATCAAAAGTTCTATGTTTGGCAAAAACAATCTCTTTGTATTCTCAAACCATACTTTACATAGCTTAATAGCTCTTTCTTTAGTCATTCCCACCCCCTGGACAGGAAGTACACCCTTTTCCCAGGCTTTGATGGGGATCCTGTAGGATGCATTTCTGCTCATAATTATGGCCAACCCCGTCTCTTCTGTAGACATTGCCAACCAGGAGAGTGGCACTCTTTGGAGAAATTTCCTTTGAGAGAATTGGACTAGATTCCTGAGATACAGGTTATTCCTTCTGAGAAGTTCCCCCATTGAAGGTGCTTAGAGATTACCTCCCTTGGATATTCCATCTGGACAGGGAATTCACCCTTTTCCCAAGCTGTAAAAATAAAACAAGAGAGAGAATTTCCAACTAGTGTAAGTTCTGGTGTCTTTAGTACAACTAACACTGTAAAATTCCGGGATTAGTTTTACCAGTTTTTCCAATACTTCTAATTCTTAATTTCTGGGCTTACTCTAGGGTCATAATGATAAGCTCAGGGTGCACCCCAAGAATGTTGGGGTGCCGCCTGAAATGATAGAGTAAAGAGAGGTGGGGTCCTAGAGTCCTGAAAAATTCACTGGGACAGTTCCCCAAGATAAAGAAAGGTGATAATTAGAGTAACATACCCTAGCAGGCCTGCTCCCCTATGGAAGGGAGGGGGGGCAGAGGAATTGGCTAGGTTAAAGGTCTGGTTTAAATGAATTGTATAGATTAGGGGGAAGGGGAATAGAAGGGAGGAAGGGATATCATATATATCAGGTAGTCAGAGATACCTTTGTCATACAGATAAGAAAGCAAAATAGGAATGGGGGGAGGGGAGGACTGTTCCAGAATCCAGACAGATAAGCAAAAGGAACAGGAAATGGGAAGGGAAGAGTTGTTCTGGAATGTCAGGTAAAGGGGTGCCTTGTGAAAGCACACAAGTAAGTCAGTGGTGGGGGGCCTCAGTGCATAGTCTTCTTTGATTACTTTTTCTGGCTGGTCACAACCTATATCTTATCTCATATCTTATATCCTGCATCCTGCTTGCTCCATTTGCCTCCAGCATGCCTTTACACCTCCTCGTAAGACTGATCAATTAGGGCCTAAAGGTGCTTAGTAAGAAAGCATTCAGCAAAATGTATACCTACTTTCCTTTAAAACTTCCTGAAAATTTAGCTTGAACTAACTCAATCCTGAGCAAATTTAAGTGAAAATAACCTTTTCTTTACTCATATCTGTAAAACTAAAATAAACTTTCTTCTCAGGTCAAAAGAGGATGAGATTGCTCCCAGAATGGTCAGAGACTACATAGCTTACTGTTGAGATCAGGAATATCTCCCATAAGGTACCAAAACTTCTCCCTCAACCAATTTGAGAGATTTCTCTACTGATGAAAAAATTTTTTAATTACCCCTTGTTAAAAGAATTTAAAGACCAAAAAAAAAAAAAAATCTGTTTTAACCCTGCCAACAGGAAGTTTTAAAATTAATTAGGTGGCCAGTTGACTGAAAATAAGGAACTAGCAATTCCACTGCTGAATCTCCCTGGTCTTAACAAAATGAAAGTAAGAAAAAAAGAGGAAAAATAAACAATAGCCTATCTTCTAAAAGTTAAAATTATGGCTATATAATTTTATAAGAAATAGAATTTAAGTGCACCAGAGATTAAAAATCTAGACAGATTAGCCACAAATAAAAACAATTCTTTTTAGCCCAACTAGGGACCCTTCTTTAAAAAAAAAGTGAATTTATGATAATTCAAGGCAGATTGACCAATCTTGAAGAGACTTACCTTGGATTCAGAGAATTTCAGTACAAATAGAGAGGGAAATCCTCTCTCCCAGGGTCAGTGTCCATGGAGGAGCCATCAGTGAAAATTTCACCTGGCATTTACCTCCTTTTTGGGTCTCTTGCAGGGACCAGCCAAGAGGTTGGGGTCCACACATCATTGTCCCATATTGCCATTGCAGTGCTGACATGTACTAATAATGTGATTCTGAAAACAAAAAGTTGTTAGCAAGTCTAGGACTAAGAGGCAAAGGGGGTACCAAACTACATCTGTGAAAGGAAATTTACTCTACTACTAAAGCCCCAGGTCTGGAACAAAAAAGGGAGAAAAAAATCAGAGTTAAAATGTCACAAGGCTAGAGGCAAGGCATTAGCTGTCATCCCTAAATGACAAAGAATTAGAGAAGATGATGGGGGATTAGAGGGGAGGGGGCTTCTTCATCCTTTAATGGGATTTGAAATTCCTTTTTAGCTTTACCCTAAGAAGTGAAAGATGAATTATGGTAGTTTCAAAAAAAATGAAATCACTCAAGAATCATTTCATTGATGAAAGCAAATCATGGATATTTTCATTTTCAAGAGAGCCATTTTATGTAGTTCTACAGAGATTCAGGAATTCCTCTCCCATTGTTTCAGAAGCAAGATTCTTATTGAGAAATCCATATAAAAGAATTTTACAATTTAGTTCATACCTTCTTTCAATCACTAAAATGGGTAGGGCAGAACCAAGATGGCAGAGTAAAAGTAGGGACTTGCTTGAGCTTGCCCCCAAACAACTCCAAATACCTGTAAAAATTACTCTAAACAAATTCTAGAGATACAGAACCCACAGAATGACAGAGTGAATCACATCTCTAGTCCAAGAAAACTTGGAAGGCAAAGAGAAAGGTTTCATCATACCAGGCCAGGAGCATAGCACAGTCTGGCTAGGGCTGCACCAGGCACAGACAGGGCCTGAGCAGGCCAGAGGGGACTGAATTGCTGGCAGCTGTGGTGATTTCCAGACTTTCAACCCACAAACACCAAGAAAAGCAAACAAGATCAGTGGGGGACCTCTCTGGGACCTGGGTAAAAGAGGAATGCATGGTTTGGCAGTGACAGCAGCAGAAACAACTGCTTCCAGAACTCTGGACCCATAGAGGGTGAGGGATCTATCTGTTGATACAAAACCCTAGAAACAGGGAACAGAACACCCACCCCTATACCTATCCCCACCCCCACTGGAAGTAGAGTCCTGCCTTGAGATAGAAAGTCAAGTATTTGATTGGGAAGATGAGTAAACTGAAAAAAAAAGTCAGACTATAGAATCTTACTTTGATAAAAAAAAAAAGATCAAAATATACAACTAGAAGAAGACAACAAAGTCAAAGCTTCTACATCATAAACCTCCAAGAAAAATATGAGTTGGTTGCAGGCAATGGAAGAGCTCAAAAAGGATTTTGAAAATCAAGTAAGAGAAGTAGAGGAAAAATTGGGAAGAGAAATGAGAGAGATGCAAGGAAATCATGATAAATGAATCAACAGCTTGCTATAGGAGACCACCCCCCAAAAATACTGAAGAAAATAACACATTAAAAAATAGACTAGGGAAAGCTAGGTGGTACAGGGAATACAGCACCAGCCCTGGAGACAGAAGGACCTGAGTTCAAATCTGGCTTCAGACACTTGACACACTTGTGTGACCTTGGGCAAGTCACTTAACCCCAATTGCCTTCTCTTCCCCCTCCAAAAAAAATAGACTAATCAAAATGGCAAAAGAGGTTCAAAAAGCCAATGAGAAGAAGAATGTCTCAAAAAGTAGAATTGGCCAAATGGCAAATGAGGTCCAAAAGCTCACTGAAGAAAATAATTCCTTCAAAATTAGAATGGAGCAAATGGAAGCTAATAACTTCATGAGAAATCAAGAAATTATAAAACAGCCCAAAAAATGAAAAAATAGAATACAACATGAAATATCTCATTGGATAAACCACTGACCTGGAAAACAGATCCAGGAGAGATCATTTTAAAATGATTGGAATACCTGAAATCCATGATAAAAAAAGAGCCTAGAAACCATCCTTCAGGAAATTCTCAAGGAAAACTGCTTTGATAGTCTAGAACCAGAGGGCAAAATAGAAATTGTAATACTCCACAGATCACCTCTTGAAAGAGATTCAAAGAGGAAAACTCCTAGGAATATTGTAACCAAATGCCAGAGTTCCCATGTCAAGTGAAAAAAAATATTGCAAGCAGCCAGAAAGAAACAATTTGGGTATTGTGGAAATACAGTCAGGATAACACAAGACCTAGCAGCTTCTACATTAAGGGATCAAAGGGTTTGGAATATGATATTCTGTAAGTCAGAGTAGCAAGGATTAAAACCAAAAATCACCTACCCAGGAAAACTAAGTATAATACTTTAGCAGGGAAAAAATTGACATTCAATGAAATAGAGAACTTTCAAGCATTCCTGCTGAAAAGACCTGAGATGAATAGGAAATTTGCCTTTCAAATACAAGACTCAAGAGGGAATTATTAACATTGAACTATTTACATTTCTACACAAAAAGGTGATATTTGTAGCTCATAAGACCTTTCTCAGTATTAGGGTAGTTGGAGGAAATAGGTAGGTAGGTAGATAGATAGATAGATAGATAGATAGATAGATAGATAGATAGATAGATAGATAGATAGACAGACAGAAAGACATACAGATAGATGGCACAGGGTGAGTTGAATATGAAAGGATATCTAAAGAGTAAAATTAAAGGGTGAGAGGAATATATTGGGAATTGGGAGAAGAAAGGGAGAGATAGAATGGGGTAAATTATCTCACAGAAAAGTAGCAAAGAAAAGGTTTCACAACAGAAGAGAAGGGGGGGAGGTGAGAGGGAATGAATGAACCTTGGTCTCATCGGATTTGGCTTAAGGAGGGGAATAACATACATACTTAATTGGGTATCTTACCCTATAGGAAAGTAAGAGGGAAGAAGATAAGGGCAGGGGTGGGGGGTGTAATGATAGAAGGGAAGGCAGATTGGTAGAGGGAGTAGTCAGAAGCAAGAACTTTTGAAAAGGGACAGGGCTAAAGAATAAAATAAAATAAGTGGGGAACAGGATAGGATGGAGGGAAATAGTCTTTCACAACATGACTATTATGGAAGTGTTTTGTATAACTACACATGTATAACCTATATTGAATTACTTGCTTCTCAGTGAGGTTGGGTGGGGACAGAAGAAGAAAGGGAATTTATAAAAGTTTTATAAAACTGTTTTTACATGCAACTAGAAAATAAGATATACAGGCAGTGGAGTAGAGAAATCTAACTTACCATACAAGAAAATAAGGGGGAAGGAGGTGTGATAGAAGAGAGGTAGGCTGGGGAAAGGGGTAGTTAGAATGCACACCACCTTGGGGTAAGAGGGAGGGGAGAGATGGGGAGAAAATTTGGAACTGTTGTGGAAATGAATGTTGAAAACTAAAAATAAATTAATTTAAAATAAAAAAAAAACACTAACATTGTATGGACCCTGGGAAAATATGTAAAAGCTCTTCCATTAATGTAAATGCTTAGACTTCTATTCTGCATGCAATCAAAAGCTAATTCAGTGTCAAGGTTTCATTATAGAAATATGTATGTTAACTTTTATCAACCTTGGTTTCCTCATATATAAAATGGAGATTAAAAACTAGCACCTACTTCATAGGATTGCTATAAGGACAAAATGAGACAATATATGATAAATATTTTGCAGACCTTAAGGAACTATATAAAATGTTAGCAATAACAATATAATTATATTTTCTTCTATTTGGAGAATAAATTACCTTCTCCCATCTTCATGTTAAAGTCTGTCCCTTCCTTCAAACTCAATCTCAAGGACCACCTTTCTCTAGGAAATACTCTGCTTCCCTTCAACTCAAGGGAAAGAAATTTCTCTCCCATCAAATTTCTGTGGAGAAATGCATCTGGAATAATCTTTCAGACAATACATTCCCACATTTGATTAATTTTATGCATTCTTTTCCACACTCATTAGATTAGAAGGTCCTTAAGAGCAGAGTCTGTGGCATGTCTATCTGTGATCCTTAATGCCTTCCACAGTATCTGCACATGGCAGACACAGAATGTTAATTAAATGAATTAACTACATAGGGTTATTGAATTGACATCTTTCATTGAATCTACCTGTTAATTAAGCAAAACATATTAACCAGTTTATTGAATAAAAGCATAAGTGAAACGGAGTCATCTAAAAATAAGACTGGAAAGGTCTATTAGAGCCATTTTTTTCCTAAGTAAATTTGGAGGTAAAGTTTTTTTTTTAATATCAATGAACTGATGACACTTCTAAAGATATGCCTATACTTTCAAGAAAGTGGGACTTTTAGGTTTAACAGCATATGAACTATTTCCTCAATTCTTCAGGCATCTAAGTGACATAGTAAACAAAAATAATAGCTAATAGCTGGCATTTTTATGGCACTTTAATGTTTACAAAGCATTAACTCGCTGATACTCAAAATAATCCTGTGAGGTAGTTGCTTTTATTATCCTCATTCTACAGAAAAGGGAACTGAGATAGACTGAAAAGGGGCAAAAATCTAGTGTCTGAGGCTGGATTTGAACTCAGGTTTTCCTGAATTTAAGTACTATACTCTATTCACTGCAATACCTAGCTGCCTGGAGTTTTGCACTGGAGTCAGAAGACCTGAGTTCAAATCCAACTTCAAGCATTTTACTAGCTGTGTGACAGTGCCAAGTCAAAACCAATCCTGCATCTCAGTTTCTACATCTGAAAAAAGGGCCGAGTTGTTGTGAGGATAAAATTATATAATATTTTGTAAGGTGCTCAGAAAAGCTTAAAACACTGTGTTAATGCTAGCTATTATTATCTCCTTTGCCCCTTTTTCAATGTTTAAACCATATATCATTATTCCCCCCAAATTCTCCCCTCTTCCAAACTTCTCTATTAGTATTGAGCACAGCATCATCCTCCCAATCACCTAGGCTCACATCACAACCTTGACTTCACTCTATATATTTAATCAGTTAGTAAATTCTGTACATTTTTATTTTCAAAAAGTAAAGTAAAGCTCATCACTTTTTACATGGGCTATTGAAAGAACCTTAGTCTCCCTGCTTTGAGTCTCAACGCACTCCCATCCAACCTCCTCACTACTGTCAAATTGACTTTTCTAAAGCACAGGAAATCCAACTATATTACCCTCTTCCACCCACATTCAAGCTCTAAGGCTCCTCTAACTGCAAGGATCAAATATACACTCCAAGCTCTTTATAGCTGGAACTCTTCCTGTAGGCTTCTTACCTGTTATTCCCTTCCATGTTCCATTCCCTGGATGATCCAGCCATACTGGCTTACTTGCTGTTCTTAACACAAAAGGATCTATCCCTGTCGCTGACCACTTCTCCAGCCTGGAATGCTTTCCCACTTTTTTAGAATTCCTAATTTCTTTCCAAGGTTCTTTTCTATCTACCCCATATCTTTGAAGTACCTGTTTAGATGGATATTGTCACCTCCATTAAAATGTAAGCTCCTTGGGGGCAGGATTTACCTTTCTTTATATTCCTACTTTTTCTAGCTCAGGATCTGGCAGTTAGTGCTTAATAAAAGCTTGTAGATTGATTCTGGTTCAGGCACCTATTCAACTAGTTGTTTGGTGTACATAAAATACAACCATTTGTTTGATAGATTTCTTTAAAAGGAATTGATTGAAAACAATGGATGTTTGGATGTCTTTTAAGAACATATCCCTTTCAGGGCAGCCAGGTGGCTCAGTGAGTAAAAGCACCGGCTCCAGTGTTGGGATGACCTGGGGATCAAATCCGGGCTCATATACTCAGCACCACACCCAGAAATTACTGGCCGTGTAACCTTGAGCAAGTTACTTAACCCCGATTGCTTTAAAAAAAAAGAAGAAGAAGAATAGATCCCTTTCATTGTTATCCTAAGACAAAATTGTTTCTTCTGATTCGTCATTAAATACCCACTTACAAGTTAATGGAAACCTATAAAGCCATTTTCTGAAATACACAGCCAGAGTATCCCTCTAAGGACAGTAGACTTTGATTAATTCATATAACTTCCAGTGGACTTCTCTTTATCCTGCTTGCTTTCATAATGGTATACTTTGGATAAGCAGAACTATAGATGGCTGGACATATGATTTCATCAGCATTTAGAACTTCAAGGTATGGAAACTCCCTAATCAGGCTGACAACTTAGAAGTCTTAGGAGGATGCCTAGAGAACTGAATGGTTAAATCACTTGACCAAGATGGAATAACCAGTGGCCATCAGAAAGGGGACTTGAACCTTTATCGTCCTGACTCTGAGGCTAGCTTTCCACCTACTATGGTTCCTTTCATTGTGGAATAAGGAAACTAAATATTGAACCAGTTACTCTCAAGGAAACATTCATTGAAAATTTTAGTCCCAAAGGTGAATTTTATTATAACAAGAAGTTTCTTTTTTTTTTCTTTTTGGAAGGCAATTGGAGTTAAGTGACTTGCCCAAGGTCACAAGGCTAGTTTTGTGTGTGTGTGTGTGTGTGTGTGTGTGTGTGTGTGTTAAGTGTCTGAGGCTGGATTTGAACTCAGGTGCTCCTGACTCCAGGGCTGGTGTTCTGTCCACTGTGCCACCTAGCCACCCCTAATGAGAAGTTTCATAGCAATAATTCTTTAGCTATCAGTTGTTGGTTTATTTTTTGTTTTGTTTTAATGAGGGACTCACTTTTCCTTTCCATTCACCCTGACGTCTAGGCTGCTGTGGGATATTTGGAGATTTCAACCCTCCTAAGTGCTCAGCACAAGGGAGATTAATGATGTTTCCATATACTCTGAAAAGTAGAATTGAAGGAGACTTTGTATCACCCACCCCTGAGACAAATGGCTTTCACTAAATGAACCAAACACAATATCCATAGGTGATCAGCACTGTGCTTTTAGATTCCCAAGGAGCAAAACACAAAAACCAAAACAAAATAAAACCAAAAAACCACATTCTTTTAGAATATCACAAATTAGGTTTATTATTATTATTTATTATTATTATTTTTAAACAAAACACCTCCCTTTTCTCTTTTTCTCATTTACCATTCCAACAAGTACAACAAGGTGAGGAAAAAGTAACCACAACATGATATTTAGAGAAAAATAATGCAAGTTATTGGGGAATGCTGTAAATGAAGCCTAAGTATGATCATTTAAATAGCTGATCTTGTAGATGCAGACAGTTCTCCATCAATATCTTACAAAGTTTTGAAAATGTCTAAAAATTATTTATTGCAGTTATGAACTGTAGTCTATAAATAGATATTTTTTTCTTTTTCAGATGTCCTTTTTAAACTTAAAAAATGCTAGCAACCTGGTGACTTAGTTTTGTTTCAGTGGTCTCCTGCTAAATCACACAGGGGGATTTGTAATTCAGGCAGCATAACATGAATAGAGCACACTGGATTTGGAGGCAAGGAGACATCTGGCTTTAAATTCTGGTTCTCATGCTTACTGGTTGTGCAAACTTTGGCAGGCCACTCAACTTCTCCGAGTCTCAATTTCCTCATCTATAAAATGGTTCTGACAGTACTTCTACTTTCTGCCTTATTTCAGTACTTTAAATATAGCACTTAGCAAATCTTTAAGCACTACAGAAATGCACACTAATGGTATTGTTACATATATGTGTATATATATACATATATATATAATATGTATAAGTATGTATGTATTTCCTTTCTTTGTGGTCATATTTAACATCTCTGCCATAGGATAACAGAAGAACTAGAGTATAGCCTACTCGCCACAGGTCTCTTACCTGGGAGTAGTACTCTAATCTTTAGGTTAAAAGATGACCTCCTCCCCTTTTCTGGAAGAAGATTGTTTCCATATCCCCATTTGCAGGTTTTACAGAGCCTTGTGGGTCATGACATTTCCTTGGACAATTACAAAGTGTTTCCACATTATTATGAGCCTTGAGGCAAAAAATTGAAGTAAATTCTGCTCCATGGTCCCTTGATGGTGCCTGGCAAGCAGAAAAATATTAACTGCTATGTAACCTCAGTTCCAAATAGACGCCCAAAGTCACAGATCTCCAAACTTAATCCAACAAATGGGCTCTATGTACCTGTCCATTTGTGTGGATAAATTTTTCATAACACTGACCAAAAATACCAGAGTTCAGCATCTCTGCAGGATTAGCAATTCATCAAGCTTGGAATCATGGGAGTGTCTTCTGTCATGACATGTTATTGATACTCTGTGTTTTGGGAGAGTCAAGCAGTGAAACCAATAACAGTAAGGTACTCATTCACCATTTTCTCAGCCTTGGTAATTTAATCAGAAGTTTTTAATGGTAGTAGAGTTTAATAGAGTATACCAATTGACTGGTAGCATTCATTATTCTTATAATGACATATATATAATTTTATGACACATAAACTGGGGGTGGGAGAGAGAAAGCTTGTAGAGAGTAAATAATGTGTTTTAGCTAATAATTTTGAATATATTATCTTAACCCTTATCATCTATCTTGGTGATGATGCCATTAATTCAAAGAGGATGGAGCAAGAACCAAGACTATTAGTAGTATTTCTCTCTTCCTCCTTTACTCAGGGATGATGAGTTATCTCACTGGGAAACATCATTAACAATACTGTCTTTAAGTGTAAAGGGTGATTGTATCTTTATCTTTTAGCACTTCGTTTAGAATCCTGTACCATCAAAAATAAAGTCTGTGTGCTATTATCCAACTGGGAAAAACATATTGTTATTATTTTGCAAGGAGACTGAAACAAATATTTAATAGAGACACTTTTGATCATATCCTTATTGTAAAACTACCTCCATGTAGATGCCTCCGTTAATACTTAATCTGTTTCTACAATACATGAAAAATTCCTGCTAAGAATTGAATGCTAAGGATGAGAATTTTAACTTGAATGGGGGGAAAGGACATGAGTGTCTGAATACTAATTAGATCATCTAAGAAGACAAAGTTATGTCTTTAACATATACTGTCTATATGTCACTTGACCTCTCCATGTTCCAGGCAACTCTCAGAAACTATAAATTGCTGGGAAAAAAGTGTTAACCTGAATTGGTAGAAGTTTACAAACTTTAGTATTCCCTGTACCAGTGAATCACAGGTCCAGTCAATATCTATCTATCTATCTATCTATCTATCTATCTATCTATCTATCTATCTGTCTGTCTGTCTGTCTGTCTGTCTGTCTGTCTGTCTGTCTATCTCTATACCTACACACACATAATGTATGTATGTATGTGTGTATATATGTGTGTGTGTGTACATGTTTATATGTATAAACATACCCAGAAAGATATAACCAAGTCAAGGTTCTTGTTCTATATAACCCTACTGAGCAATATGCTTTGTATTTCAAAGGGGATAAGAAGCAAAAGCATAGACTTTCAAATTAAAAGTTGTTTTGGCTGTGGTATAGTGGCTAAAAATCTGTCCATGAATTATACAAAATGTATATATAAACATATATATATGTATATGTATACATACATACATACATATATATACACCTCTGACATGAATGGCTATTTTACCCTAAGTAAGTCACTTTAATTTCTCAGTGTTCCAAGCAACTCTTTAAGTTGCAGAGAAAATTCTGTCCTGCCTTGGTAGGCTTAGTACGCCCATCTGAGATTTCTTATATTAGTGAAACCACATGTCTAGTCTCTTATCACCCTATTTTATCCACCTTCATTGTATTTCTTTTGGAGAGCATAAATCATGGGAAAATGTTACCAAATTATCAATTTTAGAATTGATTTTTGATAAATAATGGATTATAACAAAAAATGTTATTGACTATAATCCATTGAAGATAGTTTTCATTCTGCCATCATCCAGGGAAGAACAGCTAGGTTGGTCCAGTGGATAGGGACTTGGAATCAGGAAACCCTGAACTCAAATACAGCCTCAGACGCTTACTGGTTACCTGATTCTGAACAACGCACACACTTTATCTTTGTCTCCTCATCTGGAAAATGGAGTGATAGTAATACCTACCTCCCAAGGGTTTTGTGAGGATAAAAAAAAAATTGAAAGTGTATTACAAACCCCAAAGAACTGTATGAGTGCAAGTTATTATGAACAGTAAACAACCTGAAACAGTCAAAAAACAAAAACCATGAAACCCCAGCAGTCTTCCTTTAAAACCAACAAAAACAGTTTCTTTGTGTGCTTTCCTATAGGATTACAGAGTGAATATCTTCCTCCGTCAGAAGTGGAATGATCCGCGCCTTGCATATAGCGAATACCCCGACGATTCCCTAGATTTAGATCCCTCCATGTTGGATTCCATTTGGAAACCTGATCTTTTCTTTGCTAATGAAAAAGGTGCCAACTTTCACGAGGTTACGACAGACAACAAATTGCTAAGAATTTTCAAAAACGGCAATGTGCTATATTCAATCAGGTGAGTCCTAGATGGGAGAACTATTTCAATTTTTCATTTTCCATGTTCATGTTTTTCTTGCCAGCTATCGACATTGAGAGCTGATGTAGCTGTTGTTCCACACCAACAGAGGCCAGCAGGGAGGATTAAATGAAAATTGAAGGACAATAAAATCTAACATGAAATAAAAAATGGGCAAAAAGTTGGTGAATTCACTGAACATCTACAAGGGAAAAAACTTTTTCAGTTCGCCTGGCTATATTCCATCTTGTAATAGATCTCAATCCCCTTTCCACTTCTGCATTTCTTTCTTTGGTCAACTTTTTTACATTTTTTATCTTCATTCCCCAATTCTCAGCCCCCTCTCCCTCATCTTCATGTAGGTGACAACCCAAATCACAATGACAGACCAAGGCAGAAGGCTTATAAAGCATTCCTTTTATCCTTCATGCATTTCTTTGAAGAGCCCAATATATTTTACTGTCATTGATCTCTCATATTCCCCCCTATTCTTAGACAACATTAAAGGAATAGGAATAAGGTTTTTTATGGTATTGCTCACTTGAAGAGACTAATGGAATGACTCCAGTTTAATCCATATGCTTTGGTATCTTGTAGCTCTGACTTTTATAAGACAAGAGGTAGGTATCTAGTCTCTCTCTCACAAGCTGGCATGACAGGAACCTTCATCAGTTTTATAACTGAATTCTCTGTCATTCAGAACAGGCTGCATCTATGAGAGGTACATGAAACATGGAAGTCTCCTATTGCTGAGGAGTATTAGGTCATAGTATTTCTTCCAGATCTTTTGGTGATTTATTTCAAAGTCAAAAATCTTTTAGAATCAGATGATTGCCTTGTAAAATAAGGGAGTTGGACTTAGCCTCTCAAGGGTCTTCCAGCTCTAAATGGTTTATGAACCTGTCATCCTGAAACTGACTCTAAATTGTTTTTTGATTAATTTAAACCTGATACTAGGTCATCAGGAATCAAATGCAAGTTTCTTGTTCTCAAGTTACTTACAACTACAACCCAGAACAAGGAGAATCAAAAATTTATAAAAATCATAGTATCTTCCTAAATAAAGAATGTGATAACCAGATTTTACAAGTTTCCTAAGGTTTATAATATGCTTCCCCTCATTTGATCCTCATAAAAACCTCTGGAAAGCAGGGTAAATATTATCCCATTTTATAGATGAGGAAACCAAGGTAGAGGGAGAGTGAATGGACCAAGATCAGAGAGCTAGTAAATGTCTAAGGCTGGATTTGAACACATGTCTTTCTGACTCCAAGACTAACATTATCTTGACTATACCACCTAGCTGCCTTCTAACAACTGTTTACCTTAACAATGAAAAGAATAATATGCAGGGAATTCTCTATATATTATTGTAGGTCTAAACTAAATAGATTTTAATTGTTCTCATAATTTTTCCCCTTAATCAGATTCTCCCAAAAAAAAACTTTGATGTGTAAGATCATTCTGAGGATTTCTGCTGCAAATATTAGGCCCATTGTTGGGTTTCATTCTTGAAATCATGCTGACCTGCAGTTCCCATGATATTATCTGTTCTCTTCTTTCTTTGCCAATGAATCAATGCTTCTTAAAAGTGACAGAATGAAATAACTGTGAAACAAAGTATTTTCTTTTTTCTCAGCTGCCATTTTTAGTATTTTCCAAATAGATAACAAATGTACCTCTGACTGATTAATTGCTATATAAGATACGAAGGTAAAGGTTTTTTCAATTTTTTATTAAATTTTACATCTCCACAATTTTCCTATAAAGATCAAAAAATTTTGAGATGAATCTCAGATCTGAGTTGAATTTCAAAACTTTTAAGGAAAAAAATATTTGAGTAAGGTATAGTGAAAGTCCTTCCTCCATGTAATTCAAGCTTTTCTGCACTCGTAAAGGATATATGTAAAAGTGTTTTCTACATAGTCATTATGATTTTTTAAAATCTATTTTTTGAGGGTCAGGTATAACTCTAATCCAGCAAAATAAATAAAAAGGTCTGTTTAATCTGCAGTGTTTTAGAGTGCCTAGAGTGCTAGAGAACTTTTAATGAGTCTAAGTTTTTAGGATCCTCAATCTGGAGCTGAGGGATCTCATAGGTGACTTAATTCAAATCCTTCATTTTGATGAAAATCCTTTCATTTGATGAGGAAACTGAGAGCCTGAGATATTAAGTGGCTTGGCCGAAGTTACATAGGTAAAACATACCTGAACCAGTTTCTGAACTCAGGTCCTCTAACTTCAAATCCAGAGACAAAGATATAGGGTGACTTAAACGATTAATAATGTTAACAAGTCAAGATGTCAAAGATTTGTGATTCCATCAATGTAAGAAATCCTCTTAACAAGGTAATTCATAACTTAGTAGATATTTTACAGAGAAACCTGAGGCTCACAGAGTTTTAGATATGTCCTCATGGTTGGCTGATAAGTAACTATTGTGTATAAGATTTCAGTCAAGGTGCTAAACTCTATTCACTATACTACAATATCTCTTTAATAATGATAACTTATATGCTATAAATAATAATAAAAGGACAGAGCCACAAATTTTCTTATTTATGAAAACTCCATTCTTTTTTCATATACCCCAGCAAGATAAGCTTTCCCAAGAATCATTTATTATTTTTTTTATTAAAAAGATAGCAAATATGTAAAATTCACTCCCTGTGACATTCATTCTCACCAAGTTTCATTTCTTGACTTTAAAATATATTATCCAATTCATTATTTCATTTTCACCTGCTCTCCTGTTTTGAATGCTTATAACTTGCAGTCTAAAGTCTATTCTATGGAGTTGATAAGACAGCATAAAATATGACACATTTATGACAAAAATGTTTCTCATAGGATGTGGACTATCTCAAAATGGCAGTTGGCTATAGCAGAGAACAACTGAAATTGGATTCTTTAAAACAAAAATAAATGATTAAAGCATTTAGTCATAAGTATGTTAAAATGAAACAAATAGAATTTTTTTTTCTTACGTACAGAGCCAATATCAGATTACATGCCATCTTAGGGAGGGGGAAGGGGAAGGAGGGGGAAAATTTAGAACTCAAAATCTTATTAAAGTGAATGCTGAAAACTAAAAATAAATAATTTTAAAAAAATATTTTCTCCTTATAAGTACACATTGAACTAGATTCAATTAACAATCCTTTATTACATGCCTATTATATTTTAGAAAATGTACTATGCACTGGAGATAAATAGGAAATAGCTAAAACAATTACTGCTTTCAGTGAGATTACATTCTAGTAGGAGAGCCGATATTTGCCTATAGAAGTCATTTACAAGATACATAAAAGCATATAGTAGGTGATTTTAGAGGGAAATGCCCCAGAATCTAGGGGGATTAGGAAAGCCCTCCTTTAAAAAGGAGGATTGCAGCTGAGCCTTGAAAGAAACCCAGAGAAACTGTGATGTAGAGTATGAAAGGACAAAACAGTCCAGGCCTGGAGCCATCCTGGCACAGAGAAGATAGAAAGTTGTATGTTAGGAAGACAAAACAGGCCTGTGTAGTTGGATTATAGAGGGTGTGGAGGGGAGTAAATGAAGACTAGAAAGATGGGAAGGGGATAGGTTGTAAAGTTTTAAATGTCAAACAGAGGAATTTATGTTGAATCCTAGTGTTCATAGGGAGCCATTGAACCTCAGGGAGGTAAGATAGGTGTCCTGTGGTCAGACCTACACTTCAGAAAAATTACTTAAGTGACTGTAGGGGATGGATTAGAGTAGGGAGAGACAGGGTAATTAAGGAGGATATTGCAGTTGTTCAAATGAGTGGGATGAGGGCTTGAACTATAATAGGAGCTGCAGAAATGGAGAAAAAAAGGAAAATATGAGAGACTTTGTGAAGACAAACATTATGATATTGGGCAATTTATTTGTATATATGGTGTGAGCGAAAATAAGTAGAAGATGACATCAAGGTTAGAATGTAAGGTTGAATCTCAGCGGAGAGACCATGGCTGACTATATAGATCTGGAAGTCATCCCCATAGAGATGATAATTGAATCTATATGTATTGATTGGAATCATCAAGTGAGAGGAACAAAAGAGAGAAAAGAAAGATAGCCCAGGACAGAGTCTTCACTAATAGTGGGTATGACATGGATGAAGATCCAGAAATTTCCACAGATTCAACAAATCACCAAGTATTTAGGAAACACCTTCTAAATGCTAGACGCCATGCTAAACACTGGGATTACAAAAAAAGACAAAAGCAGTCCCTACCCTTAAGGAGATCACATTCTTTTTTTTTTTTTTTGCTTTTTGGAGGGCTATTGGGGTTAAGTGACTTGCCCAAAGTCACAGGGCTAGTGTGTCAAGTGTTTGAGGATGGATTTGAACTCAGGTCCTCCTGACTCCAGGGCCAGTGCTCTATTCACTGTGCCACCTTGCTGCCCCTGGGAAATCACATTCTAATGGGAGAAGCGACATGCAAACAAGTATGTACAACTAGACACAAAGGACAAAGTGGAAAAAAATCTCAGTCAAGGCACTGTAGCGGCAAGCACCCCAGCATCCCCAGGGTCTGCCAACACAGGTTCTTGGATCTGCTTTGATAAAGGAAAGCAACTCAAAATGGGTTAACAAGCTTACTTTAATCAGTCAAATATGTATCATTTACCTAGTTCAGGGGAAAAAGGTCAGCACCCCGAACTTCAGAGTATTTATCAAGACAGAGAAACAGATCAAATACACAGTTTTCCAAACTGTACACCATTACATCCATACCAAACAACATCTGGGTTTCAAAGCCAGGGGGCTCTGGACAACGGCTTCCCAGAGTTTCATCAAATCACAGAACACTTCTCAAAGTGAGCCCCAAAACAAAGCTACACATCAGGGTTTATAAAGCCTTCGCTCACACCATATATATAGCCTTCTCTCACACCATAGCTTATATAGTTCTTCTACATTCAGAGAATGTAACAACCTTATTGACTCACTGGCCAATCAAGAAGTATCTACTGAAAAACAAGCCTCCCACCCCAGGCTCCCGGTGCACTTTAGCCTAGGGGCAGGGAAGATCTTTAAATTTGCATTCCCATTACAGGCACTAACATTAGAAAGCATCAGGAATGTATTTTTGCAGAAGATAGGGTTTTAGCTAGATTGTGAAATATCTAGAAAGCAGGGATGAAAAGAAAGAGACTTCTAGGAATATGGTGCAGTCATTGAAAATGCAGAGTTGGGAAATGAAATATCTTGGGAGAAGATTAACATAGAGGCCAGTGCCACTGAATCATAAAATACAAGGGAATATATTTGATTCTAGAAGTAATAAGGATTCACTCAATTTTGTTGAATTGGAGCAGTGACATCTTGAGATCTCTGCTTTAAGATCTCATGGATAGCTCAGTAGAAGACAGTCAAAATAAGACTTCCTAATTAACCTGAATTTGCAGGCAGTATTCAATTCAATTTAGCAAGCATTTATTATGCATTGAGAATTTGCATGGCTAAATAAGTCATGGTGCCATAAAAACCTGGATTCAAGTCTCATCTGTGACATATACTGGATGTGTGACCCTGAAAAAATTTCTTAACCTCATCAAGCTCTAGACAACACTCTAAAGCTATGTGTTAGAGAAGGTAACCATCTAGATTGTTGCAGGGAGTGTCATACTACAGGATTTCTATATAGTCATGAAATCAGATGTCTGCTCCCTATCCTTATTAAAGCACTAACTACGGTCATTCCAAGTACCAGAGACATAAAGAGAACAATTAAATACTTCCTGCCCTCAAGTAGCTTGTATATTACTGTTGCCAAAGTGTTAAAGTTTTGATACAAGGGCAAAATGATTTAGGATCCTGTGACAAGCCAGCTGCAAATTGGATGTTTTCATTTTAGTGAGACTAATTTGTTTATTTCACATTCAAGGCAAGAATTATAAAATTTGCTCTTGCATGAGGCCAAGGATTCCTATGTGCAAAACTAAAAGGAACTGAGCCTGCTTTCATGTCTTGTCAAGAAAACACAGTGTTCTCTCTTTCTGTAAGAGCTGTCCACTTCAAACAGTTTGAATATGATTAATCGCTGTTTAGTTTGGGAATGTTTGGTTTAGGAGCTGCATGTTTGCCTTTTTCAGGCCCTCTGTTTTCTTTAACTGTAGGCTCCATTTTGATAACTACATCTAATGGTACAAACACAGAATTGACTCAAAGTTTGCAACAATGTGCTATCAAAGAAACCTTTCTAATATTGTACCTTAAACCAAAAGGACAGAGATGTCAAAGATTTTGTTTTAACCAGAATATGAACCATAGCAGGAATTCTTATTTTTCTTAGCCAGACAGCTCCTTGAGTCTTCCTTCTTAAAATTATATAACATCTGTTGTTTTTGTCTAGTGAAATCATTAGGATGTGTATTTGAACTTCTCATAGCATAAGAAGAGTGTACAAGATTTGGGGAATGACTCTGTGCTTTCCCAGAGAAAGTCAAAGTACTCATTGTGAAAGCCAAAACCTTTGTTTGACTATCCCAGCCATCTTGGATATTTGAAAAATTTATGTGACTAAAATAAAAGCAGACTTGTACCATATATACTAATTATTACAAATTAAAGCCCTTAAAAGAACACACAATGCCAAATTTATAATGATACTTGTAAAGTTTTGTAACTTAGCTGAACCAGGTGAAAAAAAGAGTCTAATACTTGATCAATCCCTCTGTAAATAAAAATATAAATTCGTGAAACTCTTCAGTTCAAGAGGTATAATCTACCAACTAATACCCTGGTCTACCCTTTCACAATTCACTAATCCACCTTATCCTTCCTCCATTTTTTTTACATCACTACTCTCATGACACCTTGAACTTTGTTTAATGCCTCAGTTCAACACAGAATTTTGACAGGTTATAGGAGATTTGTTTGTATCATACCATCAGTTATATAATTATTTTTGTTCCTATTTTTATTATTATCCAGTTTGACCAAAATCAACACTATGTTCCTCCCCCTTCAACTACAAAAATAAAACACAAATTTAAAAGTACCTACTTATTTTAAAGTAATTATTATAGTATGCTCATAGGCTTTATCATAGCTAATGGGCATCTTGACATTGAAGTCCATTCTGATCTAAATAGATGCTATTACCATCAAACAAGGTATTCTTTTTCTTTTCAGTTATTGCTTCATTACTGAAATATTTATATGATGTCGTCTTTCATAACAACTTTTCGATATTATTTCAGATTAACATTAATTCTCTCCTGCCCAATGGATCTCAAAAATTTTCCTATGGATGTACAAACATGTATAATGCAACTGGAAAGCTGTAAGTATTATCAACATGAACTCTGATTATTCTTAAGATGTATTTTGATACAAAATTTCAGCAGGAGTTAAATTTTATTGGAGGATTTTTTTAAAAAGCACTTTGCTGCTTAATGGAGTTGTCTTTCAACTGGGTATTGTATTGTACTATACTAGAAAAGTGACAATAGCTAGCAAAAATTATACTATTTTCCATTCTAAAGAAACTGAGAAACTAAGAATAAAGATTCAATAGCTTTTGTCTTTTACATGAGCTAATATCTATTTTTTTCTGGTTGAATTAGAGTAAATTTTTTTAGAAAAGCTTTAACTCGATAGTAGAATACCTTAAGTAATCTGCTTATTTTAAGATGCTCACCATTGGACCAAAACAACTGAATCTTTCATGATTTTGGTTCAGATAACATACATGAAACATGAAATGTGCCCTAAAATTAACTTTTTAGATAAATTTAGTTTGTGAGATGGGAGTGAATGGTGGAACCAAATCTAAGCAGAAGTAAATCTAGGAGGGGCACAGGTGAAAAGGAAGGGAAAAAACTATTTACTTGGTAGCTTTCTGTTTCGACTAAATAGTCTTCCTAACTAATTGCCAAGGTCGGCTGATTCTATACTGCCAAAGGACTGTAATTCCTGTTAGTGTCCCAGTGTTTTTGGCTCTAATAAAAAAAAAAAGTTTTGGTTACCTTGGCCTAAATAAAACCCCACATAAAGGTCAATGTCCTGGCACACCTCATTGATTTGCCTTTGAGAAATTGTCATTCCTGTCGGCTTTATACCTCTGTACTTATAAAACCAAAGCATATACAAGAAGGAAAAAAAGAGCATGTTGTAAAACTATTCAACAAAAGAGATTTCATTAACTTTTCAAACCATTTGGAACTTTTTTGTAATTTCAGTAAGCCATTACATGAAGTCTCAACTAGATAATGCTTCTTTTTATGTTATTTTTGTTTCCATAGAGCAACAAATCTATGCTTTTAAGTATACAGGTTACCAATAAACTACACTTAGAAATTTCCTTTACATGGAATATTACTCTATAACCAAACTGCAATTCCCCAACATATAACTGATTTTTAGAATTTGCATCATTTAGAGCAAATTTTAAAGTAATTGTGAAAATCAAATATCTATTAGGAGATACCTAGTGATTCCAATATGTTTTTGCCTTAGAAGTCTCCCAGAATTACAGAGCAAATTACACTAGAATATCTTCTTGAGTCTGTAGTTCTTCCTAGACTATCCATCATTACTTCTGTCCATGATTGCTATATACACTTCCACTGAGGTATCCAGCAGCAGACCTTGCCTTTAAAGTTGGTTTCATAGTCCCAGCCTTTCTTTAGATTAACTAGTTGTTTGTTTAAAGGTTGAACTTGTTTTAAGGGATAACACCCAGAAAAGCTATGATTTTAATATATAGTAGACCAATTATATAGCAAGGGTACATGATAACAATTGGATGACCTGAATGATACATTGATATTCATGAAATGGCTTTCAAAAAAGACCTAAAAGAAAATGCCCATTGTCTTGGGTAGATCTTCTAAGGGGAATTCATGGGAAGGCATAGACAAAAATGGGATGGAATGAGAGAGCATGAAATGGTTACAGTAAATACAATTGGAGTAAGTCCCCACATTAATAATTTCATGCATTCAATAAAGTAATGAAATGTATTTGTAAACAGGATTGTTTTCCCATATCAGATAGAATTCCAGATACACTTGGAAATATGAGTTTCCTTGGCTTAACTATTATTTTTACTCCTTCTACCACCACCATTTAATGTCTCTGTGACCTTAAACAATTCATTAGGCCTCTCCAGGCCTCAGTTTCTCAATCTGCAAAATGAGAAGTTAGGACTTGAGAATTCTAGTCTTTTCTATCTCTAAATCTATGATTCTATGACCTAATTACATAATACCAGGATCTTTAAAGTCAGGGTGGCACTGTGGACTGACCCCTAGTTGTATGTGGTATTAACTAATTAGAAGGTTGAAAAACAGGTTACATATCACCCTTAGTGTCATATCCAAATAAAGGGCTTGTCTTCAATACAGCAACACCTATCCTTATTACCCAGTATTCCACTATTCCTCTCTCTCCTGCTGTGCAATATCCCAAACTACCCCCTTTGTGAATATGGTAGTGGTCCCATTGAAGTTCCAATTAAGGGGTAGGTAGTAATTAGGGAAGAGGGAAAGAGACAGGAGTTTCTCTAGGAAAGGAAAGTAGCTGGCAAGGAAGAAGAGTCAGCAAGAAAATCTGAAGTAATGTCAGTTGTCAAATATTGCTAAATCTAACTTCAAATATTTCACATCTATCTTCTTCTATCTATTCATGACTCTCCTATTACTACTTATCACTATTCTCATTTTGTGTGTTTTAAAAATTTTAGTATTTAATTTTTCGCCAGTTACATGTAAAAACATTTTTTAATAATTTTTTTTAAAGCAATTGGGGTTAAGTAACTTGCTCAATGTTACACGGCCAGTTATTATTTCTGGGTGTGGTGCTGAGTATCTGAGCCCGGATTTGATCCAGGTCATCCCGACACTGGAGCCGATGCTCTTACTCGCTGAGCCACCTGGCCGCCCCTAAGCAATTGGGGTTAAGTAACTTGCTCAAGGTTACACAGCCAGGTGTTTCTGGGTGGGTGCTAAGTGTCTGAGCCCGGGATTCGATCTCCAGGTGTTCTCAACACTGGAGCCGGTGCTCTTACTCGCTGTGCTACCTGGCCGCCCCAAAAACATTTTTTTTATAAAGTAATCAGGGTTAAGTAACTTGCTCAAGGTTACACAGCCAATTATTTCTGGGTGTGGTGCTGAGATTTGATCCCCAGGTCATCCCGACACTGGAGCCAGTGCTCTTACTCACTGTGCTACCTGGCTGCCCCAAAAACATTTTTTTTAACATTTGTTTTTAAAACTGAGTTCCAGATTCTCTCCTTTCCTCCTTCTCTACCCCACTCCCATTATGAACGCAAGTTGTTTCATATAAGTTGTACATGTGTAGTTATACAAAACATATACATTGGGGGAGGCTAGGTGGCACAATGAGTAGAGACCAGCCCTGGAGTCAGGAGGACCTGGGTTCAGATCTGGCCTTAGACACTTAGACACACAAAAAAAATTAGCCGTGTGACCTTGGTCACTTAACCCCAATTGCCCTCCAAAAAGCAAAAAATATCTATCATCTATCTATCTATCTATCTATCTATCTATCTATCTATCTATCTATC
>NW_027185655.1:68055845-68138159 GCF_028583685.1 Petaurus breviceps papuanus
ATCTATCTATCTATCTATCTATCTATCTATCTATCTATCTATCTATCTATATCTATCTATTTCAATATATACATACATACACATAATAGTCATGTTGGGAAAGAACACATAGACAAAAAAAAAGATCTCATGAAAAAGTGAAAAAGCAAGTGACTTCAATCTGTATTCAGACACCATCAGGTTTTGTTTTGTTTTTTTCCCCTGGGGATAAATAACATTTTTGATCCTAAGACCTTCAGAGTTGTTATGGATCATTGTATTTCCAAGAATAACTAAGTCATTCAAAGCTGATCAATGCACAATATTGCTGTTACTCTGTGCCCAGCACACTTCACTTTGCATCAATCCATGTAAGTCTCTCTAGATTTTTCTGAGAGCATCCTGCTCATCATTTCTTATAGTACAACTGTATTCCATCACAATTTCATACCACAACTTATTTATCCATTCCCCAAATGATGGGTATCCCCTCAATTTCTAATTTTTGTGTGATCAGAAAAGAGCTGCTATAAATATTTTATACATATAGATCATTTTCCTTTTTGCTTTTTATCTCTTTTGGGATACAGACCTAGTAGTAGTATTGTTATGTCAACGGGTATGCATGGTTTTATAGCTCTGCCTTAAGTTTTACAATCCTCATAAATATTAGTACAATAGTACTTGTATATTATTCATAAAATATTCATACATAGGTATAATTCACAAATGCATATTATATATAAAGTATGTAAATATGTACATACTATAGGGTGCATGATCATAGAAATTGGAGGCCACTAATCTAATCAAGTCCATACCTGAAACAAGAATTCTTTTTATGAAATTGATTCATTGAAGTTTCATTAGTCATTCAATAAAGTTATCAATTCTCTCATTCAGTCATTGGGGGAGGCTTAAATATAGATCAAGTAGATGTGACAGCAACTTTGTTGCCCTCTTTATCTCTCTCTCTTTTTTTTTCTTTTTGGAGTGGGGGAAGGTAGGGCAATTGGATCTAAGTAATTGCCCGAGGTCAGATGGTTAGTTTTTGTGTTAAGTGTCTGAGGCCTGATTTGAACTTGGGTCTTCCTGACTCCAGGGCTGGTGTTCTATTCACTGAACCACCTAGCAGCCCCATGTCCTTTTTCTCTTAACCATTAAAAAAAAGGAATATAACATTTTAAAACTTTTTCAAAAGCATGTGATTTCTATGCCTCTATTATAGAATAATTTGAGATCAGGATTACATTTTATAAAGAAAATATATGTGTATATTTACTTTCTATAAAAAGTAATTTCTTTTTTAACAAAATACTACGAGAAATCATGGTGGCAAGTGAGAGAAGTCCTATCTATGTTTGGAGCAAGGAATGAGTTTTAAAACCTTAGCTGTGTGATTCCATGCCCAAGATTAGAGAGGAGATTCAGTTCTAACCTTTGGCCCCACACACATAAGACTGGAATGGAATAACCAGGATAGGAAACTAACATCAAAGGGAAATCAATAAGTTCAATTATTCTTAACACACAAAACTTTCCAGTGGGCTAACAGTAACTGAGTCCAGCAACAATCTACTGAACTCAATCAAACACAATCAAACAAATTCATAATTGGGTCAGGAACTTGTAGATCTTATAAGAAGAAGTCAGTGAACACACCTCTGCCCAGATCAAACCACTTTGGAAACACTGAAAATTCACCAGCTCCCAGACTAAGCTGTGAAAACAGCAGAAGACCGAAAAAAAAAAAAAAAAAGACAGACGCCCAGGTCAGATATCTACCTACCTCCAAAATTAGCAGAGTCGAACACTAATATTATGTCCAAAGTCAAAAAGTAGGCTAGAGGGGCAGCCAGGTAGCACAGTGAGTAAGAGCACCAGCCCCAGAGTCAGGATGACGTGGGATCGAATCTGGACTCAGATACTTAGCACCCACCCAGAAACACCTGGCCATGTAACCTTGAGCAAGTTACTTAACCCCAATTGCTTAGGGGAGGCCAGGTGGCTCAGTGAGTAAGAGCACTGGCCCCAGAGTCGGGATGACCTAGGATGGAATCCGGGCTCAGATACTTACCACCACACCCAGAAATAACTGGTAGTGTAACCCTGTGATAGTAATGGAATATAAAGATTCCCCTGTATTGGCTTGGTTTTCAAATTGATTGTGTTAAAACCCAGAGCTTGTTAATCCCACCTGTGGGATGGACTTGTTGATGTGAAAAGAAAGTCCTGAACTGGGAGGAGCTGGTGACGTAGATTTGGAGAGACACAAGAGAGAGGCAGGAAGAACTTTTTGGAAGCAGCACCCTCGTGGAGGCAGAGAGAGACTGAGAGAATTGCTGGGGGCCACTTTGAATTGCCCTGGACTTTTGAGACCTGCCCCCTGAGCTGCCAAGGACTGAGGAGACATGGCTGTTTTGCTGGTACTTTGTCTGTCTGTTTTGATGTTGTTTTGCCAGATTTGTCCACTGGTGAAAGACAGTCCTTTTGTTGAAGAAGTCCTGGAACCTGTCTGTTGGCTAAGAGCTCCTGAGACTGCCTCTCTCTTGTCTCTCCAAATCTACGTCACCAGCTCCTCCCAGTTCAGGACTTTCTTTTCACATCAACAAGTGCGTCCCACAGGTGGGATTAACAAGCTCTGGGTTTTAACACAATCAATTTGAAAACCAAGTCAATAAAGGGGAATCTTTATATTCCATTACTATCACAAACCCTGAGCAAGTTACTTAACCCCAATTGCTTTAGGAAAAAAAAAAGTAGGCTAGAATAATGAATAATAATGATACTAATGAGAAGGGGGGAGGAGGAGGAGGAGAAGAAGGAGAAGAAGAAGAAGAGAGAAGCTATCACAATAATGCAAGAAAAAGAAATTGAAAGAATCAACACAAAGAGGAAACAGAACCCAATTTTCACAGATGACATGATAGTTTACCTAGAGAACCCTAGAGAGTCAACTAAAAACAAATTTTAAAAATTAATGATTTCAGCACATTTGCAAGAAATTAAATAAACCCTCATAAATAATCAGCATCTCAGTATGTGGATAGCAAAATCCATCAAGAAGAGATTAGAAGAAAAATGTCATTTAAAATAACTATGGACTATATAAAATACATAAGATTCTACATGTCAAGGCATACACAGAAACTATATGAGTACAATTACAAAATACTGTTCACACAAATAAAAACAGAAAAATACATGATCTGACATAATAAAAATGACACTACCTAAATTAATTTACTTATTTAGTGCCATATCAATCAAACTACCAAGGAATTTAAAGAGCTAGAAAAAAATAATAAAATTCATTTGGAGAATTAAAAGATCAAGAATATCAGAGTAAATCAGTTTTTTTTTTTTAATGGGAAGGAAATATGCAAAAAAGTACCAGATCTCAAATTCTACTTTGAAGGATTTGGAACAGGGTAAGAAATAGCAAGTTTTATCAGGAAAAAACAGATTAATCACAAACATAGAGAAGAAAATGAACACAGTAACCCAGTATTTGAGAAACCCAAAGTTTCTGGCTACAGGGATATGAACTCACTATTTGGGAAAACTAGAAAGTAGCCTGGAAGAAATTAGGTATAAACTAACATCTCACATTGTATACCAAGATAAGATCAAAGTGGGTGTGTGAATGAAACCTAGGGTGATATCATAAGCAAATTAATGGAACAGGAAAGAAATTACCTGTGAGATCTATGAACAGGGGAAGAGCACAAGACCAAGCAAGAGAGAGAGAAAAGTTTATGGGAGGTAAAATGACTAAATTTAAAAAATTTTGCACTAGAAAAATCAATGCAGTCAAAATTAGAAGGAAAGCCATGTCTCCTCTCCAATTTCAATATTTTTCCTATCACATGCTGCTTCTCTAGTAAAATAAATGGACTATAATCATCAATGTATAACAGTAGGCATTTTAAAAGTGTGTCTTCCTGAAGAAAAAGGTTAAATAAACATATGTATTGATAACATGTTCACTTATATAGCATTAAATGTGAATGTCAGGAATACAGAGTCTTAGAATGTGATTTTTAAATATTAGTAATCTTTAGACCCAACCTCAAATGTAACTGCTAGCTACATAAAATTACAGTAAGTGCAAAAGACTCATTAAACATATACCTGAACTTGCATAGAATCCCAAAAGGTATCCCCATAAAGCATTCTTAAAGTCAGGTCGAAAGAATATATTTACCTTATGTTGAGATGTTTATCTTCTCCTTTGTAAAGCATAATAGATTAGGCCCTTTTAACTTCCTCTGTAGGATTTTCCCCTATTCTGCCTCAAATGGTGTCCACAAAGTATGCAACAAATTCATTCTTTTCTTAGTTTTTTCCTTTTTCTTCTCTAAGATTGAAGTGTAAAACAATTGTATTATCTTTTAAATAGGTTTACAAGTACTCCAAGCTCAGTATGTGGAAGTCATGTTCATGACATCTCCAGATCAGAATCCTAAGCACATCCCTAAGTGGTTAGGATGTCCCTTCTCTAATGCTATATGCTTGAGCTTCCATTCTGGTGTAGTTTTTCCAGTATTAGTCATCAGTTCCATTTAACCAATTAACATAAATTAGCTTAAACCAAAAATATATCAAATACAGAATTATAAACATTTTGCCCCAAATCCTATAATAATATATACTTCTAAAACACCTTGCTCTCTGTGGAGAGTGGGCTCAGACTTAATGAAATTTTCTAAATATCATTGGTTCAACCAAGTTCACACCCAAATGACGCATTGGTGCTGGATGGATTCCTGTCTTATCTACTGCTATATTAGGTCACTTCAGTCACTCCTTGGAACCTCAAAGCTGGACTGGCTGATCTCATACCATTCTATGACTCTGCTGCTAACCTTCTAACAGCTTACTTTTCTGACCTCTTGAAATTCCCAATCTCTAATGCCAATCTCCTCCACCAGAATGCTGACAGCAGGAAGAAGTGAGTCAAAGAGAAAGGATGAGATCAACTAGATGCCAGTTCTGGCCACACAGTTATAGTCAATTAAAGAGGCTCCTATTTTAATACACCAAACACCACTTTCAAAATGTCTACACATGCAACCAAATCTATGCTAAGCAATGTGGATATGCTTGGAGGGACTAGGTTCATTAGCCAGTTCCCATTACACTTGCCATGCACAGTCTCAGCTTCATGGTCCTGAGGGTGAAAAGAGTGACAAGGAAAGAGAGCCTCTATCTGCTACAGGGCTTAGAGGCAGTATCTTGGGAAGACTGTTCAATTTGTATCTCTCTCTAATTCACTAGTCTCTCTCCAGAGACGGTTTTAAAATCCTGCTCAACCAAATATTCTGTAGTCCATTCCATTTTCTTATACTTGGAAATAAGACAACTCCTATGGTACTTAGCAATTTAGACCCTCTTAGATAAGCAATTAGTCCAGCTTTGCCAGAAGGGCTATTACATAGGGAAACACTGTCAATCCTCATTCCTTTTTGTCTTATTGCTCCAAAGTTTGGTTCAACAACATGTGCCAATTACTGCTAAAATTTTCAACAAAAAGTATTTTTTCTGTCCTACAGCAACTAAAGGACATGCAGAAGTCACATCATGCCCTGGATGTTTTTGAATGGTTAGCTGTATCATTTGCTTTTGAGCACAGGAATTCTTGGTGCTTTAGGTGTTTCTTTGAGTCTATAAAATACTAGATAATTAGATCCAGGTTTACCTAAGAGCTTGTCTTTGGTGACAGATAAGGTCTAGTGATGTGGTCCCAGTGACAGATCTCTGCAAAGTCTTGGGGAATTGACAGGAAAGGGTCTGCTATGTATAACCTCCTTTACCTGCTCCAGACTAAAACTTACTGTCTTTCTTACCTGAAGACAGGTTGCAGTATATCTTTCTGATCTACTTCTATGTAGATATGACATTGTAAGTTTGCCATTTTGAAAACAAGCTTTTACTTTTGTTATTTTACATGCATATAAATACATGCATGCATAAGAACATATATACATGTATGTACATATATTAAAGTGATTACCAATGATTTTATTGTCAATTATATGCTGGTACTCCAATAATTAAAAAAAAAACAATTCAAAAAGAAGGGGGACTTGGAACAATTCTTACCACCCTATCAAATTAAAATATGTGCATATTAATGTGTGTATAGAGGGGAGAGAATATGACACATGCATGGAGTATGTGTCTTCTCTGTATGGAAGAGGCTTCCAGGAGAATTGTGATGAAGTGAAATGAAATGCCAACTATGGGGGCATGCCTAGACATTCTCTAACTGATTCTGATTAGTTATATGGTGCATCAAAGGATCTTAGACTAAAGAGGTATTCAAAAAGACCTCAGTTAGCTTTCTACACTTTTGTGGATTTTCTCATTTCAGCTGCATTCTGGTGGTGTGACTTTTTTGCTGAGAACCAAAACAATGCTTTAGGTAACTAGAGTCTAGCTGCCAGACCTTGAAGGCTTCTCTCCTCTGATGTTATATAAGCTTAGGAAAGGGTTTAAGGATCCTTGGTGTCTTTTCTTTGTGAGTTTCAAAAGGTCAGGAGAGTACCCTGGCACTCCAGTATTTCAGAGTCTGGGTTTCTAGTTGAAGCAAAGAATGGGGAGCAAGGCATGACCTTGCAAAGTAACCTTCAGTACCCCAGTCCAGTGGTAGTTGGACAAGAACTCATCTAGTAGCAAGTCTATCTTTGGATATGAACTTATTGAAGCAGTGCTACATAGGAACAGGGCTATGGTTGCTTGGGACCATGAGTCAATGAAACATGTCAACACAAAGAGAAACATGCATTGAGTAGCTAAAAATCTACTCAGATACTACAGTAGTTTTTAAAATTAATGTTAAATATTTCGTAGGATTTAGAAACAGAAGACACCTAGATATCATCAAGTCCAAAAAGTTAATTTACATGTAGGGAAACTGAAGCCCAGTATGATTAAGTGATTTTCCCAAGATAGCACATAGATTAAGTACTATAACTATGATTTTATCTCAGATTTTCTCTCTGTGTATCCAGTTCTCTTTGTACTATACCCTGTCAATGTTGGTGATTTAGGGGGTGTCCACATTGGAATTAGGTTTTGAAAATTCTCATGTTCCTTATGAATTACAGTGCCTAACAGGATCCCTTGCACTGAGTCTATGTTCAGGCAATATGAGTGGATTCTGCAGATATGATTCCTATATAGACACTTTTTCTCTTTTGAGTAGTTCTTTTGCTTTTCTTTTTTCACCAATTCTGTGCAAAGTATCAGAGCTCATGTAACATTTTCTTCTGGTACTTTAGAAACACACCTGAATCTACTGCTGCTGATTTCCCATGGTAATTTAATAAGACAAATTACATTTGGATATCATGAGCTCCTTGGTGCTAGGAATAACACAGTGTAGTTCATTCACAAGTTGTCAGATGTGTTCCTACTCAAATGGCATCTTTATTTTAGTCACTTGAGAGATATGCTTGAGTTCCATGTATAGGCTCCTGCTACTGTTTTTCCACCATAGACTTGCAATGACAACTGAGGAATTCCTCACCAACGGAAATCACCTCTAATTGCCCAAAGATTAGCAGAACTACTTTATTTTATTTAGATCCAAAACCAAAAATTTGTTTCACAAACATTGATTAAGTACCTACTGTTAAGCAGCCTGCTCAAAGAAGGAAGATTTCTACCAGCTATTTCCTTCTGTTGTACTCCCAATACTACTGGGGATCAGAACTCCTATGACCTTTAGGCCTTAGTCAGAATATATCTGCAAAACTGAGCACTACAAAATAATTCTATAATTTTGTCCAAGAAATACAGAGACCTAAGGGGAATTAGCATTTAGATGATAGGAAAAGTCCTAAATCAAAAGTGAGCCTATCAGGCACTTAAACTATAGAGAAAATTATCAGTGTATACATATATGGATGCTTATATGTGATAAAATTTGATTTAATAATACAAAAATATGGTACAGAATCATTCATAGAAAGAACAGTAAAATTTATTAATATCACTTATAGTCTCAACCTGTCCCATTTAGCTATGTGTTCTTGTGTATTTTCTAACTCCTGGAAGAAAGAGGAAGGAAGGTAGGGGGAGAGAAAGTGAAGAAAGGGACAATTACTGAGAGATGGACTTCTGATTACTCTCCTACCAATTGAAGTAGTAGCCTTCTGCCTACCTCTACCCTCAAAGATGTTGGAAAATCATCCAGTCTTCATGTAAGACAGGTAGAGACACTAGCACAGGTTCACTCCTGATCTGCTTAGACAGGAAGGACGGGAAGACAGCTTCGGAGGGCTTAAAAAACTTACTTTATTCTAGTCTATTCTTTTCAAAAGGGGTTTCTGATAATGGGAGCACCAACTCCTATAGCATTCCCTAATCACCCTTCTTACAGGGACTGACAAGGAAGGGGGCAACTACCCTTACATCTCAATGATGTCAATAGCAACAGGCACAGCTAGTGCATTCCCCTAAATCCCCTCAAGCCTCAATGGGGGTCACTTGAGGCAAACACAGATTCCCCCCAAGCCTTGATGGGGGCTGATAAAGGCACACACAGCATTCCAACTTGTGCATTCAACCCTAAGGGTTCCTCACTCACTGACCAGTGCCCACCTGCTTTATAGGGCCACAGACAAAGAAGGCATAATGCCAAAATAGTCTCGCAATTCTACATTACCTTATCCCTATATCTCACTGTACAGTTTCAGTCAATATTTACAGTTTAATATATACAAATGTATATATCATTTATCATTATATAATGCTGCACAAGCTAGGTGGAGATGTTTTGAACCATGATCATGAGAACTCATATCTAGCACCTTGGAATCAAGAGTTTGTTATGGCTATGGATCCTGGGAACTAAGCTATAAGAAAGAATAACAAAATCCACCTAACACACACTAAACTCCACCTTACTTACACTACCCTACTGCTCCTTTCCATCATAGTGGAGAAATCCAGGACAGAACCAGGGCTATTGCCTCATACCTTGTTAGAAAGTAAGAGAGTATGGAAGATTAAGAGGAAAAACTCTAAACGCCCTGCCTGTTACTTCCAGTTGAACCAATTATTATGTTTCCAGTAACATGTCTTGCTCCCAGGAACCAACACTACATTTCAGCTCCATTTCTAAAGATGATACAACCTCTTATTTAAGCCCTTCCAGAAAATAAGTATATTTATAACTCATATCTTCTTATCCCAATTAAATTGAAAGAAATCTGACTCCCTCCATCCAGGCCACATGATTTCCTGAGGACTACATTTCTAGATTAAAGGAGTACTGAGCTTGTATTACCAATAGAACTCTGCCCCCTAAATCTTGTTACTCTATCTGAGAATCATACTTGCAAAGGTGGATGCTCAATATAGCACCTTCATCCCCATTCAAATAGACAAAAGATAACAGCTGCTAAATATGTTATTACCAAAGATGAGAGATGTTTAAAGAGTCTCTAATAATTATATCAATAAGGCACTATGCCAGATAGAAAGATTGACTTTGACAGAAATCTGTGCATTAATAAGAAAGGATCTATTTTCTTATTCGATTTACTGTTTCACTCTATTACTATGTAAAGGTTGATGACCCAAACATGAATTTAAATATGGTAAATACTAAATTATTATGATGATCATTAATGATCACTCAAAATATGAGTGCTTCACTGCCTATATCACATTAATGAAGGCATGTAACTGACATAAAGTGTATGTTTACTTTAATAGAAAAACACGCTAGAGATTCCTTTGAGGTCTAAGCCCTCTGAATCTTTATCATAAAAATCATCTTATAACAGTGATTTTATCCTTCCTAGTTATATAGTTGGTCAGGTAGGTAGTGACGTGGATAGAGTGCTGGGTCTGGAGTCAGGAAGACTTGAGTTCAGATGCAGTCTGAGATACTTCCTAGCTGTGTGTATGACCCAGGAAAAGTCATTTAACTTCTGTCTACTTCAGTTTCCTTAACTGGAAAATAGGGATGTTAATAACCCTCCCCCCTTCCAGGGTGATTGTGAAGACCGAATGAGACAATATTTGTAAAGCATGTAGCACTATACTTGGCACATAGTAGGCAATTAATTTTTTTTTCTTTCCCTTTCCTAAGAGGATTCAAAATGAACCAGCCATGTAATAAATTATTTTCAGTGACAAGGTGATGTTTCAGTGGGGCCCCAGTGGAGTCAAGAAAAAACTTCTCACAGTACTCTGATTTCAGTATGATTCCAACTAAGAAACTGGTTGTGTGGTAAAATGATTAAAATGTAAAGCACCAATTATAAGTGAATGAATCTGATTAGTTAAATATATTTTGACATTGCAGTTGTTTCTTGTCAGTTCAATGAAATTCACTTGGGGAATATGTCTTCTGGCAATAGTCTGCATGCTCCAAATGACCATATTTTTCAAAAAGAGTTCCAGCTGTTACTTAAGGAACGAAGAAATGCCATGTGGGGCTGGGCTCAGTAATTTGTCTTCATAAATAACAGGAAACTTTGGGGAGGCCATGGTAATGCTACATGACATCATCTTCTCTATATCCATCATAAATTTAGAAATTTATTTTCAACATCCTTGACCCTCACACTTTTAATTTCTACTATATCTTAGAATAAGCAACTCCAAAAACTTACCTAATATTTAACAGTAGATTTTATTTTATCTGTTATTTATTCATCTCTTTAAAATGAGTGATCCCTTCATTTAGCATTGCAGAATTTTGTGTTCATTCTATTCACACCATCTTTGATCTTATAGATTTATATTAAATGTCCTTTAGCATTTATTTTGCCAAGGGGAAGAATTCTTGTTTTTATTTTAAGTCCTCATATTTTTAAACCTTTTATATCTTTGGTCATTTTGTTTTCCATTGCCTTTTGTTCTCTTCTAACCATCATGATTAGAAAACTGCAATACAGGGTCCAATATAGTCACAGACACTATGCCACTGTTTCAGTTTTGTCCTCATCCTGCAATTTAACGTCAATCACTCTTAATACCTTACTGACAGCATCAGAGTGTTGGACTGCAACTTCAAATCCCTGTCTACAATAACTCTCTGATCATAAATGATAGCTAAATACTAATCATCTTATAAGGTCTGGATTTTTTTTGTTCTAATAAATTACCTTTTATTTTTCCCCTATGCCAAAACTCATCTACTTTTCTGTTGCATCACAAAAATCTTCTCTAAGATTTTACTCTATTTTCCTCTCATCAGCAAAATTTATCCTCATCAGCAAAGTTGAATGTCATTCCCATACACTGAAATAGCATTATACATTTCTTCCTATTATATTTTAAAATGTTAAGACCAGATCAGAAATTATTCATTTTTAATCCTTAGTGGAAATGCATGTTTATTTTCTACCTTTTGCTTTTTATCTCTAAGGAAATTACATGTTGACTTAAAAATATCTAAAGATTTTTTAAAGTATTTTAAAAGTGTAATAAATTTCATCGAATTTTTATTATTACATGTATTTCGTTATTTTAATATAATAATAAATTATTAAATTACATAACATTATGTATTCATTTTCTATATAAACTTATTTACTTTTTTAAAGAACTCTTAGAGACTAGCCAGGCAGTATTTTCAATTAAAGAAATATGTGTTTTCGCAAATAGCTTATATATTATATGCCAAGGCACAATGCCTGGCACTGTAGCAGCAAGCACCCCAAGCACATCCTCAGGGTTTGCTGCCCATACAGGTTCTTGGATCTGCTTTGTTACAGGAAAGCAACTCAAAATGGGTTAACAAGCTTACTTTAATCAGTCAGACATATATCGTTTACCTTGTTCAGGGGAAAAAGGTCAGCACCCCAAACTTCAAAATATACAGACAGAATTATCAAGACATTAACAGATCAAGTAGACAGCTTTCCAAACTTTCCAACCATTACATCCATACCCAGTCAACATCTGGGTTTCCACATCTGGGTTTTTCAAAGCCGGGGGACTCTCAACAACGGCTTCCCAGAATTCAAATCAAATCACAGAACACTTCTCAAAGTGAGTCCCAAAACAAAGCTACACATCAGGGCTTATATAGCCTTCTCCTGGCTCAGAGAATGTAACAACCTTATTGACTCACTGGCCAATCAAGAAGTATCTACTGAAAAACAAGCCTCCCTCCCCAGGCTTCAGGTGCATTTTAGCCTAGGGGCAGGGAAGATCTTCCAAATTTGCATTCCCATTACAGGCACATAGGGAATATTTAATAAATGCTTTTTCACTCATATTCAGTAAGCCTATCATTAACTCTTTTCAGTCCATTCATCTAATATCTCCAATATTTCTTCTATTATCCCTAAGGTTGGAAGTAATAATGCCAATCGTCACATCGATCAATCACTCAAGCTTTTATTAAATATGTTCTATGTTCAAGGCTCTAGGGATACAAATTAAGAATAAAACAGTCTCTGTCCTCAAGGGACTTAAATTGTATATTTGTTATACATTTTTTCCAGTAATTCCACAATTTTCATTCTTCATTTTCTTCAAAACTCTTAAATAGGTGCCATTTGCGTTTGATTATTCATATATTTTTCAATTTGTTTGATTAGATCAAACATGTTCTATTAGCTGCTTTTATAAGTCAGTGTTGCTGTCAGAGTGTCTTCTTCAGAAGGTAATTTTAGAGTAGGAATATTTCGCATTAGTGTCTTACTCAAAAAAGAACAAGACATATATTACAAATGGTCCTTACTCTTCTCCTTTCACAGTGGAGCACATCTTTCTCTGGTTGACTTTCTTTTCACACACACACACACACACTATTTTCTTTGGAAGTTCTAACTAGGTCCTTCTCAAATCCAATTTCTACCTAATTTGTAAATGAGAAGCATTTCGTTTCTAATGTGTAATATATAATGTTAATATAAACTAATAGATTCCCCAGTTTAGGACATTAGATCCATGGCTATGTAATCAAAATACTTCCAACTCTGGCTCTATAAAAGAACAAGAGGAAGCCAGCTGTATCTTTTCTCATTTATTCCATGGTACATTTAATACAGTTATAAAATTCCTATCTGGTATAGAACATTGGGTAATCTTCTGGGAGGATTTAGGTAAATTTGCAAGTTATCCATAAATTATTAAAGGAGAAGGCCAGAGAATATTGGGTTGCTTCCAGCAAGGTCAGCCCCACAGAAATTAAACATACTCCTTTACATGTCATCTTGATGACACTTTTAGACAAGTTTACTTTTAAAGAACTTAATGTATCCAAAACTGAACTCATTACTTTTCCCTCACTTAGGCCATCTCTTTTTCTAAATATCCTTATTTCTTTTTGTTTCCTACACTCATTGTCTTGGCTTAATCCTGAACTGCTCACTCTCCTTCATCCCACATATCCAACCAATTGCCAAAGTTTGACATTTCTACCTTCACAAACTCTCCTATATGATTCCTTCCTTTTATTTGTACAACTACTCACCTCAGTTAATACCCTCATTGCCTCTTACCCGGATTATTATAACAACCTCTTGATTGGTCTTCCTGTCTCAAGTCTCTTACTACTCCATTCCACTATACACCCTGATTGTTCAGTTGTTTTCAACCCTGCCCATCTTTTTGTGAATCCTTTGGGTTTGTCTTGGCAAAGGTATGGAGTAGTTTACCATTTCCTTCTCCAGCTCATTTTACAGATAAGGAAATTGAGGCAAAAGGGTTAAGTAATTTCTCCATGGTCACACAACTGATAAATGTCTGAAGATGAATCTCCCTGACTCCAGGCCTGGCTCTCTATCCACCACACTATTTAGCTACCTGTACACACTACTACCAAAGTAATTTTCTTTAAGTATAACTCTGGAAATGACTAGCTTTCTCATCTCCTGTTCCTGTAGCCAACAATGCAGGCGAACTGTTTTCAGGTCTAGGATGCGTTACTCTCTCTTCCCTGGAGGGTGTGGCTTTAGCTATAACTTTGCACTGTCCAAGGATCTCCACTCATGGAGCTGGTGTCCCATAGTCTTTGCCTTCTTCTTGACCTTACAGTATCCTGATGTCCCAAGTATACTCATCAATACCTTTAAGGTACCCTCACCAACAACTGAATGTGTTTTCAAAAGACAACCTGAGAATACCTGTGGTGATGCTTATCCTAGATATAGCTTGCCATGCTTGTTTCAAATACCAGAATTTCTAATTATGGTTCCAGTTTGTAGAAATATAATATTCCTGTCTGACAAGGCAGACTCTCACAATAGTAGCCTCTTAGCACTTGAAGATGTTAGCTTCAAACCACTTTCCTTTCCTTATTTTCCTGTATCAGATGCCATAGAACCACAGGGTAAGATAGAGGTTTTCTTCCAACAAAATATATTAAGAAATTTTATCACCCATGTAGACCTCAAAACGTTGAAGGGAAAAGGGCTTATAGTGCCATTGAGCCTACTGTGAGACATGCTATGACTTCTCTGTCCCCTCACCTCAAACTGTGATAAAATCCTTCCATGTTTTTCCCTTTAGGAACTTTCTCCTACCCCCTTGAAACAATCAGGCCTTGCTAATTTTTAATGTTCATCCTTCTAGCATGTATAGCCAATACTAGAATTTCATATGGAAGAGTTACCTAAAAAAGAACCAAAATAAGTTTGCACACTATGTTAGCTACAAAGACCTTTCAGCAGTATATGACTGGGGAGTCCCATAGTCCAGCATTGTGGTCATCTTAGGGTGAAAGTAGTTCATCTCTTCAGCCTCAGACACAACACAAAACTAGCCGTGTGACCTTGGGCAAGTCACTTACCCCAATTGCCCTCCCAAAAAAAAAGGCAAAAACTAGTTCATCTCCTATAATCCTCATTGACACCAGTCATTGACTCAAGTAATTATATCCTGACATAGTTTCTTCAGCTGTAAAATGGAGATGCCTCTCAGAGATGTTGTGAAGATCAAATGAGATAATATTTGTAAAGTGTTTGCACAATGTTTGGCACATAGTAGGTGCATAATAAATGCTTATTCCCTTCCCTCACCCCATTGGGAAAACTTGTCACTATATTTTCCCCAAATAAGGGGTAGCATTTTGATGCATAATTCAGCCCCCACCCCCTTAAGCTTTCAAGTAACTTGCAAAAATACCAAACCAAACAAGCTCTACAAAAGACCTTAACAGTTATTTATTTCAAATCTATAATTATACAAATGTGTCTGCATAGAATAACAAATTGAAACCCAGTTTCTGAGTCAAGAAGGCCTGGGTTCAATTACCACTATTACTATATGCTGATTGTGTGAGGCTGAACAAATAGCTTAATTCTAAGCACCCTAGGAAATTTACTAGGACTATAAGTTATGCAACCGATGTTTATTTTTATTGGGAGAAAAAAGATTCCTCACCCAAGGTTCCTCATTAATGTTTCAGAGATCTGGTTTTTAAAACTGTATACATTAGAATTTGAAACCCAGAGTTATGATTGACCAAATTCATATCCATAATTGACTCTTCTCTTTGCTGGTCAAGTAATTTTTCTGCCACATCACACTGCTTCTTTTTATTAAAACTGAAACTAGATAAAATGAAATAATTGCTTTTCTTTTTGTTTTTTATTTTTTTGTGCATGTGATATAATTTTTCTAAAGTCTGCCTTTCATAGAAAATATGACACAACTGCCCACTAGTCCTTGATAAGTGTTCTTCTACCACTAGTAATGGGTCACACCAAGCCATTTGTTCATAGTCTCTCTTAGTAATTAGCTGGATTGGAGCCATCCATTTCCCATAGCTACATCTATGGAAAGGAGTTTTTCTTCTCTCTAAATCTAGCTAGTCTATAGTGCTTGAACCTACAACCTTGCTCTCATTAGCAGCATGTTCTCACCAATTGGCCCAACTTTACCTAAAATACTGCCAACAGAAATTATGAGAAACAGCTGGGACCCTCTTAAAACTTTTTGAATGGAAGTAATATGTTAAAAAAAAAGAACCTTACTGACTTCCTTAACTACTAGTATCCTCAACTAGCTAAAATACTGTCTGTTACCAAGTTGCATTTAACTGCTTTTATTTCTAGCTATTCTCTTTCTATTTCTTTTTCATATACTTATACATGTCCATGCTGTCCCTCCACCCCAGTTAAAAAGCTACTGGGCAGTAGTAATTGTTCCATGCATTGTCTTTGCATCACCATTATCTAACATGGGGCCTGTGTATATAGTAGGTGTTCATTAAGTGCTCACTGATTTATTAAAACTCATAAAGAATTTAAACTGATTAAAGTACAATATTATTTACCTGAGGAGCAGCTAGGTGACACAGTAGACAGAGTACCAGGCCTGGACTTAACTTCATGGGTTCAAATCCAGCCTCAAACACTTACTTGCTCTGTGACCCTGGGCAAGCCCCTTAACTTTATTTGCCTCAGTTTGTCATCTGTAAAATGAGCTGCAGAAAGAAATGGCAAACCACTCCAGTATTTTCGCCTAGAAAATACCAAATGGTGTCACAAAGAGTTGGAAAAACAATTGAAGACTGAAACAACTGAACAACAATTGTTTAGCCCTTGGTCCTTTAATGCCTATTATATAATACTCTGCATAAAGCAGGCACTTAGGAAATGTTGTTAATTGGTACTTTGTTTTTGTTGTATTTGTAAATTATAAATCATAAGTTGATGTATTTACTGATCCTAAATCTCTACATAACATAACTTAATAACAGTCTGTTCATATAAAGGTTATAAATGGGTGACTGTGTTGCATAACTATTTGATACAGTAATGAGTTTGAGAAACAGTTTAGATTAAGAGTTAGATAAGACTTTTCTCCCCTGAATATATCTTAGAAAGTTTAATGGAAGGCTCTGAAATAAACTTGGAATATGTAATGATAAGGCATAAGGATTTTTGCTGTTTCTGAGATTCTCTTCCTGCCTTTTTTCATTTGGAGCTGGGCAGAAACTTATCTGTTTACCTCTCCAGAGACTACAGAAACAGGAGACTACAGAGTGTGACTTGGCAAGCTAAAGATCAATGTCTTTTTTATTACTTTTAAATCCTTGAAAAAAGCCACTCATTCTTCAGTAAGAAGTTATCAAATGAGAAAGTCATCCTCAGATTTAGTACCAAAGGGAAGAAAACCCAAAGGCTTTAGAGAAAAGCTTATTCAGTAACAGTCATCAATGCTTGTGTTTCCATGATGTAAATTTTCACCATTGGCTGTTCAGAAAGTATCCAGTTCAAAACAACTACTGATGCTGCAACCTCAGATACTGTGGGAGTGTATCTTCACCTGTGTGTATTCTAGTCTCTGCATTAGCAAGATCTTGACATAAGCCAGGAGTTAGACTTTTAAGGTTCCTGCACGTAGTACAGCCACAGATTTACAGTTACGCAAGTTGGCCAATGAGCTGATTAGTTACTGAGCTTACTTTTATGTTGACTCTAATAAAAAAGAGTTTCATCTTCAAGGGAAGTTTAAATTGAACAAATTCAGCAGATATTCATGAGGTGCCTACTTTGTGCCAGGTCCTAATTAGGATTTGGGGGAGATGCAAAATGTTAGATAACATGAGGTCCCTGCCCTCATGAATCACAATAAGGGGACAAGATTCAAGAACAGAATAATACATGAGGTCGTACTGTGACGCAATAGAAAGAATGTTTGATTTGGAGTCAGGGGTCCTGTATTCAAATCCTACATCTTCCACTTACTCTCTGTGTAACTTTGGGAAATTCATTTATCCTCTCATGGTCTCAGTTTCCTATCCTATACAGTGAGGGGGTGGAATAAGATGAACTCTAAGATCAATTCCAGCTTTAAATATATAATGACCACAAGTGATTGATACAGCTGAAATGTCAAAGCCAAACTCTCCATATGGTCGTAGGGTGGGAGGGAAATCTTTATGGACAAAGAATTAAGGAAAACTTCATCACCTGAGGAAGAATTTAAAGGACAGGAGAGAATTTAGCACTCGTTTTCTGTGTTTGTGTGTATCCTTTCTGTGCACATGTATCTCTAAGGTATTTCTGAGGTTCATTTCCCCCCATGTGCTTCTGTGTAGGCTCTAACAAATAGAAACTCCTATCTTTTCCTTATTTCAGTAGAAAAATAGTAGAAATGTAAATCTTCCATATTTTTAAAATTTCCTTATAAAGTGTTCCATCTGGATAGATGTCAGTAGGACCAAATTAGGAAGTACTCAGCATCTTCAAGTGATTAATCCAAGAAGCCTAGTTTCTTTTTTGTTGTTTTTCTTTACTGATTTTTGTTTGTATAAATATTCTTGGTATTAAGTACATTGCTTAGAATGGTGCTTTATAGCCTGAGTGGTTTTAATTATCTTTTGCCTAGTTGGATATACCATGAATGATCTCATCTTTCAATGGCAAGATGAGGCACCTGTTCAAGTAGCAGAGGGACTCACTTTGCCCCAGTTTGTTCTAAAAGAAGAGAAAGACTTACGGTACTGCACCAAACACTACAATACAGGTAGGAACCAATCACAACTCATTATGATTGGGGAGGTAGGAATTTCTGTATCATAGTTTTAATAATTCTTCAGTTCTTTCCTAAATTTATTGAGCCAATTACCCTGACTATATTTGAAATGCGCAATTTTTTCTAGCATCAGTCTTTGAAACATATGAATCATACATTTACATAAGTGTATGCAGTTATGTAATTGACTTGAATGAACCAAATGAGTGCCTGGTGGCTAAAATATATTTTGTGTTAACTTAAGGTAAAAGAAGAGGTCTTATTCAAAAAGCAATGTTTTGGGGGGTTGGGCTTTTTCCCTTGAGAAATCTCCTAGATCACTGGTGTCAAACTCAAATTGAAAGGGAGACCACTAAACCATTTGTGAGAATCTCTTCAGACTTATATTGATTGGGAAATCACAAAGTGACATCTAAGTTTCATTATATTTGTTTTGTAAAATATTTCCCAATTGCGTTTTCATCTGGTTCACTTGTACTTGGGAGTGTTATGATCAGCATGTGCCACAGGCTCTGAGTTTGACATCTCTGCCCTAGACCATTCTAATATGGTTAAGAGGGAGACATGTGAATTCTTTCAGTCCTTATGGAGCAGAAGCCACTATATCTGACTTCTACATTAGCACAAAAGGAGGAAATTTTCTGTAGTGGTTTTTGTTGACTGCTCTGTCCTCTATGTGCAGGATTACCCGGGTCACTTTGAGGCAAAATTGTGATGTAGGTAACAGCTTATTCATTAGATGTCTTTCCTCTCTTTATTTCTAATAAATTTACTCTAAAGTGTTGGGCCCTGATTTCCACCTCTCCTTGGAGTATTTGTATTTGAAAGGAAAACTATAGGAAATGGGAACCCCACCCCTACCCCCACCAAGGAATGTGTCCACGAAGGTCTGTAGCATCTGGCACATATGCACAAGAGATTTTATGGCAAGCCAGTCTTCTTGATGTATCTCACATCATCTAACCAGCATAATATACAAGTCAATCAGACTGATCAGGAAGGAAAGGCTAGTAGAAAATTACATTATTCATTTTAGTGCCTTAAACTACAGCAAAAATACATTTAGAACAAATTCAAATTCACGTTGACAGTTTCTCCACTGACTTTCTGCTGCTGCCAGAATCTTGGCTAAACTTGAATTCATTCATTTAATAGTGTCTACAGTATGGCATAGTTGGACCTTCTTCAAAAAGTATGAGGCATTTTTTTAAAGTAGGACTGGTAGAAAATAGTTTTTATGGAAACTAAGCATATAAGCTTTTTAGAGAAGACATAACCTTACTATTGAGCTACCAAAATATTGTTGTTGTTTTTTTTCTTTATTCCCTAGTAAAGATGTGACCTATTTAAAAAACAAACATAACCATATTTCAGCAACCTATGACTTTACTGGTGGGGGATATTCTCACCACCAAAATAAATTGCAGCCTTATGTAACTGAAATAATACCCTTGAAGAGTTTTTGTAGCTAAAACATCTATTACTTTGTACTCAAGAAAGTGACAAGCTTCTCTGAACTTATTCATATCTCTGGCTGCCACACAAATACTGTTACTATACCCAGGTTCAAAGTCTTTTCAGTTGGGTAGAACTGGCCAGTCAACGTCTTACTAAGAGTGACTTCAAGACCCTAGGGAAACCTTACAAGCCCTGATGAGAGTAGGATTAAGTCCTACAAGGACAGACTTCAGGAGCCCATGGAGGCCTGTAAATCATGATGAGAGTAGGATAAAGTCCTACTGGAATAGACTTCAAAAACTCAGGGGCACCTACCTGCAATGATGAGAGGAGGATACTAGATAAGGAAGTGCAGATCAATGTGACTCACTCATATAACAAACTCCCTAATTTGAGAACTCCCTTTACTTCAATAATGTCAACACCTCTGAAACTTATGGTCTTAGAGAGTTAACTAAAGCACTTGGAGGTTTAATGACTTGTCCAAGGACAGATGACCAGTATATCTTGTAGGTGGGACTTAAACCCATGTCCTCCTGGTTCTGAAGTCAGCTTTCTATACACTAAACATCACTCTTTCCCTAAAATGCTGTATACACTTCATTACCTTTCTTCTAATGAAGTTATTCTTATTTCTTCCCTCACTTAAATCCAATTCACTTGCAAGTCATGGCATCGTCTTCCTGATGTCAGAAGGACAAACATTTAAAAAGCACTTTACCAGTGAGTTCTTCAGAAGTAAATAATCCTGATGCCTCTAAGCCATGATTTTTGGTCTTTTTAACGAAAATTCAACTTATTCATGACTCTTTGGGTGTAATTGATAGAATGTAAACTTCTGAATCAAAAAAACATGGGTTAGAGTCCTGCCTCTGATACTTAGTAGCTGAACTATTTGGGGAAAATCACTTTATTTCTATATTTCCACGTTATAAGTTTCTTGCAAGACTCAAAGGAAGTAATATATAGTGTTCCAAAAATCAGCGTGTGTAAAACTCTACTAAGGATTTTGGAACATGACATACACAAACTGTTCTGTAAACTTTAAGGCATTGTATGCCAAATACTATTATTATATAAAGCACCCTGCAGACACATTTATCCGTGATAAAATATTGTCTACTGGTTACTGGTTTATTGGCAAAAACCATTTTACCATAGACACTTGTAGAAGAAAGTTCTGGTAAACATTTTTGGAGGTGTGATATTTCTTTGCCTTCCACTTAGAAAGCTGGGAAAATCTTTTCATTGAGCATCTCAGTTGCCTGATGCAATACTTCTCTTTGTAAGTATAAGCCAGTATTCCTATCTAATCTCTCTTCTTGAGTTGGACGTAGAAATGAGGAGAACAGGGTAAAAGCAGACCTGAGATATAAATGGTGTAGTGAAAAACCAACGAGGAAGCTTCTTCTGCCCTTGCAAATCAAACTTCACATATATTTTAAAATTACTGAACCAGGATTTGCCCGTGCAAATCAAACTTCACATATTTAAAATGACTGTTGAAAAGAGGAATGTCAAACTATTATGTAACACAAACCTGAAGATCCACGTCGAAGACCCTTCCAATACCCTGATGTCATATTTCTTGAACTTAAATCCGGTATCTTCCATCTATACTAGACATCATCCACTCACTGTTCAACCTTTGAAATCTTGTATTCTCCAATTCTTCTCTCTAATCACAACTTCCTGTCCTACTTTTCCAATTTCTTCACTTTTGGCTCTGATGAATCCCAGTCTTTTTAACTATTCCCACTCCAAGTCTATTCTAGTTCTCACTTCACTTACCTCCTTAAACATGCCTACTCCCCATGGTTAACTATTTCAGTGGTCCCAGAATCATTCACTCCTGGATTTTTCCACCTTGCTAAACTCTAGCTACTGCTACTTGTTAATTTTAAAAAATCATCTGGTTTATATTCCTACTGAGTAATAGTTATTCCAAACCATTTCTATTCCCACTGAACCATTGTGCTCTCAGGACCAGCACCGGTCTATTGACTCTCCCTTGATTCAGGTGGCACTCTCATACTCCCTAAGTGTGCCTTCCCTGAGTATAGCAATCTAGACCCATCTAGACTGCTAAACTCATTGTAGTTTTAGAACCTAGGTATCTAGGGGACTTGTCAGTAGTCCCCAAATTTCTCTTGATCTGTTCCCTCAAAGGACACATGGGAAAAATGTGGAAATCAAGGATAGTCCAGGGTGTCAGTTCCATAGTTCCCTGAAGTAAAGGGAAAAATTAAACTTTAATAATAGCCCTGGGTTATATAAGTATATATTTCACTTTTTTAAAAATTCCTCTAAAAGATGAACTGTGCTAAAGTTGAAGGCTTTTTTTCCACCAAAATAGAACAGACTTGATATTTTACATCATTAAAAGCATGAATAAATTGTCCACTTGTGCATAACAAATTTTGGTGAATTTCCCTCAAAGAAAATGTCATAAGGATTTTCAAAGAAAACTTTAAAGTGTATTTTCCTAATAAAAAGCTAGAGGATAAAGTAAAAATAATACTCTGGCTCCTCTGTCTAATGTTGGAACTGACACCAAAGAATCATTCTAGGGGTGAGGCCACATCCTAAAATTTCATTGTCTATTGGGTTTCGTGGTTTTACCATCACTAGAATCCCCATCACAAAATTCAACTGTTTCCCATTTCTATGGATACTATTTCCATAATTAATATATTTACAGTTCCATGGGCAATCATCTTTATTTTATTCTACTATACTATGGAAATGTTTGTTTTATTTCATAAATTATAAATAAAATAAATTTTAAAAATAAGTAACATACTGCCCCTAATTTTAGTATAGTCTATACCATCACCTTTTGTCATTCTCATTCCTACATTGCTAATTCATGTATTGTTTTTTCTTTGTAACCAAAACAAATTGATCTGTACTATATTTTTTGTCTCAGATGGGTTTTCTGGGAATGAATGCAGGAAGAGATTGATGGAACAGTTAATTCTTAATTACCAGAAAAACTTGCAATGTCATTTAATCATTTTCTATTACTGAATCCCCATTCTTTTGGTTAGCCTTAGGATCAATTTTTCATAAGGGAATTCTCTTTTTCTACCTTGTTCTTTGTCCTCTTACGTCTTTGTTCTATTTTTAATCATAGTGGTAACCATAGAAATGGAAGGGTTTTGAAAAATATTTTTGTGACTATTTTTTGTTTTATGCCTAGTGAAAATATTCTTTGAAGAGGTAAGAATTTACCCTTTCTTGTAAAAGTCTCCCAGTGGTTTGTGGAAGGAGGATGGGACTGGAAACAGGAACACCTTGGTGTAAGTCCTGGCTTTGCCACACGTTAGCTATGTCATAATCAGTAATTCACAATTTCTCTGGGCCTAAATTTCCCCATCCATCTAAAAGGAACAATATTTGCACTAGCTACCTCCTCAGAAATAATGTCTTAATGTAAGGTGCCATTTTAAAATGGCATATAATGTGATGAGCAAAATGGTTCTCTCTTCTGATGTCAGTGCTTATAGGCCCTCTAGTAGGGGCTAGCCTATCTTAAAACTCAACACAGGAGACCTCTAAAAGCAATAGCATGGAAAAGGGGAAAACATAGGTATAGTCGGGAAAAATTCTAATAATTAAAAGCTCTTCCCAGTGTTGAATGGGCTTTCTGGGGAAAAAGAGCCTCCTCAATTGGAGGTCTTCAAGAAAAAGCTGAATGACTACTTGTCAGACTTTTTAAATTATTATTATTCTTTGTAGGGAGATGACTTTAAATTATAATTGGTGGCCTTTTCAACTCTGACATTCTGGGACTCAGGCTCAAAAAACTGTTCCAGGCCCTGTTTACCTCCAACAATTCAACTCTAACTATTTCTGTCCCCAAAATGCCTGGTATTGTAGACTAGAGAGAGATAAACCACTCATTCCTGCAATTAACCCTAGATAGAAACCACATAATCTCATCTCTTGTGCACACACATTCATGTGCCCATCGCACACATCCCCAACCTTTCCCTACCTCTCACCTAACCTTAATCCAGCACATACACTTATATTCCAGCTTTCCACTTTTCTCTGGTGCCCTCCAAGTTGCTTGACATATAGTTATCTTTTCTCCCAGCAGAATATAAGCTTCTTGAAGTTAAGGATTATTTCATTTTTGTCTCTGAAGCACAAACATGTAACCCAGTGACTAGCAAATAATTGGCACTTGATAAATGTTAGTGCAATGAATGGACAATCATTTTATAACTTTGGACCTTGCTAATGCAACTAGCCTCAAGGTGACCCATATCCCTAACCATGGAATTTTGCACAGATTCCATAAACACATCACAAGATTGGAATTGTCTCATGGCAGTTAATGGTATGGTAAATAGGATGCTGGACCTGAAGAAATGAGTTCCAATTTGGCTTCATACACTGTGTCACTCTGAGCAAATCACTTAACCTCTGTTTGCCTCAGTTTTCTCAAGTATAAAATGAGAATAATGATAGCACCTACCTCAAAAGTTTATTATGAAAATCAAATTAGATCATCTTTATAAAAAAGCACTTGGCATCATACCTGGTGCATGGAGATGCTGTATAAATGCTAATACCTTTCCCTCCCCTCGAGGCTACTTCCATCTAGAAAATACTGATCTAGTGTTTCCTTCCTATCTTGATATGATGAACAACAATAATAGGCTATGACACCATGGTTTTATTAGGAGACATCAAAATTATTTCAGATAAGAAAAAGCTGGGGGCAGCTAGGTAGCACAATGAATAGAGCACTGGCCATGGAGTCAGGAGGACCTGAGTTCAAATCCGGCCTCAGATATTTAACACTTACTAGGCATCTGACCTTGGGCAAGTCACTTAACCCCAATTTCCCTGAATTCCCCCTTCTAAAAAAAGATAAAAAAAAACCCAACCAAATGAGAAAAAGCTATTTAATCGCTGGTATGAGAAAGATATTTTCATATGAAAATGAATGTGTGTTTTTCATCATCAGGAAAGTTCACATGTATAGAAGTTCGTTTCCACCTTGAACGGCAGATGGGCTACTACCTGATCCAGATGTATATACCCAGTCTCCTGATTGTTATATTGTCATGGGTTTCATTTTGGATTAATATGGATGCAGCTCCAGCCAGGGTAGCTTTGGGGATAACAACTGTGCTGACTATGACCACACAAAGCTCAGGATCTAGAGCTTCTCTCCCAAAGGTGAGTAAAGCTAGCATTTTATGGTTGCATATATTACATGAATCATAGGCAATGCTGGAATTATCCTTAGCAGATGGTACCTCTAGCATTTACTTACCCATGGTGTGATGTGCTAAACAAAGCACTCCCCAAAATGCATCATGCATGCATGCACATACATGACTGCATGTACACACACACAGAGCAAAATTGCAATGATTTCAGCATTATCTCCAAGGGGTACTTGAAAGTTCCTACTTATTTTATTACAACTTTACCTCAGTTAAATATGGCTGATTGCTTTTTTGCTCCCTAAGAGAATGCCAGTTGACAAACATCATTTTTTACCTTCTGCTGACCTTCAGGAAAGGAATATTCCATAACCTATTCTAGCATCCTTCTCCAATCTCCACAATCTTCACCTTCATGTCATCTTCATCAGAACAATTGTTTCCATCATCATCAAACTATAAGTATCCATGTATATATGTCAATGTGTTTGGTGCTATACAAAGTTAATAATTTTTCATGACTGGCATTGTTCTTTTGGAGTAGATTGCACATTGCATTCTACTCTTACGATCATGTGCATATGTGGTTTGAATTTTCTCATAATATGCAAATGAATGCATTGGAAATGTATTAATCCTTAGTATACTAATTCATGTCCTATATTACTCACTCTGCTCTTCCAAGACTTAATAGCAGAATATCAGAGTGAAGTCTCATGTTATTAACATTTCATTATGTTTTCAAAATGTCTTACGTTAACTTTTTTATGTTAATAATTCTATGAAATATTTATTGATTATAAATTATAAATCTGCTCATAATTTTAAGCTAATGAGGCTTGTCATTTATTTCTATTTTCACAAACATACTTCCTTATTATTAGCTAAAATAATGGTCGTTCCTTTCCTAACAAATGTGTACTTTCAATATTGATTTTCCACATGGGCTAATCTGAGAGAAGAGCTTGTTTGTTTTAGGACTTTTCACCTGGGAAGAAGGTAGCAAAATTTCTGTCTGGAGAATCAAATTAGCCTTGCTTTCCTGCTACTTAAATTATCCAAAAATAAAAATAAACTATCTAGTTCACCACATTCCACTATGTTGGATAGGCCTTGGCAGAGAGGCTTATCATTTATGTCTGGGCAAAGCTTAGTTAAAGATATGATAAAGTACAATCAGGAGCTAAATTAATCAGTATAAACCATAAGTATTCTAGGAATTCAGGGGAGAGATGGAACAATGGAGGCTAACTAGGAAAAGCTTCAAAGAGACTCTGGGACATAAAGGAAAGGTCAGATCTGGGTGAACCAAAAGGACCATGTTCAAAGTGGTAGTGGTAGGATTAGCTGAAGATACAGAGATGAGAAAAAGAATTTTCTATTTTGGAGACTTTTTTAACAACTTACATACTTAAAATGCATTTTTATAAAATTTATATATGACACAAAATGAGGAAGAAAACAATATTTTAGATGACAGAATCCAGATTCAGAAACAAGATCTTGTCAGGCTGCAATAATGACTAGTGTTTACATAGAGCTACAACATGTGCAAAGTCATTTACATGTTATCTCATTTCATCTGGAATTAGCCAGAGGAAATTTAATCTGAAATTGGACAAATGAAATTTAATAGAGAACATGATATCCTTCACTTCAGCTAAAAAAATAATTAACCACCCAATTACCAGATAGGTAACAAAAGCAAATTCACATAAAAAAAGGGAAAAAAAGAATTAATTCTGAGATCAGTCCAAGTTATCAGGGTAATATATCTGCTAAAATATCATTGTGGTCCAACGTCCAGACTTGTTTTACATTATTCTTGTCAGATGACATCTGGATCATTGTATTTAGCTCTGAATATAACATTTTAAGAGAATTATTAATAAACTACAGCACATCCAGATGAGGTTAACAAGGACAGTGAGGGGTGTGGACAACCAGATCATAGGATCATAGGTTTGAGCTAGAAAGGACATTAAAGACTTCATTTTACTGACAAGAAAGCTGAGGAAGACAAAAGTTAAGTGACTTGCCTGGAATCATCATGTCTGAGGCAGCATATGAATTCATGCCTTCCTGAGTCTAAGCCCAGGGGTCCATCCACTGTTCCTCCTGCTTACCTCCTATAAGAAGGAGAGAATGTTCAATGTGGAAAAAAAAGAAAAGGTTTTCATGTGGACAAGATAACTGTCATGAAATATGTTGCGAGCTATCATGGATAAAGATAAGTCCATATTCCAAAGCTCCAGAAAGTAGATCTCAGACATTTCAGGGAGGCAGATTTCACTTCAAAATGAGGAAGTACTGCACAGCAAGAACAGGTTTGGGTCCAAGCCCATAGAACTGTTCAACTTCCCCTAAGCAACTGACTGCTAAAACCCTCCTCCATCTCCAAACCTTGCAAAACTGTGTAACATTCCATGGATTGTTAGCTGTCTGACATGAGGGCAGTATAGAAATGGAAGATAAAGCCTAGGAAAATAAAACAAACTGGAAGAAGACATATCTACTACTAAGGGAAGTTGGTCTCTCTGAGAATAACTGCCATAAAATATATTAAAATAATAATAACAGCTAGCATTTATAGAGCACCATCAAGTTTTATAAGGCACTTTATAGACATCTTACTGGACCTTACAACAACCTAAAGGAAATGAAGGCAATATAATTATTTGCATTTTATAAATAAAGAAGTTGAGGCTGAAAAGGGTTTCATATCCAAACAGAGGATTTTTCACTTAATCCTGGAGTCAATCAGGAGTCACTGGAATTTATTGAAGAGGAGGGTGACACCATCAGATGTACACTTTAGGAAGATCATTTTGGCAGCTGAGTGGAAGATAGTCTTGAATGTGGAGTACCTTGAGGCAATCTTAATATTTTTGTTGTTCAGTCATTTCAGTTATGTCCTACTTTTCATGACCTATTTGGAGTTTTCTTGGCACAGGTACTAGAGTGGTCTGCCCTTTCCTTGGCTAGCTAATTTTACAGATGAAGAAACTGAGGCAAATAGGATTAAGTTACCTTTCCAGGGTCACATAGCTAGTAAGTATTTGAGGCCACATTGGATTGATTCTTCCTGACTCCAGATCCAGCACTGCTCTTCCTAGCTGCCTGAAGATTAGTGTACATGTGTCATACAGGTGTATTAAGGATCTGTAGACTGGGGTGGGAGAATAGTGAGATAATGATATGGCACATGGAAGGGCTGAATAATGATTCCTGAATCAGTGTTAGGGGAGACAATATTAGAAAAGAATAATGTGCTTAATTTGGGTTAACCTTTCTTCTTGGGCATCTGTTTCTACTTTGACTTTGCTCTGATTTTCCTAGAATAATTAAGACTGATGGTGATGGCTATGGATGGTAGTGTAGAGAATACGTTGTGACTACCTGGGGTTAGTTCTCTCAATCTACCTCAATGACCACCAAGCTCTAGCAACAATGCGTATCAGTCATCCCCAGGTCATAGCTTTTTAACTTTTAAGGTAACTTTTAAATTAAATCAAGATTATATGATTTTATATGAAGGCTCTAGCTATATTATACCAGATAATACATTTTAAGAAGCAGAATGGTATTGGTTAGAGGGCAGTCTGAGGGTCGAGAATTTGCCCTTACTCTCTGTGCTCCCAAGTAATTCTCCAAGACTATAATTTTCAGAGTACATACAGTTCCACATTAGTGAAGGGTGTTTCTTCATTGGGAGCTCCTTATGCTGATAAAAATCACATCTGGACCAAAACAAATATAACAAAACAACAAAAAAGTGAAAAATTCAGCCTTATCCCTGGGTTTTATGTCTGTGAAACATAGTATATAATCATAAAGATTTATATGTGAAAGAAGTCACCTCCAGTCAATTTAAGTTTCTTTTCACAACACCCAGCTGAATCAATTGACTATTTGATTATCATCTATGCACAACCATATCCCCACCAGAAATTGCCTTTGACAGACTTGTCACTGTTGCTGGTTCAGATTCAATTTGATAACAGCAATTTGCAATCTGTGGTTAGTGCATCTTTCATCTTATACCACATTAATTTGTAAATACAGATAAGCCTTAGAAGCAAAAGAGAAAAAGAGGGTAAGGTATTATGATTGCAAAATAAGCTTATGGTAGAACAATAATGGAAGCAGCAGAGGGAGAGGGGAATGTACAGGTAAGGGGGGGGTGAGAAGAGGCAAAGAAGGAGGGAGAAAAAGGGAGGGAGGGAGAGACAGATAAGGATAGGGACAGGGACAAGGAGAGAGATACAAGTCAATTATAACTCTGTGTATCCAGTCTCACATTTAATAGACTTTGAAGTGCTGTTAACATTGATAGAGTACTAAGAGATGTCAATGAGATTCATAGATTGGGTCTAAAAGGGAAAGAAAGAGCTGACACCTTCTGAATTTGCTTTTTAATTTCATCAAGGTGAAAGTTAAATGTAAAAAAAAACAGAAGTCATCCAAAGTATAGCATAACATGTCTTCAAATATTTAGGCTATGAATTATGCCATCCCAGACTCACAAAATACAAAGCTGAAAGGGACCTTGGGGATCATGTAATTCATCCATCTCATTTTAAAGATGAGAAAACTGAGATCCAGTTATTAAGTGACTTGCCCAAGGTCAATCGCACAATTAATGGCAGAGTACAAATTTTGGAAAGTCACTTGATTCTTCCTCCCAGTCAAATGCTGATTCTATTATACCAAACTGCTTGTATATTAATTGTATCATATTACTTACAAATAAAATCATTTTCTTAAAAAAAACAATCTTTAGCACAGAATGTCGATGAGTAAGCTGGGGAAATGTTTAACAACTAGCTCTCGGAGAAAATGTATGTGTGAGCCATTTTTTAACTTTACTCTTTCTCTTTTAACTTTAATTTTCTCCATCACTTACTCTATATAATCAATAAATCAAGCCCCAGTTTTCAGTGATGTCTAAAGTGTAAATGCTTACACTGAAAATTTAAAAATTATCTCTTGAAAATCCCTAGGACCTGGGTCCAGCACACCACAGTATTCACAGGCAGCTTGGCACATAAAATAGAGTGGTTGGCTTGGAGTCAAGAAGACCCATGTTCAAATCCCACTTCTGAAGGCTACTAAGTATGTCCTTAGGCAAGTCACTGGGTTGTGATTCACAATATGGGAAGGAGTCCTAAGACCAAGAGTTCTCACACTAAGACATTCATAGAATGATCAAAATGATTTACTACTAGTTTTAAAAAACAACAGAGCAGTCTCGGGGGAACAGATTAGGAAGACGATAAAGAGAAACAAAGTAACATAGCAGACTGGTATCCCATAAACCCAGACTCCAGCTCCTGGGAAAAGGGCACCCTATTTGACAACTAAGAAAACTGAAACAGATACTCTATTGTACCTATACCCCAAAAAGATTAAAGAAAAATAGAAAAGGTTCATATGTACAAAAATATTTGTGGCAGCTATTATTGTACTGGGAAATAACTATAAATGAAAGGAGTTTCCTTTAAGGAATGGCTGAACAAATTGTGTCATCTGAATGTAATGGAATATTATTGTATCTTAAGAAATAATAAAAGGGATTGGTTTAAAGAAACTTGGGAAAACTTGAGGGAACTACTGAAGAGGGAATTGAGTAGAACCAAGAGAACAATTAATGCTGTAACAACATTGTAGAGACAGACATCTTTTGGAAGACTTAAGATCTCTTCTAAATAAGATGACCAACCATGATTCTGGAATGATAAAGAGCTATGTTTCCCACCTCCTGAAAGAGAAGTGTTGAACTATGCACAATGAGACATTCAGTCATTTGCTCCTTGTTTAGCCTTCATTCTCAAAGAGCACAATTGACATCAGGAAGGTGACATCCTGACTTGTAAGTGAATGGGATCTGAGAACATGCAGAATGAGACGTAAACTCTTGGAAAGGGACACTGTAGGAATTTGTTTTGCTAGACTTTGCTATGAGTTTTGTTTTTCTCTTTTTTTTAGTAGGTAAAGAGAGAAAACAGATTTTAATTTAAAAAATTAATTTTTAAAAGAACTCACAAATTCTTCAAGTATACATGTATTTAATTCAGAATTATTATGAAAGTAGCATCTGCAGTTTCATAATATTCCTTAGAAACCTGAAATGTAATACATCTGCTGTAGCTACCAGGGATGAGTCTCAATGGTTTCTAAAGCCCATGCTTTGCGTTATCTCTTGCCTAGTGTTTTCAAAGTGCCCTTTCCCCATTGATGATTCCAATACAATCTTTGTACTTAATATTAGCTTTATAAAAATTATTATGTATTTTTAATCTAATCCTCCTCGTTTCTAGCCAGTATCAGGACTTGAATAAGGCATGAAACAAATAGAAGATAGCAAATACTTCTGCAGAAATATAACAAAATGGAAAAGCCCTTCTCTGAGCCTTGCATTAGAGGATGTTGAATTAAATTTTGCAATAAGGGTTGTTTGTCAAATGGCACAAAAGAGAGAAAGAAAGGGGATTTTGCCAAGGGGAAGGCTCTAACTTGAAAGCAAAATCCTATAGCTCCATCATCAACCAAGCAAGGAATTTAGCTTTTCTGCACCTCAGAGAGGCAGCATGCTATAATAGACAGAGTATCAGACATAGTGCAGATATCTCTTCTGACACTTGGTGTGGGACCAAAAGCAAGTTGCTCAACTTCTGTGATCCTCAGGCAATTGTCTAAGACTAGAAATTGTAAATGGGCTGTGACCTGCATGAGTAGATAACAAAATTACAAGTCCTTAATATAAGTTAGGTCAGTAGCTGAGAAACAATCATGGACCTTTCTATAAATTACTAGTAAAACTCAACAGAAAAGGATAGAAAAAGAAATTAGACCAAATTAACTATAGTGCACAGAAAATATTTGAGACTTTATTTACCAAGAAACACACTGGAACAACTGCTAGTTATGTAGTAATACAACTACAACACATTATTTAAAACAGACCTTTTTTTAAGTAGAGGAATCAGATTTATTCTACTTACCTCCAGAGGGCAAAACTAGCACTAATGGGTTTCGACATTACCCCTAGTTTCCAGCTACAAGGAGAAATTTTGTAATAACTAGGACTATTAAGAAGCACATTGAGGTGTGGCTAGGTGGCGCAGTGAATAGAGCACTGGCCCTGGAGTCAGGAGGACCTGAGTTCAAATCCGGCCTCAGACACTTAACACATTTATTAGCTATGTGACTTTGTGCAAGTAACTTAACCCCAATTGCCCTCCAAAAACCAAACAAAAAATAAAAGTACAATGAACTTCTTTAGGGAATAGTCCTCACCCTATCCCTGTTGGAGGTCTTTGAACAAAGAGTAAATGGCATCCAGTAAAGTAGACTCAGCTCATTCTACCTTGCATCTACTGCCCTGCTTGGTTCCAACTCCATCAAACAAGATGCCTTCATGATTAGTAGCCCCTGGTATCCCATTCCTCTTCCCCCAATTCCTTCTTTTCTGCCTCATTTCATGTGATCTCTCCCTCCTTGGATTGTGAGCTCAATGAAGGCATGGATTATCTTTCTTTTTATTGATTATATCCCCCGTGCTTAGTACCTGACAAGTTGTAGGTAATTGACAAATATTTATTGGATTGGATTAGATTGGCCCATAGATATATCAGAGAATATAAAGTTCTATTCCATTATGGGTTTGATTACATGGCTTCTTTCAACTCTGAAATTCCATGATTCTCCAAGTAGTTGCCAAATGTATATCTTTTAACACAAGCTATAGAAACGCTTTAGATATATAGGTATGGACATTTCTACATTATGTGTTATAATAAAAACCATAGCAAATTTGAAACCAAAAATAGGGGTTTCAATTCTTTTTTCTGCAATTTACTATCTCTATGACTGGGGCAAAGTCACAACCTCTCGGGAGGCATATCTTTATCATTGTTAAAATGGGATTTAGGGAAAAGGGAAGAGACTCAATCCACAAAGTACTTTCTGGCTCTGAACCTCCTGATCCCATATGACTAGTATATCCCACTTAAGAAGTACTCTAGCATACACCAACAGAAATTTGAGGATTAAGAATATAAATGTGTCTTGTGTTCTTGCATACAGTATTTCGGCTTTTCCAAAATCAGTCACCACTGCTGGCTGACACTAAATTCACAAAGGACATTGTAGCTATAATGAGGGGGAAAGTCATTATAAAATACAACTACTTTTGAGAATTTATGTTTCTGATTAAGCTTTGTATTTGTTTGTAATTACCAATAAACACCTCATTTTCTTCTGTATCCCCCAAAGTGTTTTGTACAATGCCTTGTGCATCACAGGAGCTGAACAAATGTTGATTTGCTTTATCTGCCTGTTCTGAGATTCCAGAAAATCCCTTCTCCAATTCTTCCTCATGTTGTGGAGGAGGCCCTGGGGTCCCATACAGTGCCCAAATTATGTTACCAGGGACAAAATATGTATCTGTCATCTCAAGATCAATTTAACTAAATGTGAAAAGACTCATCACCAGAGGGTTGGTCACCAGGTATTGAATAGTTTTGAAAGCAGAAATTAATGAGGCCATCTACAAACAGGTAGAGGTGTTGCAATCTATATTTGTTGAAAGGAGCAACATGGTACTATAGAAAGAGTGCTGGATTTGGAGTCAGAGAAACCGGGTTCCAATCCGAAATTACCATTTAATATATATGTGATGCTGGGCAAGTAACCCTTAGTTTCTTCTTTATAAAAGTTTATATTTGAACAAATATTGAACAAGCAACATCTATAGGCCAAGCACCATGCTAAGGTCTTTACTAATATTATCTCAATTTATCTTCACAATAATCCTGGGAGGCAGATACTACTATTATTCTAACTTTACAGATGAACAAAATGAGAGAGACAAAACCTAAGTGATTTGCCCAGGATCACACAGTAAGTATCTGAAGGTGAAATTCCTGATTCCAAATCCAGTGCTCTACCCATTGTGCTACTAAGCTACTCTTAAAATAAAAGAGTTGGACTAGACAACCTTCAAGACTGCTCCCAGTTCTAGGTCTATGATCAATGTGATCTTAGGTGAAGCTAGGAAAAGTTAAGAAAGCAAAACAATCTACATCAACATAGTATCTCGAGAGGATAAATAGGAAATTCTAGTTTAGAAAGTGCATGTGAGGTCTTTAATACTCTGTGGTTCCATTTGTTGCAGTTCCAAGTCAATCCAGGCAGATTGCTCCTTCACGAGTGGGTCATTCCAATGCAAATGGAGACTCCCAAATGACTTGAAATACAACTTTTAATTTCTGCTTTGAGACAAAAGTTTCTTTTTACACTGCTCATGGGCCTTTGAAAATTTCAAATCACTTTGCAATGAACCAGATGCCTCTGGGTAGACCTACTGAATTAAGTAACATTTCCATTCAGAACACACAATGTCATTTAGGTAGACACTCAAGTGTAGTAACATTCACACAAACACTTTTGAGCCATTTTCCCTGAGGGGTATTGATGTTCATTCAGGGCCTGAATTAAGCTTTTTGAAATTATATTACAAGTATCATCTGAGTATCACTAATGACTTCCGGGGAAAAGTGTTAGGTGAAATGATGTCACTGAGGGTGGACAGTTCATTTCAAAGGAATGGTATTTATTTTGTATCACAGGTAATTGGACATGAACAATTGTGTTGTCATTGTACAGTATTACAAGGGGTTTTGTTATAATGTATTGATAACTCTATTAGTAAATAGTATTTCCTTAAGTTTGTTACTATAATCTGTCTCCAGATCACTTTCCCTCATTATTCAATGACTTCAATAACTATATCACAATTTACCTCTTCATCACACCCTTGTCTTCATACTTGAAAATCACTAGCCCTCTCCAGCTCCTTCTTGTTCTTTCTGTGTTCTAGTCTCACTTCCTAATATACAGTTTTGACTTCTTTGTTGACCAATTATTAACTGAATTTGTTGGATCATCCATCTTCTATCTTCTAAATATGGGTGTGGTCTGGTACTCTTTCCTGGGACTTTTAGTCTTCTTTCTCTACATTATCTTGATGATTTCATCAGGTTCTATGGGTTCAATCATCGTCTCAATATAGAAAACTTTCAAATACCCTCTTTTCTCACTCCCAGTTTCTAGTTCTGTATCACCAACTTTCTTTTTGTTCTATCACCATCTGAAAATAGCATGTCTAAAACCAAACTCATTATTTCCTTTCCCTGTTTTGCCCCTTCTGTAAACTATCCTGTTTTTCTGGAAACATGATACTTCCAGTCATATAACCTCCATATCACTCATGCTCCTTCTCTCTCATTTAATGGGTCAAAAGTTTTTATTCATCCTACCTCTACACGATCACTTGTACCCAAGTTCTCTCCACTTATACAGTCAGGCCTTCACCTCCTCTCCCCTGGACAATTGAAAGAGGAAACTAATTTGATTTCCCTGTTTCTTATCTATTTCCTTTTCTATCTATCCTCCATAAAACTACTAAATTAACCCCCACTAAGTAATAAATCTATCAATATCACTACCCTTCTAAAGAGTCTAATACCTTTAGGATAACACACAAATCCCACATTTGGCATTTATAACATTCTAAAATCTGGCTTTCACCTACCTTTCCAAACATTTCATATTATTCCCTTTTATACACACACACACACACACACACACACACATCATTCAAACAAATGAGCATATTCGTTGCCCCAATATAATATTCCATCTCTTATTTCCATGACTTTGCACAGTCAACCCCCATACCTGGAATACATTCCTTTCTCATCTCTGCTCCTTAGCATCTTTAACTTCTTTTAAGGTTCAGATCATGTACCAATCAAACAAGTAAGCATTTATTAGATGCCTACTATGTACCGGAAGCTCTCTTATGGACTACTGATACAAAAGTAAAAATAAAATAGTCCCTGCCCTCAAGGAGTTTATCTTTTTTTTTTCTTTTCCTTGAGATACAACATGGCATATATATATATATATATATAATACAAAATAAATACAAGCACTTGAAGTATGGTTGAATAAATTACAGTATAAGAATATAATGAAATACTATTGTGCTATAATAAATGAAAGAAGAGATCATTTCAGATGCACCTGGGAAGACTTATGGATTGGTTCAGAGGAAAAAGCATAGAACCAGAAGAATAATTTATACTATATTAACAATAAAAATGACTAATTTTGAAAGACCTAAGAACTCTGATCAACCAAATTATCAGTCACAATTCCAGAGAATATATAATAAAACTCCTGACAGAGAGGTGACATATTAATATACAGAATGAGACATATATTTTTGGACATGACCAATATGAGAATTTGTTTTGCTTGACTGCATGTTTTTCTTAAAATTGTTGCTTCTCCTTTTTTTATCTGATGGTGAGTGGGGGAAAAAATGCTTGATGATTGAAGAAATTCAAGGTAATTTACTGGTGATGAGTCCTTGAAAACTTTCCTGATGTCCCAGTCGGTATTGATATTTAACTCCTTAAATTATATTTTATTTATTTATTTATGTAGGTATTAAATTCTCTCAACCTCCCTTCATAGGTAGAGGCAATTTTGTTTCTGCCTTTACATTCCTAGTGTCTTAAACATAGTAGGTCCTTTAAAAGTTTTGTTGAAATGAAGTAAATAGTCCACATCATGTAGGGTTATGCCTGTGCTTCTTTCCAGATCTATTGCTATTTTAAGCAAAAAAGAAAAAGAAAGAAACACAGGGGTTGGGGAGGGAGGTAGAGATATGTACGGAGAAGACTGCTGCCTGATCTGTGTCTAGCTAAGTATTTAAGGAGAGCAAGCACAGAATAGTAAGGATGCTTGAAAAGAAGAGAAAGTTTCTCTATTTCCTGCTAAGAAAAAGTAGTACAACTTACTTAAAACTTGTTGGAGTTCAGCAGTTACCATAGTGATACAAGGAAGTAAAAGTAATGTGATCTCTCCCTTATGTATTTACCATGTATTACAATATAAAATGTGGCAACTGGATGAAACCTCAGAGATGATCCAGGAAAAGAATGGATAACCTGGGGTCCCATAGATAGTTTACAGGGCCTTCATAAAATTGAATGGGTAAAAATTATATCTTTTTTTCCATACAATTGGTTTCCCTTTTCATTTATTTGAAAACATTATTCTGAGGAGGTGTCCACGATACAGAAAAGATTAACAAGGTCTGATCTAGTCCAACTTTTATTTTATGTATGAAGAAAGCAAAGACAGGAGAAGTAAAGTGACTTGACCATTATTGTGTATTACCAGCAGCTGTCTTATCTTACTAGACTGATTTCCATGAAGGAGAGGGAGGGAGGGAGGGAGGGGAAAAGCCTTTATTACATTCCTGCTATGTGCTAGGCATTGTAATAAGAACAACTGTTATCCTTAATTTACATTTGAGAAAATTGAGGCAAAAAGGTTAAGTGAATTTCCCAGAATCACACTATAAGTCCTTCTTGACTCTAAACTCTGTGCCAGCTAGCTGCCTGAAGGCAGAGACTGTCATCTTATTTTTTTTTAATTTCCCTAACACCTTGGATAGTGTCTTACATAAAGCAGGAACATAATAAAAGTTTGAGTTTTGGGGTTGGATTCTAGGCTGTAGTGTCATATGGCAACTCTTAATTGACCATTTCAGTTCATCATGAAAGTGTTAATAAAGCATCAGAGTATCTCAATTACTCCTCCAGAAGATATTATATACTGGAAATATCTAGCTGGAGAAAATGGGAGAATTGTAGTAGCATCCACATCATACACACATTTCAATTTTAGTCACACTTCTTATGTACTAAACTTCCTGAAATATAATTATATTTCATTACATTTTTTTTCTCCTCTATATAGGTGGCTAATTTGGAATCAAATTCTAAGTGTAATATAAACAAGAGGAAAGTAGGATCATCTAGTATTTGAAAAGCTTTGTATGGTAAATTTCCAGAAATAGCTCCTTTTCAAAAAGAACTAAGTTTTTCAAAGTTTACTCTTTTATTTTACAGGAACTGTCTGGTATTTCAGTGAGGGAATCCAGCAAACACCTCCCACCCCATTCTTTCTTTTTCTTGGAGGTGACATTCAAAGTCAGCTGGCCCATCTCTTGCTCAATTGGCCTTTTCTTTGTTCCCAGGTTTCCTATGTCAAAGCCATTGACATTTGGATGGCAGTATGTCTCCTCTTTGTGTTCTCAGCACTCCTGGAATATGCTGCTGTCAACTTTGTATCAAGGCAACACAAGGAACTATTGCGATTCCGTCGGAAACGAAAGAGCAAGGTAGGATGTGAACACATGACCAATCTGAAAAGAGCTGATTTTGCAGCCCTAGAGAAGGAAAATAACCTGGCAGGGAGATAAGCATGCTAACATCACTTTGATGTTGTGTAATTTGTAGCTCAGCAAAGTGTTCTAGATAATGATAAAGGAATCTAAATATTCACAGAATGTTATATTTAAACAAGCTCTATGGAACTTAGAAAGGTTTTCCAAATTTTTCCCAATGTATTTACTATTACAAATAAAGTCTCTTATTTGAATTAAGAAAAATCCATTGCTTTACATATGTTAGTTCTTAAAGGCATCATAGGAGAACTAGGATTTTAACTTGACCTAAATCAATCTGCTGTGATAAAAGTTTGGCTTTATTTTGAGCTTTTTCCTCTCTGTATTCTTCAACCAAATATATTGATTTGATGAGATAGAAGAAAAGATCTATGTAACTTGTTGGTCTTTTCTTCACTTCTATATGTCTTTATGAAAAGGGTAGAATACCATTGGCATATTGCTACCATGTCCTGACTTAAGCTGGACCCAAACCAGAAGGCACCATTTTGAAATAAATCTATGAAAGAAGTCTCTAGATAGGATTTCTACCCTCAGATTAACAAATCAGCACTAAATATCTTATGCTGTTTTTTATCCTATCCTTTTTTATTCTTTTTGACAAATATCAGATAATTTTTAAAAATATAACTACAAACAATAAATAAAATACAGCTTTATCCCATATTCTAGTGTCTGGTTTTGTTTTTTTTTAATAAGAGGTATCTACTTAAATAGACAATTTTCTAGGTTGGGTTTTAGTAGGGGAAAGAGTGACTAGGAACTGGAATATCAAAATATTTAAGTGAAATTAATTAAAACTTCAAAAAATAAGTTTCATTTAAATAGTGTGCATCTCCTAAAACAAAATAGATTCAGACTTTTTAAGCTTACCCCAATATAACAACATGCTAGCTGGAGCTAGTTCTTGATTTTTCACATAATAAAACAAGTTCTTTCTTAATATTTCATGTGCATCAAAATGGTTATTTATCCAGCTACATCTTAAGATCAAAAAAGAGTCAACGCTGCTTCTAGTTTATTTCATTGCACTATGGAAAGAGTACTAGAAGAATCTGGCAAAAGGTCAAGAATAGAAGTGTTAGAGTTGCTTATTTATACAATATTTTGCCAAAACTTGACCATAATAAATGGCATACTGAGAAACCTATTAGATGGATAGATTTTAAAATAAGAAAATCTTCCCTCTTTATTCTTCTCTACCATTCTCACCCTCCCTCCCCTAGTTTCCGTTACTTTTTCTTTCCACACTTTTACTTTCCCATCCATCCCTTCCTCTCCATTCTCTTCCTCTTAACATTATTTTCTGGTTCTTGTTTTTCTAGCAAAAAAACTAAAATAAAAAAATCTCACCCCAAAAGTTGGGATTCTTTTCATGATTCCTCAGTTGACAAACTGATAAAGCTTTTTTTTCATTATTCATTATAAGTAAAGCAGTGCCATTTTTATCCTTTCCACCTTTGTTTTGTTGGGGATGGGGAGGTAGAATTCTTACTTACCCTCTTCTCTTTTTTTTCCAGATTTACTTGTCTTCTTTCCTTCTTTTTTAAATTAGTATCCATATCTCCTCTATATTTGGAAATTAGAGGGAAATAGGATTATATGCTAAATATTTCAAGATAGGTGGTGTTCTACTTAGAAGGAATCGATGTAGGCAGTACAGGGAAGTATAAAGGGAAAAACATATCCCATAGCCATCATGAATCATGGAAGCAGCATAATTGGATGGATAAAATAGTGTACTTAAAAGTCAACAGATCTCAATTTTCGGTGATTGGTGATTTAAATGGAATTAACAGACCAACTGCTCTTTACCTCAATGTGAGATTCTTTCCCTCTTCACATAAAAGTATATATGTGAAGTATATTTCCAAAAAACTTATGGAAATGTTAAGAATATGAAACAGCAAACTGTGATTTCTATTTGAAAAAATATGCATATTATATATGTTCATATATATGTTTATATTATAAGTGAAAAAAATGAAGACTAATGACTAGAAATCTTCATGAAGTAGCACAAAATGGAAATTTAGGTTAAGGAAAAAATTGTGGAATTTTCCAAGTTCAATAGTAACTGAGAGAGAAAGTCCTGGTTACATGAAGAATCTATTCGTTGATAACTTATGTTACAATGTTATATGTAATTCAAACCAAATGTGCAACTTTATTGAATTATACATTACTTGACTCTGACTTCTCAATCCCTCTTGGTCCACTTTGCCTTCCCACAGACAGAAGCTTTTGCATTGGAGAAGTTTTACCGTTTCTCAGACACGGTAAATTCACTTTCTTAACTTCAACTAGAAGATTGTGGTCATCAGTTAAAGGCTAACAGCATATTTCTGCATGCAGGCAGTGTCTGGTGGGGAAACAAAGCCCATTTTTCTTTTAAAGTAATAACAAACCATAAGCAATTTTAGCTATTTCTTGGACCTTTCCTTCCTTTATTTTCTTTTCCTTACGGGGGAAAAATTGTCCCATTTCAGTCTTCTTTCACTCAGGGGAAGGCATTGTAACTATCACCTTTATTTTTTTTTTCTGAGCTCTCTGCTAGCTCAAGCTTTTCTGCTAAATATATATTTAAAGAAAAACAGTTCATATTTTCATAACTATTCTCAAAATTAAAATGACAAATTTTACCCAAACTAAGTAGTATCAAAATGAGTAAAAATGTATCTATTTTTCTTTCTCTTTCTTAATTTATTTTTTACAAAAAAGAAAGTTGCTCCAAGGCAATCCTATATTTGACTTGAAATGTTTAATTGGAAGAAAAAAAGTCTTTTAAGATTCCATATGTGTGTGTACTTAATTCCTCATGTTGGATTTTTATTGAGATACATAAGACCAATGAACGTTTCTGTTTGCAAACTACTAAGTTCCACATGCGAAATGAGGACAAATGCTTGGGGGGCAGGGGGAGGAGAAGCATAAGTCAATAAGCATGTCTTGGCAGACTGCGCTATATATGGTGTTTAGCTTGGGGGAGAATACTATGCCATATAAAAATGATACAATGAAAATGGAGGAAAGGTGGACATGTTCTATGTGCTATCTGTGCTAATGGAAAATGGTATGTCATCATTTGAGTATACTAAAAATATTTACTTCATGACAGCTAACTTGGCTTCCAATGCTATTTGACAGAAGAAATTTGAAATGATCTATAGACTGTTTAAGTTATTTTGTAGCATGTAATTCCATACTATTTTCCCTCTGCCATTAAAACTGCATGCTCCTTCTTATATGGGCAGCTTTTTCCAGCCTTGTTATATGTTTGATTTTGGTTTCTAGTGAACACTAAATTACAATATGCAATTGCTATGCAAGAGTTATTTGTTAGACTAATAATTTGTCATTTAATTGCATGGGATTTGCATGCACAATTATGTCTGTAGCATGGCAACAACTTGCCTTTGGGAAATATCTATTATTATTTTTCAACTAGGTCATTTTTTATTACCTTTGGGGGGAAAAAACTTCAATTAAATATTGTTTTACCAAAAGATGCAAGCAATACTCTAGGGGAAAAAATAGGCAAACTATTTGCTCGTGATTCATACACCTCAAAAGCATTCAATACATACTCACTGATAATTAAAATCTTACCAGTGGTGTCAACTCATATAAGGAACAGTCTGATTATATTTGCTACATAGCAGTGGGGCACAAACAGCACCATTCTTCAATAGTCTAATTTTTAACAAACTATTGATTATTTTGAATTACTGAAAATGTGCTCATCACTCAGGACAGAGAGCTGGCCTTGAAGTCAGAAAGACCTGGGTTCATAGCCTGCCTCAGATTTTTCCTAGCTGTGAGCAAGTCACTTAACCATCATAAGACTCAGTTTCCTCATCTATTAAATGAGGGAGAAGTTGAAATTATTGATCTCTAAATTCCCTTACATCTCTTAAACTTCTAATGTTCCTAGACCTTCTTAAAAATTAAGATCATTTCTTAACTTCTCCCTCAAGGAGCAAGCCAAACAAGGATCTGCTAAGAATACCAAACTAGAGAGAAAAGAGTGACATGCACGTTGAAAAGATAACAAACCAGAGTCAGATGATAAAAGGGAAAGATGTTATCTAAATATGCAGATAAAAAAAACTACAATTGTAAATATATTGGGGAGGGGACCCTTAGACTTAATCACTGAAATATGTTTTCTAAAATCAAAGGCCTACTTATTAATATTTGGGAGCTTTTCAGAGAACTAATTTGTATACATATACATATAATACATCTCTAAACATTCAAAGAAGCTTGGAAAAAGAAGTAGAACAGTAAAATAGATTACTTAGAAATTAATCTTTTGACTTTAAATAAACATATACTAGCTAAATAACAAAGAAGAGAGGGGAATAGTGGGACAATGGATATAGAGCTAGCCAATGAGACAAGAGGATCTGGCTTTAAATCTTGCCTCTGATTTATACTCTGTGACCCTAAGAAAGTCATATATACTCTTAGTGCCCCACCAGAGGCAAACCTCTTGTGGTTTAAAAGGGGACTTGTTTCCTCAATGAAATTCTAAATTAAGTTCTTCACTAACAACTGAGAGAGGAATAAGAATGAGAATGAGAGAGAGAGAGAGAGAGAGGGATGGAAAGAAAGAGAGAGAGAATAAATAATTCATAGTAACAAGTTGTTCACAAACCAAAATCTTTTGGGTAACTGAATTCAGTCCTTAACTTTGCAAAGTGTGTGTCAAATTCTGTTTTACCATTCAGATGCCCACTTAAATATAATATTGGTCTAAAAGCTATCCCATTTAATTCATTCCCCTTATTCTCTTTTAAGGTTTAATTTAAAATCCCCCTAACTAATCAACTATTTTTCTGTTGGACAGTTAGAATGAATAAAATAGCACAAAACTCAAATTATCTTTGAGGATAAGAGGGTGCTAGGATACCATTTACAAAAGACACACCAGAATATTATTCCAAAGGAAATTATTGGTTTGGTCTTTTATTCAAATGTTCTATTTCCCATATTCCTCCCTTGCTAAATAAGATTCCCCCATTTTTTGTATAACAATGAAAGTTTGCCCTTGGACCAGATACCCCCATGCCACACTATGGGGGAGTATTACGGTGTGCTGATTATATGCCTTGTGGTAAATGTTCATCCTTGAATGGTCTGTGAGTTTGTATGTGTATATGTGCATTTACTAAGTTGTATTAGATAGAATTTGTTGCATTCATTGATGATTTTGTTGTTTTGTGTTATGTGGATATCAAAAAATGCCAAAATGTCTCTTAATAATGCACAGAGAACCATGTGAAAGATAGGGACAAAATGCTTCAATTTGTTTCTTAATATAACTTAGTAGCATTACAGCCTGACAATCAATGTATTAGGGAAATTATAATCTCTTAGTACATATTATTATAAATCATTTCTATAAGCTATTTTGTATACTTATAGACCTAGCCATAGGCTAGCAGGTAGGTCTATGGAGATAGTAACAAATCATTTGACTTTTTGGGTCACTATTAATCCTTTTAAAATATCTGGAGAAATTATCTCTAAATTTTTAAGATAAGCAGCTACAATAAAGTAGTTATGGGGCAGCTAGGTAGCACAGTGAATAGATCACTGGCCCTGGAGTCAGGAGGACCTGAGTTCAAGTCCGGGCTCAGACACTTGACACATATTTGCTAGCTGTGTGATCTTGGGCAAGTCACAACCCCAAATGCCCTACCCTCTCCCCTCCAAAAAGCAAAAAAATAAAGTAGTTATCCTTGATGTATGTGTATAGAATAATACAAATGATGAAAAGAAAAGTTCATATAGCTAAACTTTCCAAAAGATATAAATGGATGAAAGTCACTAAATACATACACACAGTATTGTTATGAAGCAAAAGAAATTATGTGAGTGGATTGTATCTTTCTCAGGGATTCTTGTGGGATTTTCGCAAACATAATAGGTCTCTTGATTTTAAATTATGCATCCTTTCTCAAAGTCATATTGGAGTAACTTTGATAGAGTAGTTGAAACATGAAACCCTAGGTATATCCCTACAATGGATTTTCTCTCTCACTTTTTTATATATTCCTTAAAATACTGCATTATTAAAATTTGTGAGTATTGTGGTTATTTCTTAGCAATTTTCTGGGAATTCCCTATTCTAATTGTAAGACTATGCCTTCAGAATGTTAATTTTCAACTCAGATATGAATTTTTTTTGTTCTGAACCTTCACTTTTTTCTCCTTGTCTACTTTCCCATTCAACAACCATACAGTTGCTATAATTCAAGGGAATTATAGCATGTTAGAGAGCTGTAATGTACCAGAGAAAACTTAGACCCAGAAGACACACATAGAAGAAACTCTTCCAAGGGTGACAATTTAGATGGTGATTTAAATAGTTAACTGTGGATCTGTAATTTCACTTTTGGCTTTTGGAACATGTAAGACGTTCTGCAATGTATCAGGGCTATTGATCTCCTGCAGCCCCTATAGATCATTATCCATGCTTCTCCTGCCCTTTCTAGCCAAGAAAAAAATTTAAATACAGAATTTTTAATTTCACAAATGCAATCTGTGATAGTAAAACAAGTATTGAACTTTTATTCAGAAAAATCTGGTTTCAAATTTCACCTTAAACACTTGGTAACTGTGTGAACAATGGCAAGTCACTTAATGCCTTTAAACCTCAGTTCCTCCTTCCAAAATTTAGGGTAGTACTATTTGCCTACTTCATAAGGTTATTATGAGACTTAGCAAGCCTAAAAGTGCCCTGTGTCAGACATTTTTGCCTCTTCTTTGATCCTTAAAAAACTCTGGACAAATATTAATTATAACATAATTATGATATTAAAACAGAAGGAAACTATAAAGGTAGACATATCATTTTGGGGTGGGGTGGTAGAAGATTGAAGAGCATCAGGACATGTGATTTAGTTACTATAAGGAACTCCTGCCCATGGAAGATCCCCCATTAGTGCTGATTCGCAACTTCTCCTTAATTTGTATTTTGGGGAATTGTTTGGGAAATACACTGAAAACAGATTGTGTCAAGGATTAGGACTTAAACTTCAGTCATTCTGACTTCTAAGTTGGCACTCTGTCCATCATGCCATGTTATTTGCGACACATAATTTTAGTATTTATAATTTTCTAGCACTGATTGTTATTTTCTGAGCTTTGGGATTCAATAAAAGCAGGAAATCTGATTTTCAATTTTATATACCATATATTGGGTACAACCAGAAATTAAAATAAAGTTTGGGTTTCTGATATTGCTTTAAAAAACATTACACAGTATGATTAATTACTTTTATCCTTTTAAACTTTAATGACAATTTTGTTTCAGAAAAGGAAACAACTGGTATACTATACAAGATGACTCAAAGGTCTTAGTGCAGTTTAATTCATATTAAATGTTTAATAAGCATTTAAATAAAGATTTAATAAGCATCAAAATATATTAAGGCTTTTGCAACCTTCTGAGTACTGTAGTTTTATAGTACCAAAAAAATCTTATTGGATTTAAGAAAACAATTACAATACTCTAAACTAAGTCATACAGATATTATTATCTCTGCATTGCAAATAGCAAAAGAGAAGTAACTTGTCCCATGGTCATTCAGGTAATTAATTAATCCAGGATTCAAACCCAGGTTTTTATTACAAATCCCCATATTACACTGGAGGGCTTAAGTTGTACCAAACATAAGGCAGCTAGGTGGTACCAGAGTCAGGAAGTCCCCAATTCACATGCCACCTCAAACATTTAATTACTAGCTGGTTGACCCTGAGTAAGTCACTTAAAGTCTGCCTGCCTTAGTTTCCTCAACTAAAGAATGAGGATAATAATAGCACCCACTTCCCAGGGTTATTGTGAAGATTGAATGAGATAATATTTGTAAAGTCCTTAGCAAAGTGACTGGCGCATAATAAGGACTTAATAAATGATTATTTCCATCCTTCCCTATTTAAATTAATTCTGAATTTGCATAGTAAGATAAATTCATTCTTTTTTCTACATAACAAGAAAAGTATGTATTCTGTGAGTCAATATACCTATGCATTTAAAATATATGCAGCATTTCAGGGATTTATGATTAGTTATTAGAAATAAGAAAATTAATGTCCTTCCTACCTCCCAGAGTTGAAAGGAGATTACTTGTAAACCTTAAAGTTCTGTATAAATATAACAATTGTTATTAATAAAGCAATAAAATAATTAAAGTTTAATAACTATTACTATTTGTTAAATTTTTATTTGTTTTTTTTGTAGAAACAATGAATTTATTACCTAATAAATAATTTGAGAGTTACCATGGTAGAGTGGGTAGACATGGTACCTGGTAGGTTCAAGTTGGACCAGCAGCAACCGTCATCCTATTTCTTCTGGAATGTTTTCACTCTAATATATAATGAGAAGGATGAGATCAGTTCTTGCAAGAAACTTAATGGTAGCTCCCTCTATCCCATGCCACAAGTTATTTCCATATTCTTTTCAAAGAATTTGGAGCTCAAAGAAACTATAAAGATTGCCTCATCCATCCCTCTCATATTACATATAATACCTTAACTTCCAAGATGTCATTTTCTCCTCCTCTGTAAAATGAGGAGATTGGTCTAAGATGGCTTTAAGGTCCTATCCAGGTCTAGATCTATGAACCTATGATCTAGAAGTTCAGAATACCAAATAACTTGTTCAACATTGCACAACTAGTTACCCCTTTTAGTGAAGAAGAGTAAAAACATATTAACTAATATGTAGGTATATTCGTTGATACACTCTTCCCATGGCTATTTGCCTTACATTGGGGGAGGAGTGGTACAGAATCTAACAGTAGAATTACACTAGCAGTTATCATAATATGAGCTTAACAAGTAAAGCAGTAAAAAAGTCTAATATTTAATTTTAATTTAATATTTAATATATTTGCAGTAAGAACAGCTTGCTTGTATGATGTTTTAACAATATAAAACATTGTTCACATATATTAGATCAACTGATTAATTTGTTTTTAGTTTTTATCATTTTATCATTAATCATAATATACTGAAGATTATTTTTAATTTGGTTGATTTCATATGAAATACTTAGAGAAAAATAATGCATATGATATGCACATAAAATACCAATAGGTGATTATTTAACTGGTCTCTTACAATTATACCATATGTATATGGAGATATATATATATAGGTATATATGTATACACATATACATATATATGTGAAAATGTTCTTTCTCATTCAACAACCTAAAGATGTTCAGTGGAAAATTCATTGGCTTCCATTGCTTATGAAATTTTACTTATATATTTTTAAATATTTCTTTAATTCAGCCAATGTATATTGCTGGAAAAGTACCTATATACCACACTTTTGTTTTTTAAAAAAAAAGTCATTAGAAGAAATTTACCCTTTAAAAAAATCCTATACAAAGAAATGTCAAAGCATGATCCCCGTCCTTCAACAACCTTCAACCTAATTGGTGAAATAATATATAAATATATAAAAATTAAAATAGTACAAAAAATTAAAAAAAAACCATTTTACTATAGTAATGAGTCCTCATCTGATTAAATTTCAAATGAATGGTATGAGAAAATAATGTAAGACTTCAGAGGAAGGAAAAATCATTATGGGTAGATTACTCTAGAAAAGCATCCTACAGGACATGAGTCAGGTCTTGAAAGACAAAGAAGGTTAGACTTCAAATAAGTCATGAGAAAAGGTAAATAGTATTATAGATGAGGCATGAGCAAAATCACAAGATGTGGTCAAGAGACAGCAAGGAAAATACTTTGACTAGTCATAGGAAAAAAAGGCTGAAGAGGAAAACTATTTAAGATTGTGGCTTTGGATGTCAGTCTAAAGAGAATGGACTTTATAATGTAAGGGGATATAGAGTAATTGCAGGTTTTTTGAGGATGGGAGTTACATGATGATAATGGTGTTGGAAAGGTTATTAAGTATTGAGTAAATGTTTATTATGTGCAAAACACCAGGGATAACAAAATATAGTCCTTGTTCTCAAGGAACTTCTATTCTAATGAGAGAGAAAATGTGAGAACAATTGGATAAATTTTATGCCGTGCACATGCGCGCGCGCGCGCACACACACACACACACACACACACACACACACACACACACACACAGCAGATGCAAAGCCCTTGAGTGTTTTACAACACCTTTATGTTTTATAAAGATTTGTCTGGCAGCGGTAGGCAGAAGGGACTGGAAGAAAAAGAGAGATGAGGCATATAAATTAAGAAGGAAATTATTGTAGATGGTCCAATAATGAATGAAAAGATGAAGGTCTGAAATGTGGTTGTGGTAGTAGGAATGAAAAGGATACATTATGTTTGAAAATATTTATTTATCTATTTATTTATTTATACTTCTTTTTTTGAGGGGGGAGGGTAGGGCAATTGGGGTTAAGTGACTTGCCCAAGGTCACACAGCTAGTTTTTGAAAGATATTTAGAAGGAAAAATCAATAAGACACGGTGATTAATTACAGATGAAGAAGTAGAGATGAAGGATAATTTTATAAACCTGAACAATGTTTTTTGTAAATCAGGTAACTCTAATTTAACTGTTTTGTAAATCTAAATTTTCATTTTTATTAGACATTTATATAAGTTGTATTTACACAACCTAAATGACACTACTATTATTGATCCATATTCCACTTCTTCAAGTAAGGTACCTCAGGGGTTTATTAACTCTCTCAAGCCCTTGGGATATAATTTACTATAGCATTTTACTTTAAATTAAGCATTTAATTAATTATTGCCTGGAGACAAGAACTAAGCAATATCAGGGTAATTTACCCTTATCTGGACACTGTTTAAATTGTCAAATGTACATATAAAATGAATGCTGTTCTTGATTCAGTAGGAAATATGAAAATATGCATTTAGGTACTATAAGAATTGATATATTTCCATGGATAAAGTATAATATTTGATCATAAGGTTTGTCACACACACATACATACATAAAATTTGAAGTATAACTCCTTTGAGATAGGTAAAATTGTGAGCTGGATTTGGAATCAGAAGACCTGAGTTCAACTCTAGACTCTCCTACTAATTGCCTGGTACCTTGTAAGTATTTAACAAAGACATTGATTGACTGCTACCTATGTTGCTTTGGATCAATTACTCAAGCTACCTGGTCCTCAGCATCCTTACCTATAAAATTATAGGATTGTGCTAGATGGTGTTCACAGACCCTTCCTTATAAATTTGTAACCTAATTACCTCTTAAGTCCCTTAAAGATCTAAATCTATGTTCTTATGGGTTCAAACTTCTATAATGATGTTAAAGCTAAAATGGGGATTGGAATCATGGTCATAATCAACTCCTCTCTAGAGATTATTGCCTTTTGGTTTTATTTCTCTGAAAGGCTTGCATGAATTTGTATCACCACATTGGAGTAAATGTCTCTTCTAAAGTATTATAAAGGACAACTGATGGATATGATTTAACCAAGCAAATCAACTGCAGAGCTTTGGATCAGGTCAATATCTTGGGTATTTAGCAATTTGTCTCTGACCAAGTACTTATCTGAAGCAATGTGAAAACTTATATGATAACTTATCAGATGAGTTAACAGTCCTTCCTTTTGTGTTTGGTTCACACGTGAAAAGAGACACACAGCAAACAGCTGATCTGCATAGAGAGTAGTTCAAATTTGGAGGGCTGTCTTATCTGGAGCACAGAGAGGGAAAAAATATTATTTACAAAATTGTATATACTTTGTTTTAGATGTAAGCATTTACATGCAAGCAAAAGGGAGTCATTTACTCATCAAGATATGCTTATTAAAGATTTCAAAGGAGACAAAGGTATAGTATTTCTGTAATAATGGAAAAGTTGGTGGTGTGAGTTAATAAGCACACTATGTTTATTATCAAGCACAAGAGAGACTACATTTCTGAAGGTGTAAGAAAAAGTCAAATAATACTGGCTTGTCAATTGACTCATCAGTTTTATATCAGTTATTATTCAACATAAGTAATGGCCTATAAATTTTATAATCTAACTCTTTCACAAAATAGATACACTGTACTTTCTTAAGTCAAATTAACATACATAACATAATTACTGAAAAAAAATAATTTAATCACAACATTTCTCTTGGCCTCAATCTCATTCTCATTGAAATTTCCAACATCAACTCATGAAATGGTTGAAATTTTCTTATTCATCTTTTATTTTTGTGTTTAATTGTTGTTCCTTTGCCTATGATTCTACTTAAAAAACCTTCTGTCTTCCCCCCACACTTTTAAATGAAGAGGAATAAAAACCTGCAAAGCCACAGGTGACATCTTCTATGCTTTAAACTGTCAGTAGCAAGAAAACACTCTTGATGAAGTGTTACATATTCTAAGTAACTCTAGTAATTTACCATTATGACCACCATGAACTTGCCCCCATATTTAGACTAATTTGTGTACCTCTTTTGAAAATTAATGTTTTATAGCAATCAATGACTTATAGAGAAATGGAGACCACATAAGAATATTCCATTTCCCAAATTTAGTGACTATTTAAAAATTGATAAATAATTTATCCACTTACATTTTAAAGATGAGCAGTTTCTCAACTGCAGTATACTTTCAGCACATTACTATTTTTCAGGGGGGAAACAAATTTTTTTTTCCTAACAATTTTTAATTATTTTAAAAAATTAAGAAATACTAAAGTTCAATGAAATATAGGGATTAATGTCTCCTAATATGTTATTTTTAAGTCACAAAACCAGGGTACTTGGAAAGTAGCTGACCCAATCATAAATTTAGATTTCAAATCATTCTTTTCAAAGATATTTATTAAGCATCTAATTTTTGTGCATAACCTATATTCTTCATTTTCCATGCAACAGGAGTTAGGTACACATAGAGCCAGAGTTCAGAGTAAATAGAAAAGTAGAACGCAAGGAGACTAAAATAAACTTTCCCCAAAAATATTCAATAAGTTTCTTTGGCCAACAAATCAATTAAATCATTAGCAAGAACAAAAAATGATATTCATCTAAACAAAAAGTAAAAATAATCATCAGGCCTCCTAAAATAGTGTCATGGGACACCATACTTTTATTTTATAAGAATGTATCTATCAACATTCAACTGCATAGTCATATAGAAAACTAAATAAATTATTTTTCATTTGGAGGCTTTTATGGTCGTTGAGATACCACCAGAGGCTTTAGCTAGCATCAAAATCCCTTCCAAAATACCTTTAAAAATGCCTGTTACTTTATTACAATATTTTACATATTGACAATTTATGTTTAATAGCAGTATAAGACAGATGTAACAAATTAAATAGCAAGGGAAAAATCTGCCTTTTAACATTAAAACAATTATAATCACAATTTTTTCATGTTATATATGAATTAGTAAAGAAAAGATCTGTAATTTTTCAGGTTGGGGAATTCCTGGCATGGGAATAACTTCCCCTGACATAGCCATTGCCATATGGTTTCATAGCTAAGTATCTAAGAATTGCTGGGGCACATAAAAGTTCAATGATTTTTCCAGTGTCACACAGCTTAATCAACCTCAAAGGTATTAAGTAAAGATTTAAATACAGTTCTTTCTGCATCTAAGTCCAGTACTCTATCCAATATGCCATACTGACCTTATTTTCTGATGTGGTAGAGTTATACAAATACACACACATACATATAAACACAAATATATACACATGCATACAAACATCTAGATATATATTGCATGTGTGATGTGTAATATACATGTTTACATGTTTTAAATTATGTGTACATATAAGGAGCAGTATGGCATAGTGAATAGAGATGAATAAATTGGTTTCAGACTTTCCTTTTGATACTAGTATGTATGGGCAAGTCATTTAACCTCCCTTTACTCTAGAAAACTCTCTTTGATTATAAATTTCAGAGAAGGTGACAACCTGCATTGGTAGAGGAAGTTCCTTCTCCCAATAAAATCACAGGTTCCGTCCCTCTTCCTATATCTGCATATACACATGTGTACACACATATCTGTCAATATATAGATAGATGTAGATAGATGTGTGTATCTCTACAGCTATATAGAAACAGATATATCCAAATCAAAATTCAAAGATACCACAATACTACAGGTCATTTCTCTCTGTAAGTCATTCTATTACATATATATTCTTTTTGTTTCTCTTGTGACAGGATGATGAGGTAAGGGAAAGTCGGTTCAGTTTTACAGCCTATGGAATGGGACCATGTCTACAAGCAAAAGATGGAGTTACCCCAAAGGGGCCAAACAATCCTGTCCAGATCACACCAAAAAACTCCGATGAAATGAGGAAAGTATTTCTTGACAGAGCCAAAAAGATTGACACCATTTCCCGAGCCTGCTTCCCATTAGCCTTTTTGATTTTCAACATTTTTTATTGGGTTATCTACAAAATTCTTAGGCATGAGGATATTCATCAGCAGCAAGACTAAACCCACAGAGGCATCAAGGCTTAGTTGTTCCATTTAGCAGGAAATATCTGTTGTATATGTTGTGTGTGTATATGTGTGTGTATGTAAGTGTGTACATGCACATTTACCTGCATAGGTGTGTGTATGTACATGTGCAGTTGGTGATGGGTGTTTTAAAAAGACATGGAAAAGAGGTTCTATTTTGACTTGCTATGCAGAGTCATAATCAAACAGATGAATGAGTATATCCTATGATAAACTTTCTATTTCATACTAATTAAAAGTGACCAATTTTTTCATAGTAAATCATATCATTATATATTAAAGCTTTACTGCCAATGTGTTTTATGGAACAACTTATTGCATAGTGGTAGTAATGTATACCACTTTTTAGAGTTCCTATGTTTGTTTTTTTAATTCAGTTTTATTTCCTATTAAAATTGGTTTAAAATACCCCAGCTGAGTCACATATAAGCAGTATCTACCAAGAATTCTTTTTGTATTAAAAAAATATATATAGAAAGTAGTAACAAATAGTTTATCCCTAAAAGCTATTTTCTTAGACTGTGTCTACCTGCCACTTAAATCATTGCTTAAGTCAATAGAACATATCAGACAAACTCTGCTTTTGGTGTTGTGTTGACACAGCTAATATCTCTGAAGGAAAACAAAATTTTATAATACAGGAAATATTCAATTTTTTAAAAAATAATTTAATGTTTCAAAATTTTTCATAACTGAGTCATCTCTCTAGCTAATTAATATAAATGGCCCAGGAGGCCAGTTAGCCAATAAAATCCCCTTCTTAGTATTTATTATTCTCTTTGACTTATAGTCAGTTCAATAGGAACACATTGTTTTTAAAGAATTGTTATGCCTGTGCATTTTTAATTATTCCCAAACAATGTTTGATAAGTGTAAGGGAGGTTTTTTTTAGACTTTGATAGTTATTTAATTTTACTCATGTGATTTTTGGTTAATAATTTTTGTTGTACCTGAAGATGAAATATTCAGTGTTCAGTGAAATAGTCATATTTTAAAAAGCATGGGGGCTGAAAAGGTAAAAGAAATTATTTAAAAGTTGAAGCTAGAAATTGATTTGGTGAAATTGCAATAGAATTATAGATGACTGTTGAACACATTCCCTATGAGATTTATATAAGTTTTTAAAACAAATCAAGTTTAAAAGGACAATGCAATTGGTTACATAAATGTGTTGTGGGATTAAGCGTCTTTCTCCAAAGGCATATAATTATTGAGTTTTGCTTTTCACAAATTTTAGGGATGTCATAAATGTTGAGCACAATTCTTCCGATGCACAAATCACTTCCTTGGGACTCTTCACAATGTCATCAAGTTGAAATGGAACTCAACATTTTGGTTCCAGTTATTTGGTTGCTCCTTAGGGTAGCTTGAACCCAAACCAAAAGTTTTACTATGATAGAATAAGTGCAATTATCAGTTGATGCTGTGTAGCACATTAAAAGTCCCAAATCTAACAACCAAAATTCCATATTGACAGTACAAATAAAATATAAATTAGGATTCTGGTCTGATTTGATTGCCTCCTCTATTAAATTGTCCTTGAGTAACTACTGTTTTTATAAAAAGCAATACAAATCATTTCAACTAATTACCACAGACATGCACCCAGTGAGACACCAGAGGGCAAGTTACTTCCAGAGAATCATTTCTGCATTGGGAGAGTTGAGACCAAGGTAGAAAATCTAGTAAAAGCCCTTTCTTGAACTCAAAATCTGGCAGTCTGATGTTCTGATAGTTGTACACTGCCGAACTGCAAGCTAGAACTGCCATTTAAAGTTAAAGATGTTTCTCAATTTAAAGGGTCATAGCAGCTGCTGTGCCTGAATCTTTTCAGCAATTAATTGCACTATGTTCTAATTATATATTCCTTTTAATAATCCTTTTTTTTTAAATCTGGGCCACTTTCACTGCTCAGATTTCTCTTGTGAGACACAGAACACAAGTTGTTTGTTATCTTGACATTATAGACAAACACTGCAGCTTAAACAGCTTGTCACTATAAACTTTCCTTATTTTTGAAAAGTGTGTATCCAATAACAGAAGAGTGTTTGAGGCAAACATATGCTGCATTTCTAGCAGCCCAGTTCATGTGAACCAAACCCTGGCAACATATTTTACTGAAAAATAAGAGCCTAGAGTTTGTGTGTGTGTGTGTGTGTGCATGTGCGTGTGCGTGTGTGTGTGTGTGTGTGTGTTTAAGGTTTAGCTGGAAGGGAAGTGAAAAGGATAGCTATTCCAAACTGTCCCTGACAAACAGTTTGTAATCAATTCTTCTGTTCTTTAGCATACTATACGTCAATATTTCCCACTAAGTAGTAATATATGTTGTCTTATCCTGAAGCAAACAAATACGTGTCAAGTATATAGAATGAGGACATAGTCATGTTGCATTTCAGCTACTAAAATCTACTCCAGATATCAGCTGTTTCTATATTAGAGAACAAGTTCAAGCAAAGAGTGGTACTGAATCTTGTTCATACTTGTCTCTATATCATATACATATTTTTCTCTAAAAGTAATAAGAATTACTCCAATATGCATACTACTGACTCTGCTGTCAAATAAGAAAATTGCACCTGGATGTAAAAAATATTTTTTAAACTCATTAATTTTCATTGAAGCTTTTTCTTTAAATGATCAAACATAATTGCACTTTAACCTAAAAGGAAAAATCTGACTAAATAAGTCTTTTAGAAATCAATCAGTATTTTGGATCAAAATTAATCTACATGAACACTATAGCTGTTGTGATTCAATATATTGATAAAATTGAACTTTCCAGAAAACATCACAAGGAGGTAAGAAGCTAACCTGACACTCAAAGAGCCATAGGACTTTAATCCTACATATACAACCTATATTTATATTTGTGTGTATGTGAGCATAGAGTATATTTATATACTGCATATATATCTATGTTCATACACATATAGTCCATACATCTAAAATAAGTAAAACACACAAGCACATATATGTGTATGTGTATATTTATATATATATGACCCAATATATAAGCAAAAAATATGAAACTATACTAACCCATCATCCCTAGATTCTTGAGTATCTTATCAGCCTAGAATATAGGATTGTGTCATCCCCCTCACCCTCAAGAAAATACTTGAGCACTGATCCTAAAAGACCTTGTCAGGACCATCAGATGTTTGTAAATATGTCCCTAGATTCTCATTCCACATCTAATTTTTTTTTAGTACAATTAGTCCATCCAAGTATATCCAGGTGATCACAGTGGCTAGTTCCCAATCTTAATAAACTCCAAATCCATAATTTCCTTTTCAATTCTACCAATTCACTTCATAGACTTTTAACTAAGCTCAAGTATAGAATTCCCAGGATCCCATTTGTGAGTATGTCCATTTTTCTACAACATGCTTATACACTTTGGGTCGATAAATCTTCATCGATCTAGAATATACTAAGGTTCATGGAGCAATATAATGTAATTAATAAAGAGCTGAACTCAAAACTAGGAGAACCTGGGTCCAAATCTCACCTCTGATATCGTGCTGACTGTGCGACTCTAGCCAAGTCATTTAATCTCTAAATGCTATAGGTAACTCCAACTTTATGTAGCTGAGATGGTTCTGACTTGTAGTGGTAGAGAGCATTTCCTCACCCAGGATCCTTATACTACTGAAAAATCAGAGGTCCTCTCTTAATATCCTACAGCTTTTTGACATTCTTAGAGAAGACTGCAGGGAAGAGAAAAGACATAACTAAAACTGAGTTCATTTAAATGGCAGTTGCTATATTAACCTTTGCCATCTACAAGTAGTTTTTGTTTTAAGGAGAAAAAGTCATCTTTGTATAGTTGCCTTTTTCTTGAAAAGGAAAATTCATCTCTCTCATTTCTTCTCCATCTTTCCCCTTTCGATTTACTCTCCCCCTTTCAGCTTTCCTTTCACAGAACTGAGCCGTCCTCTTACTACCACTTTCTTTTTTTTAAGTTTATTTATTTTGAGATTTCAACATTCACTTCCATAGGTTTTAAATTTTCCCCTCCTCCTTCCTCTCCTCCCTCACCAAGATGGCATGCAACCTGATATAGGCTCTACATATACATTCATATTTTCACATTTTACTACCACTTTTGTGAAGACTAGGAACTATCCATCTTCTATGTTCCCACTGTTCAGTTCCCCCAACCTTTTCCCACTTGACATATCTTTTGCCTAACATCAACTGCTCTTTCCCTAAACTCATCTTTTCAAGACTACTAGCCATTTAAGTCTGTCAACAGAATATCCAACCCTTTGAAATTCACCTATACCCACAAACCTTTATACTATATAACACAGAAGTTCATGATCTGGGTTTGATAGACGCAGTTTAGATTCCAGAAGTTTTGTAAACTTGAATGAAAAAAAAAATACATCATTCCTTTCACTAACTTTTAATGGAATTTAGCATTTTCTTTCCATTGTTTAAAAACATTATTTTTAGAAGACTGCCATAGGACTTTACCAGACTGCCAAAAGGGTCTTAACCCCCAATATGTAAAGAACTTCTTATCTAATAGAAAATAAATGGATTATGAGATACTTACATTAAGAGAAGTAGAAGGTAGGCAATCTCAAAGTGGAGGAAAAATCCTTAAATATCCCTTTGTTAAAAAAAAAGATATTAGCCTTGAAAGTAATCATTTCACAGCCATGGACTTAGTATTTATTGTTTCTAACTTCCAAAATATGTTTCTTATACTTCACAGTACAGATGTTAACATATACTCTCTAAATTTATCATCTGTTATAGTCAGAAAAGAAAAATTAATTAGTTTCACAGACCTGGCACCTATTTTAAGAATGTCAGTCAATAAAGGTAGAGTACAAAATGTTTGGGGAATATATTTGAAAGAAAAGTGGTATCTACCTTCAAGGAGCCAACAAGGAAGCCAAAACTAACATGTATGGAACAGAAATGTGTGCATATAAATAAAGTAAATTTGACAGTGCACGGAGATGAGTCAGGAATTTTGCTGGCAAGTCAAAGCATGTCTAATTTTACTAAGCAAATTTGTTTATATTCCCAAACTTGTCCTTTTAGTCATATTCACTAATTTTGAAGATAGAAATCACAATTTGCTTCTTAAAGTGGGAATATGTACATTCCACCAGATTATGTTACTGCCTAAACTGTGGGCTTTTTGGAAACTGTAGCAGTGCTCTTAGTAAATGAAGCTATAACTAAATATTACACTAAATAATCACCAAATATCTCCTGCGTTTCTCAAGGTAATTCAATTCAGGTGAAAAGTTACAGCAGCCAAAAATTAGAGAATTTCAATGTAATTTTTTTTTTTTGCATTTTGGAGGGCAATTGGGTTTAAGTGACTTGCCCAAGGTCACATGGCTAGTTTTGTGTTAAGTGTCTGAGGCCAGATTTGAATGTAGGTCCTCCTTACTCCAGGGCCAGTGATCTATTCACTGTGCCACCTAGTTGCCCCATTTCAATGTAATTTTAAAATGAACCCAACATGGTTAGAAAATACCCCCACTACCATGATGGTCTATACAAACCAACACAAAGCACAATGATGGTGAGATTCGGGGTTAGAGCTAGTACGGATATCACTTTTATTCAATTTTTCTGTAGCCATGGAGAACAGAATTAAGGATGCTAAAAACAGCAAGCACACTTTATGTTTTTAAACTCCCAACTAATTCAATGAGCACTCTTCTCAGTACCAAAAATCACCCCCAGATATCAATTGCATTTCTTTGGAAGCAGCACTGAATGTAATACCACAGTAATGTTGACTCACTGGAACAGTTTTAACCTAATTACATTTATTTCCTAATCCTAATGTTAAGTAAAAATATAACTTTTGCACATGTGAGAAATGTGTAAGATGCAGTCCTATTTGTCTTCTGCATATTGAAACATAGGTCAGTTCTACTGAACTGTCCTTCAAAGGAAACAACTATCATTAGTACAAAGAGAAATAATGTGGCTACAAAAACCTTCAAAGACCCCATAAGTAATAATACATTTGAATGTACAAATCAGATTTCTAACACCTAAGAGCAAAGTGACGTTAATGCTCAATACGATTCACACCTTTTTGAGAGAGGACCTTCTCAATTACGGTTGGGGTTTTTGCGTGTGTTTTATTTTCTTTTTGTTGGTATTGCAAAATGTAAGGAAATAAGAGAGACGATCTCTTGTTATTCTCAAGGCTATCTGACCTTTTCAGTCACTGACCTTGACAAACTCTTAAGGATTGCATTTTGAAAAGCCATAAATTTTAGAATTTTAAAGTTGGAACTCAAATCGTTCCCACCTTAACATCTTGAAATTTTAGATAAATAGATACTGTCCTGTTCAACATTTTTTGTATGGTAAACAGACCGTTTCCAAAGGAGGATAAAAGCTAATACAGAAGGCATGACTCCCTAAGGTATAGGAAGCGTCTAGGGCAGCAAAACTTCTCTCAGAGACTAGAGGAAGGCATTTTATATTCCAAGAGTGGACCAAGGAAATAGAACTCTCTAGTGACAAGCTGAGACTTTCTCCTTAACAACGTCTGCATTTGTTGTCATAGGATTTTAGAGTGATGGATTGTCCTATATCAATGTGACCCAGGAAATCAAAAGGCTAATTTCAAAAAGGAAATATAAAGACATATTTCAATTATAAGGGTCCTTAGTTCTTCTGAGTAGTATTATAACAATGTTGGCATGTTTCAGTGGATTTGACAAATTCTTTATTATGAAAACATAATTCTTGATGTCAAAATGCAGTAATAAAGTTATATGAAGTAAAACATTTGTCAAAATCTTTTTGCTACAGAATAGCAAAATATTATACTAGATTTCTTTTCCAAAATGGCCAGATGTTTGTCAGATCTTAACAATGCCCAGTTTTATTGGAAAGTTTCCTAGTGTTTTTAACAAGATGTCTTTACATTATTTCTTATAGTCTCATGTGGCAAAAAATCAGAATGGATATATACATCTCATTCAATACACTTGAACTTAGTCCCAAAGAACACTCAAAGTTTTCATCAGCTAAGTGGATTTCAAGAATATATATATTTGCTTTTGCCATTTTCTCAATTTCTTTCTTCAAATTCCCATAATTATTTCTATATTAGAATGAGAAAGTTGGAGAACTCCTACTATACATTTTCCAGTGCAAGATTTGGTACTATGCTATCCCAGAATATAGGAGGCTCCTGCTTCAATACTTCTGGTGAAGGGAACGCATCATTCAGTCATTGCTGAACAGTTCTACTTGTTTTTGTAAGTGTTTCCTTAAATTGAATCCAAATTTGTGACTCTATTACTTCTACAGTTGTTCTGCCCTCTTGAGTCACATGGAATATGTCTATTCCATTTTGCACATTGCAGCCCTTCATAAATTTTCTCCTAATATTAAAATCCAGGTGTCCTCCCTTGATCCTGTACCATGAGTTTTATTTCTCCTAAACCATTTGTAAATGCACTTTAGTCTTGAAGGATAAAGAGATGCTTCCATTTAGTACTAGGATGAAATACAAAATTAGTATATAGCATAGACAAATCAAAATTTATGAAAAATTTCTGTGTAAAAAATGCAGCAAAATTAAACAGAAAAATGTCTTCCTTAACCTTAAACCATATTCAGCAATAATGTTTGTTACATTTACAGGATTCAATTGAGGAATATATGGAGAGAGGTGGCAATATTAAAAGATCCCTTACAGCTAATTAAATAAGCAAGAAACCATAGTAGCCCAAAGGAATTCATATCTTTTCTTTTTAGTAAAGATATGATGAAATATAATTGGTACATTAAGATTTTTTTTTATAGCAACAGCTGGTTTTTCTTTAGGGTTGATTTTAGCAAAGGTGCCTTCAGGCAACCCACATCCTTAATGTTATAAACACATCAGCTCTAATGGCTTATGATTGCAGATGAGAATGTTAGAAGCTGTGGGTTAAATGCCAGGGGAAAATATGTATATATATAAAAGATTTGGATGCATTGTATTTTTGACATGCTTGAATATGATTGCACTCTTTCACTTTCATCTCTGTGAAATATGCAAGTTGCCGTCTTTGAGTTTTTATGTAACTTACAGTAGTGTGGTGATCCTGGAAAAAAAAAATGGGCTCAAGTATTGACATTCTACATTACATGGATGTATAACTACTGTGTTATGTCAAACAAAAACAAACAAAAAGAAATGTGCCATAAGCTTTCAACATAAGGTTTTAACATCATATAGTGAATTTTGTGATAGTGAAAAAAAATGTCTAAAAGACAACCAAAAACAGTATTATTATGATAGTGTGTAAATTACCTGTCTGTAGTTTTTAAAAATATCTTCCTGAGACTTGTGTTCTAATTCAAAATGGCAGGAAGATTTCCTTTTCTTAAAATTATATTAAAATGTCATGCATGAATTTGATCAGATTGTTTTTGGTCGTATTACCATTTGTTCAGCATTACAACTAACAAGCTCTAGTCAGAGTTGTTAACCCATGTACAGTTTATGCCATTCATGTAAACTATAGAGACTTTGATCAAATGGAATAAAGATATCTTTTTTTCCTAGAGCATGGATTATTCTATTTAGTATGTTTCACTCTTCTGGGCCAGACATGTCTAGGCCAGACTGGTACCTTAGTAGTTTATGTTAGAACCTGGAACACAACGACACAATTATAAATCATTCAACAATTATCAAAGGAAACTTACTTGGCCATTGTGGAAGGACATTCAACAAGCATAGGCATTGAGGATTTAAGATAATTCAGCAGCATAAAGATCCCTGCCCCAAGCTGTGAATTTTGACCTAGCTATCAAGCATCAGAGTACTCCTGGTTGCTTTCTGGTAACCAGGAAGTGATATTAACAGCCTGAATCTTTAGTACTACAAAGTAACCAAAACTCAAGAATGGTCTCAATACCTTTTAAGGAAAAATTAGCCTAACTTGAATGAGGGTTGGGGTTAGGACACTGCTTCTACTATGGTCAAAAAACCCCACAATTTTGTAGATTTAATATTATTTTTATAATCTGTGTTTTCTTAAAAATATCCTGGGCTGGCTCCTTAGCTGAAATATGATCTTAGGGTTGGTAATAATGATGGCAGTCATCATTGCTAACTTTTACCCAACACACTAAGGTTTGCAAAGTGTTTTTCACATAATACCTGATTTAAGTTTCCTTGCAATGTAGATGAATAGTTAAAATGAGGGAGTTGGACATCTTGAAGTTCTCTTTTAGCTCTCCATATATCCATAAGAGCAATGGAAGAAAAAATGCAAACCCTAAAATAAAACTTACTCAGAAACAATGCAACAGATACATACTTTTGAGTAATAACTTTAAAAAAGTGGAATTCCTGATTACAAAATCAAAAGATAACAATAGATGCCTTCCATTATAAAGAAGCATTAGAAAGAAGATCATTATGAGTGATTCTCTACTCCACATGAGAAAACTTCAAGTTGTGGCAAAAGAGATTTTATAAATATAAATTAATATTATCTGACAGAATGGGTTTTTATGGAACAGATGGGAAGTTTAGCAGTTTCAATAAGTTTATTCCATATAGACAGGCAATCTAGATTCATGGACTTCAACTTGACTGAGCAAACATTGTGATATGGCAACAAAAGGAGTTATTGCAATCTTAGGCTACATTAAGCAAAACTATGTAACATCTGAGACTAGGGAGGTGATAGACCCACTGTACTCTCCCCTAGTCAAGCCTTATCTGGAGCACTGAGTTCACTCTTTCTTTCCATAATAATTTACCAAAGATATTCTAAGCTTGCATGTCCAAAGGCAGAACCAGAATTAAAAAGAACCTATAGTGTGAGGTTCTTAATGTGAGGTCAATAAACACCCTTCCCCAAGAGGACAGTGAATAGAGTTTAGAGGGTCTACCATTTTAGATGGGGGGGGGGCAAGGATTACTTGTTTATTTCAAGATAATTGGTTTCCTTTGTAATTGAATGTATTTTATTTTATTCATCTAATAACTTTTTTTAGGAAGGGATCCATAGGTTCCACTAGACTGACAAAGGGATCCTATGAGGGGATAAAAGCATTGTTATAGGCACCATCCTAAGTACTTTACAAATATTATTTCATTTGATTCACACAACTCTATAAGGTAGGTGCTATAATTATTCCCATTTTACAGTTGAGGAAAATGAGTCAGTCAGTGGTTAAGTGAGTTGCCCAAAGTCACAGAGCTAGTAAATGTCTGAGGCTGGATTTGAACTCAGGTCTTTCTGACTCCAGGACTGGCAGTTTATACCCTGTGCCACCTAGCTGCTTCTAAAAAAAAAAGAAGAAGAAAATAAGTTGAAGAAACCTTCCTCTCCAGTCAAGCCATATGAACACTGTTTAAAGGAACTGGAAATGTTTAGCCCACAAAAGGGAAAGTATATGCTAATAAAGTGTTAGTCTTTAAAGAGCTATGTGAAAGAGGGGCTAAATTTAGGCTGAAATTCACTGGTCAGCTGTACAGATTCATATATGAAAGGCTGTCTCTTTCCTAATTCCATTTTCACTTGAATACACATGCTGATCATATGGATGGAAAAACTTAAAAAGATGAGAAAGTTTGCAAACAGGTTAGTGGCCCTTAGTATGTTTCAATCATCCACTAACTGATTTTTTTTATATTTTTCAGGATATTTTCTTTTTTCAGATTTTGAAAATGAATCCCTTTATAAAATTTACAAATACTTTTGCTGGGAATTTGCTTAAGTATGCAAAGTCCAGCTGGCAGGGGCTTTGAATTGAGGGGCACAGAGCAGGAAAAAAAAAAATTCTAGGTGATTTCTTATGCAAAGACTAAGAAAGATTATATGTATTTGAATAAGATAAACCAGAACAATTAATAATACTTTCTCAACTTCCTTAAAAGAATTCCAGGTCAAAGGCTGTTGAAATTTGACAGGATTAAAACTGGGATAGAATGATCATCAATAACAAACAAGCTATTTAAGAGGCATAGGAGTTGGGCCTGGCCAACCTGGGTCATGACAGGAAAGAAAGACTATCTTGATAAATCCACACTTTATGGAAGTCACAAAGGAAATAACATCCACAGTGTTACAAATAACATGAGTTTAGTTTCAGAGAAACTACAGATTCACCTGTTTCCCAACAAGTAACCAGTAAACTGATTAAAAAAATACTCTTGAGAAGATAAAAATTAAATTGAAAAATATATTCACTGAAGATACGCAGTTTAAGATACTATGAAGAGGTGGCAGTTAAAGGGGTACAGTAGATAAAACGCCAGCCCAGAAGTCAGAAGGACCTGAGTTCAAATGTGGCCTCAGACCCTTAGGAGTTATGCGACCCTGGGCAAGTCACTTAACCCTAACCATCCCCAAAAAAAGATACTATGTAAAAGTAGATAGTGTAGTTTAATGATTAAAGAACTAGTTTCAGAGTCAAGAAATTCTAAGTTTAAATCCCACCTCTGAAACATACTGACTCTGAGCTGGTCACTTAAGTTCCCAGTATCCCAAGCAGTTCTTTAAAACTAATTTGCCAAGATGGTGTCAAAATGCTTTTGTAAAGGGACAATCCACACTGAGAGTTCTCCATTCATGAATCTATTTTTTATTACAATCAATCGATGAAATTGATTGATTATAAAACACTCAAGTTTGAGAAATAGATACTTAACATTCTTAATTCAAGAACATGAATGATAAAGAAATGCATTAAATTAGTCTCTTGAATCAAATTTTATCTTCAATTTACCTTAATTTTAAAAAATGGAATTCATTCACCAAGACTGACTTGGTTTTGTTAGAACTATAATTTTCATATGTTCTGTGAAAACACTGAAATAACTGAGAATAAACTAAATTCACAAGGAAAAAAATTGAAGGCAGAAGATATCACTGTTTGTTTAACAGAAAATACAATTTGTAGGGTTTCCAACAGTAAATACTGCAAAAAGGTGATAGGAGCTAACACGCTTTAAAATTCTGAACACATTTTTACTAAAAATATTATCTTCCATAGCTTATAGAACATGAACAACATGCTAAGCCTGGATTCTATTTAAAATGTGTTTGGCATTCTGTTCTAGTTTGGTGATCATTTCTGGAAAAATGTATCACAAAATAAAATGATGAGCTCACATGCAGGTAAAATGAAAACTATTTTTAAAACTTATAATTTGTTGATCAAAATAATTCTTTTGCCTTGAATGTGCAAATAAGTTATGTATCATGAAAGAAAAAATTCACCCCTCTAAGCTACATGCTTCTTTTCAAGATCATTACTCTACCATTCTGGGTATATAATGATCCATACGTATGGAAAAATCTTTATTTTTTGAAAGTGAGCTTTAGATGTGGTTGTCTATGATGGGGAAGGTGTCAGTCATTTCACATATTGAACTGCAAAAATAAGGAAGACAAAACTATTTCTAGGTCAAAAAACTACAATGGTCCAAATACATTGAATTTCAGAGCTGGGTTCTTCTGTGAAATAGCTCACCCCTCACCTTAATTATAGAATTTATTGATTGACTAGATGAAGTGATGAAGTCCCTTAATACATGCCAATTAGCACAATAGTCTCTTTATTCCTAAAGTGGAAAGATTACTTCTCTCATGAATGATTGTATCATGAACAACTATTGGATTCCTGACTTCTTGTCTCTCCCCTCTCTATCTATCCTCTCTCTCAGTTGCCCCTTCTACCTTCTCCACACAATTGCTGAAATCTTCCGGTTGCCTAGCTCTGACCACATCACTCCCTTGCACAAGAAGCTTCAATGGCTCCCTATTACCACTAGGACACAATTTTAACAACTCAGCCTTCCATTTAAAGGTCTTCACAATCCAGCTGTAGACTACCATTCCAGGCTTATCACACATTTTCTTTTTTGGATGTACTTTGTGTTCCAAAGTATGCAAACTGGCTTACTGTACTATTCCCTGAATTCAGATCCTATCTCCAGTCTCTGTTTATTTGCACAATCTTCTCCCCATGCCTAGAATTCACTAAATCTCTTAAGAACCAACTTTTTTTAAAGGTTCAGTTTCATAAGCCACCACCTAAAAAAAATCTTTAACAATCCTCCTAGTTGCTCAACTTCCAACCTAAAATTTTCAAGTATAATTAAGTGCTGCATTACCCTTCTGCAAATAGAATATGAGCTCCTTTAGGACGAGGGTTGTTTTTGTTTGTTTGTTTGGGGGGGAGTGTCTTTGTACCCTCACCAACTATAACAGTGCCTTATACAAAGTCAGTTCTTAACAAACACTTAATGGATTCAACACAGTTGTGCTGCTTTTCCCTAGGTTTAAACAAATTTATGGCACAGATCATCAGATGGGCCCTCAATGCTAGATTTATATTCTGCCCTTATTTATTGTCATCTCATTTCTCACAATGACTATCCCAAGTCTGTTCTCTCCTTTCACTGACAATAGTTACCCTCACTCTCCACACTGAAAACTTAGAAGATCCTGATTGAGAGAAGATTGAGGTCATATGACCTGAACTTCCTCAGGTCCCTTCCTATATTCCTTAAAACTTTTCACCATTACCATTTTTTTTTCCTCTTTCCCTACAGGTATGGAAGAGGAGATATCCCTACTATTTCACTAATCTCTTTTCCCTTCCCACCTTGATTCTCTACTACTTCTATAGAGATTTGTTCTAAGTATCATCTATTCTCTTTCATGCACATTACCTTTCTTTCTTTACTAATTCAAAAGTCAGCTATTATCTCTCATGTACTTTAACTTTCTTTCTTACCATTGGTTCCTTTGCATCTGCCTACAAACATGCTGTCATAATTCGTTTTTTAAACCTTCCCTTGATCTCTCTTTATCCCATCCAACTACTGCCCTATCTTAGTCCTTCTCTTCACTACACAGTGTTGTGTAGTGTAAAATTTTGTCTATATTTGTTATCTTGCTTCCTTATAACCCATTCTCTTCAACATCATCATTATCATCACATATTTGTTATGTCTATTATTTCCAGGTACTTTGCTTAGTGTTAAGGAGTCAAAAACAAAAAGGTAAACATAGTTCCTGACCTAAGGGACGTTTTAGTCTAATGTAGGGGATGATATACAAAGAACTACACACATAAGAGATATACATAGTGTGAATGGGAAGTAACCTCAGAGGGAAGAAGAGAGGAGGGAACCAGGAAAGATATCTTGCAGAAGGCAGAATTTTAAATGGAGTCTTGAAGAAAGTCAGAAGGCAGTAGTGATGAGGGAGAGCATTCCAGGCATGGAAGATAGCCAGTAAAAAGGCAGTATCATTTGCAAGGGAGAACAAAAAGGCCATTGTTTCTAGATTGCAGAGTAGGCGTCCAGTCTAAGACTGGAATAGTAGGAAGGTTCCAAGTTATAAATACCTTTAAAAGTCAAATGGACAGTTTTATATTTGATCCTAAAGACAAAAGGGATTCAGTGGCCTACACTGAGTGGGGTTGGGGGAGGGGGAGAGGTCAGGGGTAGTGTTTGCTGAGGTGACGTGGTCAGACTTATATTTTAGGAAGACCAGTTTACAACTGAGAGGATTTGGGCCTGGAGTGGGGAGAAAATACGTAGGGAGATCAACCTGAAGGATCTTACGATGATCTGGACATGATACTCATTATCTTTCCCTCCAAACAATCCCCTTTTACAAACTTTCCTATCACCACCATCTTCCCAGACACCCAGCTTGGTAATCTTGACTACTTACTCACACACAAGTCATATATCCAATCTATCACAAAGATTTTTCATTTCTACCTTCATAATATCTTTTATATATGTCCCATTATCTCTACCATTTTACTGAAATTATTCAAAAAGTCATCAAAAACCTTCTAATTTTCTAATCCAATGTTTTTGTTTTGTAAGTCTTCATCTTCATTGATCAACCCAGTCAACCAAAATGAAAGACCTTGTCTAGAGACACCACACTCTACCAGTTCTCCTCCTGCCTTTCACCAGTCACTTCCCTCTGTGTATCCTTCACTCAATCTTCATCCTTTTCCCAAATCTTCAATGCTGATAATCCCCAAAGGTTTGTCCTTCTATCTCATATCTTTCTTTGTATTCTCATTCTCAGCAATTTAATTCATTCCTAGTTTCAAACATTTCTAAGTAGGTAACTCCAAAATTTCTCTAATTCCAGTCCTAATCTCTTTTCTCCAGGACATACATCTTCAGCTACCATTAAGGAATTTTACCTGTATGCCCACAAGCACCTCCAATTTAACAAGTCTAAAAACCAATCTCAATAGGTTTCCCTCTAAACTTTTTTTTGTTTCTTATTTGCCCAGCCTCCCATGTTAGTAACCTCGGGTTATTTTTTCTTTTCTTTTGCTTTTCATGTCACTTACTAGGTCTTGACTTACATTCCACATTTCTTAGATGCATCCCCTTCCCTCTATTCCCTTTGCCTCTACCCTGATTTTTAAAAATCACCTACACAATTGCATTAGGCTCTTACTCTTCCCACCAACACTCTTTTTGCTGTCCAATCTGTACTTCATAAAACTTAAAATAAAGCTTTTTATTTAGATTTGGTTACGTCACTTCACTAGTCAGAAATCTTCAGGGATTCCCTGCTGTCTATGGGGGCAAATTCAGCACCTTTTTGCCTAGCAAGCAGACTCTCCATATGCTGTCATCGTCTATTTTTCTAGCCTTAAGTTATCATTACGTTTTTCTCTCTAGCTGTGGGAATTTTCTAGCAAGATAATTCCCTCTACTAATACAGATTAATAATCATTTTTCAATTTATTGCATTATGGAGTTTCCTGGGGCAATGAGAGATTAAGTAATTTATCCCAGGTCACACAAGTAGTACAAATCAAAAGAGAGAATTGAAGCTAGATCTTCCTGGTTGAGTTTAGCTCTATAATCATCATCTTATTATTCCCTTCTATATCCTTTATACTCCAGATAGAATGGACTATTTTCTTCCAAACATGTAATAGATGTTCATGCCTTTGCTATGCCTGTAATATTCTCCCTTTTCTCTTCTTATGTTTAACTTCTATGCATCCTTTTAATGCCCAACTCAAATACCAGCTTCTCCAGAAAGTCCTTCCTGATTCATTTGTTGATGAGGATCTTCCCTCTTAGATCTCACACAGCACTTTGATTTGTAATTCTCTAATATAGCTATCATGTATTTTCAATTAAATCTAGCCCCCATCAGACTATAAACTTTGAAACTTAGGGATGGTGTCTTACCTAAACTTTATCTGTACCCTAGAACAGTTCTCTGAAAACTTGAGTTGCTTAATATTTGTTGTGTTTTATTATATTGTTTCATCATTTAAAAGAAAATATCAAGTCGTTTGTTTGTTTTGGATGCCAAAACAAGTAAAATGTATATAATGTTCATTAAATAGTTAAAGGTTACTAAATCTTTGTGAACCATCTATAGAAATACAGCCAAAACAAGTCTTTTCCTGAACCACAAGATGGCCCCCTCTCATTGGCTTGGCAATACACAAAGGTTTTTGTTAATTGAATTGTAGGCAGCCATACTTACAGAAGAGAACTAATTAATGTGATCACCAGTGTGAGAGGCTTTAAACTATAATTTGGAGGTAGTGGTGATGATGGTGAATTTGCTTAGAGGCCTGATGTAGAATGGGGCAAGCTCTCACATCTGCACATATTTAACAAAGGTTCAGTGATAGTCTTCTGGCATGGAATTTTAAGCCACCCCTCTTGTGGACTGTCAGAATTGGTTATAAGCCAAAAGCTGGGACAGGTATGAAAAAGAGGAACTGAGGATTGAGAGTTCATTATTTATTCTCTCCATCATTTTAACATATTTATAGCCATTGGCTTTTTCCAATTACCAAACTGGGGTTTTTTTGATAGCTGTTTTTAAAAATCACACTGACTGGCCATTAGTCTGTCATTTAGATACTATTATCAAGTACCAAATATCTAAAAAGATTAACAAATCAGGTGAGTGTCATCAACAACACAGCTTCAGTTTCAGTTTGATCAAGCCAGTAGAGGCATGGGCATATTTGTATCTACAATTTAAATTCTCAGCTCAGGCAGAGCTACCCTATTAAAAAATGCTTTATGGTTTAAGCAATGCAAATTACACATTCACATTGAAGAGTAATTCATCTGGAAGATTACTTGTGCTTTTTTTCCAGTTCTTTGGTGCATTGCCCTGCTGAATTTGTGGTTTTGAATGGAATCAATGGGGCTTAAGCTCAAAGCTTGAAATAACTCCATTATATTTTCATTAATCTTTTTAATATTCTTCCTCTTTCAATAAAATTAACTGAAAATGTTTTCTGTGTGTAATTCTGAAATGAACAAAAAAATTTAATTGATATACTTTTGTAGCATACTGTAATTTATAAATAAAAGCACAATTCCCTCCCTCTTGAAACCCCAGGGAAATCTGGGTTAGCAAAAGACTTCCACAAAGTGCCAGCCCTGGAAGCCATGCTCAATCAGCTGTGATTTCAGGATAAAATGTAATAAATGAAAGGAAGCCATTTAAAATATGAAAAAATGAAGAGAACTAAATGTGCTTAAAATTGAATGTTGATGTGAACAAACCAATGATATTGGCAGGTTAGGAAAGTTAAGTATGTAAATTACCCCTTCTGGTATTAATCACCTCAGCTCTCTCCCCGACTGGGTTAAGTACAAGGATATATTTGCCTCCTATTTCTTTGTCTTTGTGGGAGTTGTTTTGTGTTTTGTTTTCATTTGTTTTAGCTTTAAGCATAAAATAGGATTCATTGAGACAAATAGGTTTCTCTTTTCTGGCTATTCAACCCCTAGATTTTGACCTGTTAAAACACTTTCTCCCTTACAGCTACATTCTAAAAATGCCAAACAAGTCTAAAACCCGAAAAGCAAGCAAATAAAGCAATCATGGAATATTTTCATGGAAAAAAAATATTAAAAAGATCTTGTTAAGTTGGAAACTGTTTTACACAATTCATCCATTTAGTTTTTTTTTTTTAAATACTTATTTCTTCTACTTCTTCTAGGTCCAGAAGAGCCATACCATCTAACTGGAACAGCTGTAAACTGTCCAAAAGAGATTAATTGGGCCACTGTCCCCTGAGATTTGAGTAGACCCAGGGTACCTAAATGGAGATCTGAGACAAAATTAAACAATTCTCCCCACTTAAAAATGACCTATGCATATGGTGGTAGCTAAATTATTTACAAATGTGCAGGTTGATTGAGAATTCAAACTTAGAGCCATAACTAAAAATTCTATGATCTGAGGATCTACTCCCCCCTGAAAGTAGTACTCAGTCAGACAATATACAAGATGCCCCAAAAATTGGATTAAAAGAAATTTAAGAGTAGAGGAAGGGAGGAACCTCAGGGAAAGACCTCAAACTTTGGTACACAGAGCTCTATAGGAAGGAAAACATTGCCTTTTGGGGGAGAGAAATCGTAAGACACCAGCCCCTACTAGGGAATCCATGACAGAGAGAGCAGTTCACTTGGGATAAGGTCACAAGGGTAGGAAGGAAGAAACTTTTGCTATCTACTAACTTTCTGTTCTAATGAATTACTAGGATTATGTACACAGCTCACTTGTCTGCCTTTGAAGGATTACTAGCACCCTCAGCATTTTAGTATATAAGAAAAAAAAGCTTCAGTGACTATTTTGGTCACTTCCAAGGAGCCTGATCTGGATGAAAAATTTTGCTTGTAACTGGACTGTCTTTTGGTAAAAGGATAAGTCAAGAAGGTAACTTTGTATCAAATATCTGAATTTATCTCATTTCAGTGAAAGATAACCCTAACCATAAGCAATATGTTCTCTTAACTAATCATCTGTATAGTATGTGTACAATATTTTTTTTTCCTCTAGCAGGTGTGAATTTCTTCTGATATATCTGTTTTTACTGTAATCTTCAAATGATGATCAATGAGGTATGTTCACAAACATGCTAATTGAAGTTGGGTCAATATTCAATAAAAATTAAAAGAAAATAAAATGACAAGCCCCTAGCTGCCATCTTCATCATTTATCACCTAAAGCTTGGATCATCAGTGCAAGAATTTTGTCATCAAATGACTGAGGTAAAGAGTAAGGAACATCTACTCTGTTAAAAATCTACACTGTCTAGGTGAGGATTCAGCAGTTCCAAGGCCAGCAAACCTCCAAATACCAATAACACAATAGTACAGACAGTTTAATGAGTTTGTCGAATCCTTAGAAAAATGGCACTGTCTTCCTTGCTGTTCCAGGAAGGCGACACAATCTCTTGGCTCTAGGCATTTTATCTGGCTATTTTCCATGTGTACTCTTCCCTCTGATGAGGGGAAATGATAGGTGTTACAGGGACTCCAATCAACGACCAGGGTCCCTGAGTATGCAGTCTGGAAGGAATTCACTGGGCCCAAGCAATCTTGTAAGTCAGGATTGTAAAAATTTATTGTCATGCTAGATAGCAGGCAGGAGATCTTAGGGAACCTGCAAACTTAAAGAAGTATAGGTTTTAAGGAGTCACAACAGTAAATCAGATGTCAACTATGCTAACTAGGTGAGTAAGGGTGGGATTAGGGAGGAGTTAAGGAGTGGTCAGAGCTTAAAGGGACATGCACTTTTAATATCAACTGCACAGGTGTATTGCCCATAATTCACTGGGAAATAGCCCAAGGGGGGGGTGCTGCATGGAGGTGTGGTTTTATGCCTGAAACATCACTCAGTCAGCTAGTGGAAAGGGCTGACTGAGAAGTGCCTAGTCTGCCACCCATCAGTGTCATGTTTGACAAGATGGATGTTGGGAACCAAGGCTAACGGAGACTCAGTATGTGTATAATTGTCTAAGGAGTTAACCTACAGATAGTGCATTGAAGTATTCATAGGTGCAGCTGGCCATTATACTAGGGGGAGATAAACAGTTCATGAACTGTTGCTAGGCAGAATGCTGGCAGGGGGACGGTGCAGAGTTAAGGCTCTGAGTGCTCTGAGGGGGGGTGGAATGTGATTTTACAAACTGGTTTTACAAATTGATTTCACAAACTGATGTTACAAACTGTTATTACAAACATAGATCCCAAGCATCCCATCACCTTCTCATATGCACCCCCTGGCTTCCTTCAAAACACAAGAATTGTACCTTCTAGAGAAAGCCTTTCCTGAGTCCCCATGATTCTATTGCCTTCCTTTGGTTATGCTAGGTGGCACAGCGGATAGAGTGCCAGACAGGAAGTCAGGAATACTAACCTTCCTGAGTTCAAATCTGGCCTCATATACGTATTAGCTGTGTGACCCTGGGCAAGTCACTTGACCCTGTTTGCCTCAGTTTCCTTATCTGTTACATGATCTGGAGAAGGAAATGGCGAAACACTCCAGTGTCTTTGCCAAGAAAACCCCAAATGAGGTTGCAAAGAGTCAAACAGGACTGAAGAACAACAATTTTTTTTTTCCTGTACATAGCTTGTTTGCTCTTATTTATTTACTTTTCTGTCTCCACCCTTAGACTGTGAGCACCTTCAAAGCAGGGACTGGTTTTTACCTCTTCTTTTAATATATCCCCAGCACTCAGCACAGTGCCTGGCATATAGTAATATGTGCTTAATAAATACTTATCAACTGACGGTCACTAACTCAAGCTAGTATTCAGACAAGATACTAAAGAATTAAGAACTAACTCAATTTATAGAATCTGATTTTTCCATTGTGTCTGAATCCCTTCCCAATAGGGGAAGTATATTGCATCTGGAGTAAGAAAAATGAGTTCAGATTTTACCTCTTTCACATTACTCTAAGCAAGTCTGGTCTTGGTTTTTCCACTTGTAAAATAAGGGTACTAGACTAATAACCTCTAAAACCCCCCCAGCTCTACATTTATAATGCTATGATAATTTGATGTTAAAAAGGGGGAAATATTCATTTTTAAAAATTTAGTTCTTTTCAAAATACTTGGATCCTTCTTATCTTTCCATCTGCTTCCATGTCACCTCTGCTCTCTACCACCTTGGTAACTTTGCCCTATGTGTGGCATTCTCCACTTCCTCATCACTCCCTCTTAGAATCCCTGGTTTTCTTCAGGACTCAGCTCAAAAATCACTTTTTGCAGGTCTTTCCCAGTTCCCCCATGAGGACAATGAGGTAACACAAGCCCTCGATACATCACAGGTGAGACAGTTTTATGCTCAGAGACACATAGAGATGGTGACTCCTTATCCCTAAAGTCCCCAAGGGCATTTGGTGGCATAGCAGATGGGGGAATGTGTGCCCTAATCTGAGACCATATCTCTGCATCTCTGGCCTTATATTTGATCATTGTTACCCAGCAGGCTCAAAGGGACTAAGTAGGAAAGAACAGCAGGAGCAATCATTGGGTTTCTATATTTAGACCACTCCCCTTATCAATCATAAAAGCACCATTATAAAGAGGAAAAGTTTGTTAACCTTACACAGCTGAATTAGATGAATCTCTCTAAATTGATTATGATGATCAGGGGAGCTTTGCACTTCTTTCCTAAATGAAGTTGATTATGGTGGTGCAGTGAGTAGAGCTCTAGACCTGGAGTCAGAAAGACCTGAGTTGAAATCTGGCCTCAGACACTCATTAGCTGTGTGACCTTGGGCAATTTACTTAATCCTGATTGCCTCAGTTTCCTCATTTGTAAAATAAGCTGGAGAAGGAAATGACAAACTACTCCAGTATCTTTGTCAAGGAAATGCCAAATAGGGTCACAATGAGTCCTATATTAATGAAACAACTGAACAACAAGAACCTAATAATAGGTTCTGACACATATAAGGCTTTTAATAAACGTCTTTTAATTAAATAATTTCTTCATGCCCCTGAAAACCAGGTAATTCCATTATTTTCCCCACTTTATAAACAAGGAAACTGAGGCTCAAAAAGACTAGTGCTGGGTCACAGAATCACAGATCCAGAGCTAGAAAAGACATGGAAAATCATCTAATCCAATTCTCATTTTACCAATGAAGAAACTGAAGCCCACACAGGTGATATGCCCAAAATCCTATAGGTAGTAAGTAGCAAGATTCAAATCCTGGTCCTTGGACTCCAAATTCAGTGTTCTTCCTACCATCTTACGCTCCCATCACACACAGTGAGAAATTAGCAAAACAACGATTCATCTCACATCTTCTAACTCCAGATTTGGTAGTTTTCTCATCACATCACATTCAATGCCAGACTTACAGACTTGGAAATTATTAAACTACATGAGGAAATTTGGTTCTCTTTATCAAAGAAGTATAGTTTTAGAATGATTATTTCTGGTAAACACAAAAGATTTTTTGAAAGGGACCCAGAAGGTGATAGTGCTAAGGGATAATCTATAAATCAGGCTGATAGAACCAGTAATTCTTTATTTTTTTAATAGTTTCAGTTCTCTAGGTTCTGATTGATGGACCTGTTTGGACCAATACACATTAGTTATTCTGACATCTACTAACCTTGTTTTGTCATCTGGAGTGGCAGGGAGAGAGGTGTGATCTTTTTCATATCTCTAACATCTGTGAAAATATTTCAGACCCTTTTGATCATCTAATTTGGCAATTTCTCACTTTAAGAAACAGAGATTTTGCTCCCAGTAAAAACTTTAGTCCTTTCTGAAGCTATAATGTATTTATATAAATATAACTGAGATGGAAACTGCCAGTAGCACTCTGCAAGATGGGTCAAATTCTCAGATGACGTATTGGAACATGGAAAAAGGAAACCAGTAGAAACTATTAGAAAATGGATTTTCTTGGTAACTACTACACGCTTTAGAACATAAATCTAAAAATGGCCTAGGGCAATTCCAAACTATCATTAATTTCCAATGTTTCATATAATAGGTCAAAACGTAATATCATTCTTTTCTGCAAACCAACAGGTATGTACCTAGGTTGCATACTAAGATCCTGTCAGAATTCATTGTTATTTTGCAAGATTAAGACATAATCAAATTGTGATTACTATTCTGTTCAGACATCATGTAGTTTATACATATTCTTATCTTTAATTATGATACAGAGTCAAGTGGATCAACTATTCTTTGTAAGAATCATTTATACCCATTAGGGGATTAGAGGAGGCTGGTGATACAGTAAATAGAGCCCTAAGCATGAAGTCAAGAAGACCTGAGTTGAAATGTGATATTAGACACTTAATAGCTGTATGATCCTGGGCAAGTCACAACTTTTGTTTACATAAGTTTTCTTCACTGCAGAATGGGGTTAGTAATAACACCTGTCTCATAAATGATGTTGGGAAGCTTGGTAGTATAGCGTATAGAGCACCAGACCTGGAGTCAGGAAGATTCATCTTCCTGAATTCAAAACTGGCTTCAGATACTAGCTGTATGATCCTGGACAAGTCACTTTACTTTGTTTTCCTCAGTTTCCTCATCTGTAAAATGAGCTGGAGAAGTATCCAGTATCTCTGTCAAGAAAACTCCAAATGGAGTCATAAAGAGTTAGACCCAACTGAAATGACCAATAACAACATAGGATTTTTGTGAGGATCAATAATTTTTGTAATAAGTGCTTAACACAGCCCCTAGTATAGAGAAGGTACTATATAAATTCTATTCCTTTTCCATTAAAAATAATATGAATAATATTAATTCCTTTAATGGGAAAAATAAATATAGATCATTATCCCCACCAATATACCTAAAGCCATAAATACTTAGAAGGGACCCCAGAGATTATCTGGGTTAACTATTTTTTCCTAATTAGGAATTAACTGTAAAGCACCCATACACTGCTTCTCTTGGACACTTCTAATGGCAGGAAACTCACTATCTCAGGAGTCATTTTGGGGAAGACCTAGTTGTTAGGAATGTCTTCTTCACTGCTGAAAGGCGGCAGAGTGCAGTATACCAAAAGATAGCCTTGAAGCTAAGAAGATCTGAATTCAAGTCATGTTTCTGACATTATACTAGATGTATGACCTTGGATGAATAAAATCTCTCCGTTCTCTAGGCAAGTCTCTAGGACTACAAATTTCAGAGAAAATGCTACCTTATGCTAGTAGAGGGAGTTTCCTCATCCAGTTTATCTCTACACCAATGAAATCACAGATCCAGGCCCTGTTCTCTGAGCTGAAACCCATATCTCTGTAATTTCCATCCATTGAAGCTACAGTACTTTTCCCCAACTGGGATGCAAATTAAATCTAATTTAATTTAATCTAATTCCTCTTTCAACCTTTAAAATGTTCAAAGAAAGCCATGATGATGTCATTAAGCCCTTTCTTCTCCAAAATAAATATTTCTGTTTCAATAACCAAAAGATGTGATTTCTAGTCCTTCATTATTCTAGTCTCCCTTATCCAAAACCTCATTTCCTTGCCCTTTTATGTACTCTACACTTCAGACAAACTATATTTCAAAGTGTGTCTCCACCACATGCCCCAGTCTAACAACCCATCTCTTCCTTCTGTGTACTGACATGAACCATTCCCAAGACATGAGATATAAATCTTTCTCATCTTGACCTTTCTGAAGCTTCTTTTAAAGCTCAGCTCAGGTTTTACCTCCTTCCTGAAGCTTACCCTGATCACCCCAGTTGTCAAAGTTATCCCCCCTGAAATTTTAATTTATTTGTTAAATGTCATGCCATTTCCTAGTATTTAGATCCTTGAAAATAGGACCCCCATGGCTAGCATATTGTGCACATTTTAAAAACCATTTGTTCAAGCAAGTTAAAATTTCTCCAAATCTGCCCTGATCAGCACAATGATCCTCCCCATTATACTGGGAAGAAAACCAGTTGAACTTCACTAAGATTTGAGAATCTTTTGTCTTTTTTAATTCATCAAACATTCAAAGCATTGATAATACCAAAACAATGTGTAATAATATGTTATTTTCAAGCATCTTATAGTGAAGAAAACCCCGAATATGAAAGTATATAAATCTGGTTCTCTGGTCATTTTTCCTCATATAACCAGCTATCTAGCGCCACCTGTCCCATCCCAATTCCATCATTCAACATATTTTCCATTACATGCTGTTTTGTTCCAGCTTCAGTATTGATTAACACAAAATAGATACATCTATCCAAGTCAGTTACAAATGTTGACTAGTATAGAGTCATGAGCAGAGAGAGCTCAACTGAGACACAGCAATTAAGACCTCACTTGCCGGTGACATTAAACTAATCTGTCAGGCCCATTTTTCACCCAATTCCAAATCAACTCCAGATCTTATCCACATCTTTGTATCTTGACCACAAAGGTATCATGAAACACTTTGTCAAATACCTCTCTAAAATCTAGGTATACAATGTCTGCAACGTTCCCCAGATATATTTGCTCAAGGCAAATAAAGTTGCAAGATCTCATTAAACCTCAGCAACAGTGAGAAGATAAGAAGGGGCAAGTCATCTCGCTGAAGATCTGTGGAATACCTGGAGGCTATATGTGCTGATCAGCCAAGATTCTCGGTGACTCAGACTTCATCTTGCAGAAAGCATACATAATAAATCGGCAGCACTCAGAAAGTCATCACGATTCACCAAGGTACCACTTAATGTGTTAACACTACTCTGATATTTCTTCTTCCTTCCAGCCTTTCCTGAAACATTATCCTACATTGCTGATACTAATGATGACCTAGACAGCTAGTATGCTTCTACATTCCCTTCTCACCATTCACCACAGAACTCACAGAGAAAAGGTTCAAAAATGGAACTTTCAAAACTTTACTATAAAGAATTACAAATGATGGTCACAAAAATCCTGTCTTTATCCCAGCACTCCTTCTTGATAACTTATGCTAGAACATCTCAATTTTTTCTTAACTGATTTAGAGCCTAGGAACACACATCACAACTCAGAGAACAAATTTCTGCCAGAAAAAGTTACCTCAGCTTCAAGGCACTCTGTGGGTCTGTATCCACTGAAACCATAGCTCGCAAGTCTCCACTGATATGTTTTACTTTAATAGATGGCACAATTCAAAGCAAAGAGATTTAATGCCATGGCATAGTAAGGTCAATAAGACACATTCCCTAGTACAGTGTATGTAGTGTATCCCCAGGACAAATGTGCATAAATAAGGAATTTGCTTTGAATGGCACACATGTAGGAAATATACATAGCTAGGGAATATGAGTCAAAAATGCCTCTTGTGACTCCTACTAGATCACTATGCTGCTTCCCACCAGGCCTGGTACCCCCGAGTCTTTTCCAAACAGATAATCTGACTGAGCACATAGTTGAACACATGGTCGCAGATGATGCTGCCAGTCTTGGCTTCACTTGGAACATGACTCTAGAGTTTGCCTCTGCTTCCAACTCCTAGTTTCAGCTGAAATCTTTGGCTATAATTTTCTCTCTTCCTCATGAGGAAGGTTTTTTAATAATTTTTTAAAAAATAATCTGCTCTTGTTTGAGTTATAAAACAAGGAATAGACCTCATTAGAAGGGGGGGAGGGGAGGAGGTACCTCCATGGCTTATTTCCACCCTAGGGTGGCTTGTCTATTCATTTATAGAGTTTTGGCTAGAAGGCCTTTCTGTCTCCAACAGGATATTCTTTGCCAGGGGCTCCAAGCTTATTAGGATGAAGAGCAGGATTCTTCCAGCTAGTTAATGCCCTCAGACCAAGTCTTAAAATTTTAAGCCAAACCCTTCTGTTCTCTCATGTAAATAAGTGGGTAGGAAAAGGCACAGAGTCAAAGCTAAGCCTAGGGGTAGCGCTGTTGTCTCTCCTAACTGCGAAGTTATATTTCTGGCCTTTCCTATGCTTTCATAACCAACTAAAGGGACTTTGGGCTCATTCTATCCTTATGTGACCATTCTCATTAAGCCCAAATTTATACCTCCATGTTAAAAATTATCTCTGTTATTCATCTCTAAACAATAAATTTGACTACTCTGTATCCACCTTTCCACATTTCGTTTTTCTAGAAACAACAGATTTATGGGAAATGCCACATAACATTAAGTAGCAGGATGATGTTGGGTAAGTTCAATGAAGAAGGAATCACTATGGATTATGCCTTTGGATACAGAATACACATTCATGTTCTCAACTTATTTACATTTCAAGTCTAAATTTGGATCCCAAAAAAATCCCATTCACAAACACTTCTTAGATTTATGTGATTCTATCAGTCAAGGAGACAATATCAAATACTAGAAAGGACACTTCTTATTACTGACCTCATATAATGTTTTAAACATTCAATCCAACCCAAGATCAAATAAATGAAATTTGTCGAATCATTTCCATTTGAAAGCTTTTATTTTCTCATATATACATACACACACACACATATATGTGTATGTATATATATATATATTCAACATAAATAGTATAGTTCTTGAAGATTAATAGGGTATTTTCTTCAAAACAGCCCTAGAAGATAATTATTAGAAAAAGTGGTCTTGCAAGAGACAGCATGGTACTATAGAAAGATGATCAGGGCTCTTTGAACCAATGGTTGGTTTGGATTCTGGTCACCAGCTTCATGCTTACCAACCAAATGACTCAATCCAATTACACAAATGTCCATTAAGTTCCCACCATGTACAAAGTACTGTACTAGGTGCTGGGAATCAAAAGACAAAAGACAATGGTAATCCCTACATTAAAGAAGCTTTTGTGACAGAAAATACTTTAAACTCAAAAACCATAAAAAAGTATTTTTTGCATTAAAACAAAACACAGTCTTATCAAAAGCAAATGCAAAGGACCATCCATTTAGTTACATTATAATTGCAAAAAAAATGGAAGCAACCTAAATGTCCAATAGGGAATATGGATGATTATGAAGAATACAAATAAATATGGTATGACTTGTATGAAACAAAGCAAAGTGTAAAAATCAACCATAAAAGAACAGATTAAACCCTAACTGTGGAAAAATCCATTGAAATGAATAGAAAAACAACTCTGATGCAGACATAAAAGAAAGCATTTTTTAAATGTTATGATGCCTTATGCATTGAAGCTTACTTAAATGTAAATAGCATCTAAACAAGCATAGTTGTTTGTATTAATGTTTAAGGTTAAGTTTCTAATAACAATTACTTGATTATTAAAAATGCAGCTATGAGACTTGCTTCCAACAAAATGTCCTACATATATAAAAGCATCAATATCCTTCCTTATCAATAAAAATGAGGATAATGATTCCAATATCTACCTCACAAAGTTGTTACGAAGCATTGGATAACTAAAAGCTTCTAGTCAATGTGACAAGATGATAAGAGTATGATGCTGATGTTCTCCAGTCAAGTCTTACTGCAATCTCCCTTCATGGTATGAGGGTGACTATGTATTTTTTTTTTTTAAGCAATCGGGGTTAAGTAACTTGCTCAAGGTTACACGGCCAGTTATTTCTGGGTGTGGTGCTGAGTGTCTGAGCCCGGGATTCGATCTCCAGATCTTCTCAACACTGGAGCCAGTGCTCTTACTTGCTGTGCTAGCTGGCCGCCCCTAAGCAATTGGGGTTAAGTAACTTGCTCAAGGTTACACTGCCAGGTGTTTCTGGGTGGGTGCTAAGTGTCTGAGCCCGGGATTCGATCTCCAGGTCTTCTCAACACTGGAGCCAGTGCTCTTACTTGCTGTGCTACCTGGCCGCCCCGTGACTATGTATTTTTGCACTTTATCAATGCCTGCCAAGCACCATTTTTACAATTTATAGGATGAATTTTTTGTATCACAAAAATTCACAAATATCTAAAATACAGAAGGATTTTAATATGTATCAGTGGCAGAAGAACAGTTACTTATAATTTATATACTTTATAACAGTTATGAAGTACTTAGATCTCTAAAGTGGTGTTATTATTTCCCATAATAGGCATATACTGACAAAGACATTATATTCAGTGATTTCCTAGGGTTACTGAAATGTTCTAGGCCCCTTTCCGACAATATTGCACAAATACACACAACCCTCTAAAATCATATATTTAATTGCAATGACTATTGAATTGCAAGCAACAGAAAAAATTACTAAAACAGGCTATTGTCATTAAAAAGAGACTCCTCAATTTTTTCTTATGGTATGCTTTCAATATTATTCTTTTATTAAATTAATTTTAATATTAAATATTGTTCTTTAATTAAAATTGTTCCATTAGCCATATAAGTGCCCCTAAAATCTTTTCTACCTTGGAATTGTAATGGTCATGTAAGAAGGTAAGGGTTTCTTTGCTAAGAATAAATTAGGAAACAAAAAATGTTTGAACTGGGATTATCAATGCACCATTGCTAAACTCACTGAAAGAAGAAGGAAATTTTTTAAAGGTGTTTCATTGTTTGAAAAACTTCAGGAAACACACACATATATATATGTATGTGTATGAGTATATGTATGTATATTTGAGTAGCCACTTTGTAAAAAAGTACTTTGATATCTATAGCTATATGGGGAGAGAGAGATTAAGGGAGGGCAGAGTTATCTCATAGGTATTTAGATAGATAGATAGATAGATAGATAGATAGATAGATAGATAGATAG
>NW_027185655.1:68138169-68176590 GCF_028583685.1 Petaurus breviceps papuanus
TAGATAGATAGATAGATAGATAGATAGATAGATAGATAGATAGATAGATAGATAGATAGATAGATGGATGGATGGATAGACAGATAGACAGATATACACAGTCACATCAGGTTTTTTTTTCATGAAACTAAAGATTAAGTTCAGCTGACTGAACTAATCATTACCTCAGTGTGACCCCATATTAACAGTGGGGGCTGCTAATAAAAGCAGTTTTCCCAATAGGAAAGAGAGACTGAAGATTCCTGAGGGGTGGGAGTACCAGAGGACAGGAGAAAGCCTAGGCTCCTCTCCTTTCCTCTGAGTTCCAAAATTCCCTAGCTTCCTTCCCCAACTCCCTTGAGAAGCCCTCTCTCAGAATCCTTCAGTCTCACCTTCAAGCTGGCCCAACAATTCCTACTGATAATATAGGATTGGATCAGGTTCTTTTTAGTCAATTTAGTTTACTGAATTATATAAGATGGAATTTTACATACAGTCCTTCAATCCAATTCAATCAAAATTATCCAATTAAGTGTGGATTTACAACTACAAAAGAATAAAATGACAAAATCACAGCTTAGGAGCTAACATGGTTCTTTTATATCCTTTACCTCCTGACCCCCAAAGGAGCTGAGAATAGTTTTCCTAGTTCTTCCTCCAAAAAGGATTCTATCTTTCATTGTGGTGACTTTTAAAAGAAAACCCCAATCTGAGATCTCATCTAATTTCATGCTTTCATTCCTCCACCTCCCAAGGACATTTTGAATTCTTGAGTGATTTTTTTGCATTTTTGGAGTCAGACAAGTAAATGGAATCCTGCCACGTTGATTAATTAATATTGAACACCCACAATGGACCAGGCACTGAAGACAACATTGTCCCTTCCCACAAGAGACAGCAATTCTTTTTTTTTTTAAGCAATCGGGGCTAAGTAACTTGCTCAAGGTTACATGGCCAGTTATTAGTATCTGAGCCAGGATTTGATCCAGGTCATCCCAACACTGGAGCCGGTGCTCTTACTCGCTGTGCTACCTGGCCAACCCTAGAGACAGCAATTCTTAAAATGGTATTCCATTAGGGGTGGCCAGGTGGCGCAGTGAGTAAAAGTGCCAGCCCCAATGTCAGGAGAGCTGGGATCAGTTGTGGGCTCAGATACTCAGCACCCACACAAAAATAACTGGCCATGTAACCTTGAGCAAGTTACTTAACCCCAATTGCTTAAAAAAATGGCATTCTATTTATTCCATCTAATGCAGGTTGCAAAGAGATAGGAATAAATATTTACCTTAATACTTGAAGGATACATGAGTTCATGAATTTTATGCACTCTTTCCACCTATGCAGATGACAGCCTCTCTGTGCTTTGTGAGGTGGCTTGGACAAAAAAAAAAATTAAAAACAATCTGTTACCAATCTTCTGATTAGGTGTCTATGCATACTTAACTAAATTGGTCCTCTGATAACATACATTTTAGGCAGAGAAGGAAAAAAACCCACTAACTCTGGAGTTAGAGGTAGGCTTAATCCCACTTCTTATTTTAATTATTTGCATGACCTTGGGCAAGTCACTTAACATCTCAGCCTCAGTTTCCTCATCTGTAAAATGAGATTGTAGGACTAATTGAATCCTGAGGTCCCAAAACCATTGAAACTTCAATTAACTGGATGCTTGAGTAAATGGGAATATTCTAGTCATTTTAATTTTCAAGTTAACTTGAGGAAATTTTTAGTTTCAGTTCATGTTGCTGAAAATCCTTCTAAAATACCACTTTCTTGCCTTACTGAGAACAGTATATACTACATTGAAAGTAATTGGATTTGTCTTTGAAAAATGGAGTGTAGACCCCCAAGGAGATCAAAGACAGAAAAAAATAAAGAGGTCACAAAAAGATCCACCACATAATCTTTTTGGTAGCAAAAAAAATAACCTGGGAATAAAATGGGCTCCCATGAAGTGGGGAGTGACTAAATAAATTTTGGCACACCAATATATTAGAATATAATTGTGCAGTAAGAAGTGCATATGAGAAATTCAGAGGAATATGAGCAGACCTATATGAAATCAAGTCAACAGAACAAGGAGAATAAAAATAATAACTATGATAAATTTAAAAATGTTAAAAAAAAACTATTGAACTTTAATTGACACCATATTTATGGTGATCAATCAGGGACCCAGAAAACAGTTAATAAAAAACAACTGTCTCTTCTAAGTAGAGATAGATGGGGGACTATAGGAGCAAAAAATAATGCATACCCAATAATGCATACTAAAGTGATAGTTCTGGTTATAAGGACGGATTGTACCAGCTGGAATGAAAAATGGTAAAGAGGACATAAAACCAAATAAGAGAACGAAAAAGATCAGGTATTTTGCTTCCACCTGGATATAAACTTAGTTCTTTCTCTGGATGCACGTTTTTCTCTCCATCATGCGTCTTTTGGGATTGACTTATATCCCTGCATTGCTGAGAAGAGTCCAGTCTATCAAAGTTGGTCATCACACATACGTTGTGTCTGTAATTGTGTACACATTTCTCCTGGTTCTACTCTTCTCACTCAGCATCAGTTCTTTTAAGCCTCTCCAGGTAAATATGAAGACAGCCTGCTCCCCGTTTCTTATAGCACAATAGTATTCCATAACATGCATATACCACAACTTGTTCAGCCATTCCCCAATTGATGGGCACCCCCTTAATTTCCAATTCTTTGCCACAACAAAAAGAGCTGCTATAAACATTTTTGTACATATGGGTCTTTCTCCCATTTCTATGATCTCTTTGGGATATAACCCTAGGAGTACAATTCGTCCTTATAACCTGACCAATGTATAATGTGAAAGTATTTACAGATCCTATGCTTGACTATAAGCCGCCATGGGGGGGAAGGGTGGGAGGGGAGGGAGGGGAACAAAATGTGAAATTCAAGGAATTGTGGAATTGAATCCTGTAAACTAAAAGGAAACAAAAAAATTAATAAATTTAAAAAAATAAAGTGATAGTTCTGAACTGTTTTCATTTGTTTTAAGGTAGAGTTGCATGAAGAGGTAGATAAATGTATTGTTATATGGTTTGTATTTTCAAAAAAAGCAATCAATAAAACATTTAAAAATAAAATTAAGGCTCCTGCAGAGCTTCAGGGACACTCTTAAATAAAACTTCTCAGTTGACATTTTGAATAAACTATTTGCAAGAATTTAATTTTGTTATAGTTCTTTCTTGCAAAATCAGGGGCTTACAGGGGCAAATCAGGCTGTACTTACAGGGGCAAATTCAAATAATTGAGGATACCAGTAATTTGAGTTATGATTAGTTAAATTCAAGTTTGCTTTTTGGTTTTCTTTTCCATAGTTTGGGGTGTGTTTTTTTCTCTTTTATTTTTCTTCACCAGATTTTTTTTTCTGTTTTACTACACATATGCCTGCTAAAGGAGTAGGAGTCTTAGCTAGCATGAGCCTCAGCTAATTCTCCCATCTTCTGGGTTGAAATAATTTTCAAATAGTTGTTAAAAAAAACAAGGCCTTGAATGAAGTGACCTAAAAGATGAAATTCAGGAATATACGGGATAACAGGGAAAAAAGAATACTTGGGGTAAAGACAATGTGCCAACGAGAACTAAAACTGAAATCAAATTTGTTTTATGAGAATTAGGGATTGAGTAAAACAAAAGAAGGCAAAATGAATTATCATAAAAGCTAGCATTTATATGGTGCTTGAAAATTTGTGGTGTGCTTTATGTACACTATTTCATGTCATTCACAATAGCCCTGAGAGGAAAGTGCTATGGCAATTATCATCCCAATTTTACAGAGGAGGAAAATAAACCTAAAAGAAGTTAAATGACTTGTCCAAGGTCACCCAGCTATTAGTCAGAGGGAATTGAATGCAGAGTCTGATGTGTGGTGGAGTCAGCCCCTACCCTCACTAGAGCCAACTGTTAAATTTTCAATGTTAATATTTACACCTTGGAATAAGCAAATGCTAGAGATCATGGCTTGTTTTGTTCTTTTGCTGATTCTCTAGTCTAAACTTAAGAAAGTGATGAAGAAAATGTTACTATTGCAGATTAAACTTAAAAGTATGTCATGAGTACTTTTTTCCTAGAGAATTGGGTAAACACTTGCCAGCACACCCCTAAATCATCCTAAACCCAATAGTTTCAGTTTCACTGAGGTTATTGTTCTTAGTATTTAATTTCTTTTTAATAGTATTTTATTTTTTCCAATTACATGTAAATTAAAATTAAATGTAAATTTCAATTACATGTAAAGACAAATTTTAACATCCATTTTTTAAAATAAATTTTATCCCAATCTCCTTTAACTCTCTCTTCTCTGAGACAATAAGCAATTTAATATAGGTTATATATGTGTGTGTGTACATACACATACATATATCTGCAATCATATGAAACATTTCCCTTAGTATTTAAGTTCAATAGAAAGTACAACTGGTAGTGGTAGGACATTCGTAGTTATCCTCATACATCAATATTCAAGAAATATTCAATAATCCTCTATCAGGATATTGCCCTTCCATCCCATTCCCCAGGTCACTCTGAATCACTGCCTCATAGCAATCTGTTCCAAATAAAAACAAAAAACAAAAACAAGCATGTGGTTTCTGAGTCTCAAGTCTGGTGGACCAGATGGCAGCAAATAACAAACAATCAAAACTAAGATGCTTTCTCAACTCCACTTCCAATCTATACCCGAGCTCCCAAAATCTGTGTTTGCCCTGGAACACATTTAAGTCATCCACTCTCTCACTATCCCCCAATCACAGAGATCCCTGTCATACTAAAGTCTCTCCAGTCTTACTCTAAGTCAGCTCTCTCCCTTTAGATTCACTACCATACCCTCCAATCCTCTTTTCAAGTGTCTTTGCTCACTTCTATTTTCTCCAACACCTAATGATCATCACTGTTCCTGAGGTTACTTCGTGCCACTACTACAGAACCCACACAATTGACATACTCACACAAGGTCAGTTAGAGACCACAGAATCAATCTAACCAAACCCATATCTATCTGAATAAGAATTATATCTACAATATAGATGACTAGTGATCATCTAACCTTTATTTCAAGAACTTTAGTGACGGGGAATTTAGCGTGGTTCCATTTCACTTCTAGATAGCTCTAATTATTAGAAAGTCCTGACTCCTAGTTATAATCTGCCTCAAAGCAACTTCCACCCATTGTTCCTACTTCTACTCTCCAAAGCCAAGCATAACAAATACTTGAAGATAGCTATCATGCCTCCTCTAAGGTTTAGTTTTTTGTTGATTTTTTTTCCCTTCCTAAACACTCCTAACTTTTTCAATCAGTCCTACTATGGCATAATCTGAATGCCTTTCACCCACCTTGTTGCCTTCATTGCAAGCCCCTGTGTCTCCGTAAAGTCTCCTGCACACAGCTGTTTCTCCTTTTCCCCTCTTGGTCCCACAACATTCCAAAATCCTAACAAAATTCCAGATGCTAGTTTCTCCACATGAAAGGCATATTTCAGGAGAAATTTCTGACCAGTCAGTATATCTTGCCAAACTGCCTATCCAAAGACTTTTTCAAATGAGGACCAATATATCTTTTTTAGTGAAGATGGCCATACCATCAAAATGAAAATCTGAGAAACCTTTAGTGGTGATAGTATTGGGGAGAAAGGCAAAGGCTCAACCTTGGCATTCTGGATATCTTTGTCATGAACTGTAAATAAGCTCTCAGAGAGAATGAAGGGGAAACCCTAAATGCCCACTTTGGCCAGATAAGAAGGACAACTAATTGCATACACAAGATGAACATTCAAAATTAATTGAAGTCTTGAAACAATTTGGTTACTATAATTTGGTATAACACAGAAAAAAGAAAACCTTTTGTTTTCTGCCAAGAGGAAGCAGACCGCAAATTAAAAACTGTTATCTGCTTCTTCCGGATACCTCTCTGGGATAGCAGAGTGAAAATAAATCAGCTTTATGAATTGAACCATTTCCACAGTACTGGTATCTACCCATCACCATGTAACTGGATGGGTGGGAGAGCTTTTTTTCTTTTCATCCTGATACTATATGGTAATAAATGAAGTGAATTATAGAGGTATGCTTCAGCAGCCCTGAAGGAGCTCCTAGAGGTGGATAGTGAAAGTAATGTTCATCTTGTTGGAAAGTTGAACCTTAGGAACATTTTGTACAGTGAAAAAAAAATCTTATGCAATCAACATCCATGGAGTTTTCCTTTAACTAGCCTCATGAAATTCACTTGTTTTTACTGCCTCCCATGAAATGAGGAAGTGATCCAGGACACTGTGTTCCTTTTTTGTTTTTAGGAACTAAAAGATATGATACACTAAATGTCCTTCTTCTAAGAACTAGTGTACAAATATGGCAAATATCCTTGCATCATTGGTCAAATGTGCTCCAAGAGATTTCATTTTTTTTAAAGCAATTGGGGTTAAGTAACTTGCTCAAGGTTACATGGCAATTATTTCTGGATGTGGTGCTAAGTATCTGAGCCCAGAGTGGATCCCAGGTTTCCCAACTCTGGGGCCGGTGCTCTTACTCACTGTGCCACCTGGCTGCCCCCAAGAGATTTCATTTAAGGAGAACAAGGATGAACAAGTTTAAAATTCAGGTGCCTCAGCAGGTAAGAGGACTGAACTTGGAATTTTGGAGAACCAAATCCTGCCTCAGACAGTTACTAGCTGCATGACTGGGCAAGTAACGTAACTTTTCTCAGCCTCAGTGTCTTCATATATAAAATGAATATAGTAACAGCTCCCTCACAGGATTGTTGTGAGGATCAGTGGAGATAACATACATTCAGCAATTTGTAAACCTTAAAATTCTACATAAATGCTATTTTTGTACTTATCATTATCATATGGACACCAAAAAATGAGATATCATATGTACAAGTACTTTATAAACCTTAAAATGCCAGCTATCTTAATTATTCTTTAATGGGTACTAAAAAATGTACCTGTACTCCAAAGAGCTTGCATTCATCGTAGTGAGCAAAATCAAATTATAAAGGAGGTGAAGTCTGTCTTCACTATTTCATTCCAGCACATCTGCCCTATGTTAGTCACCCCTCTCATGTACATTAAGGAAACCAAGGCTGTTGCATCACAGCTCTGTGATTGTCCTGTGTATCAGCTGCTGTATCTGTCCATGATCCACTGAATTAAAATTGTGTCTATTCTGTTTCCCCCCTTCAAGATTCTGCTTTATTCAATGTAATTCAGCAAAACAGTATCAAGAGCCTAGTATGTGCATGTTACTGTGCTAGGCAATAGAGATACAAACACAAAACTAACAGTTTCAATCATACATATTATCATAAATATACATATTATCAGACATAGTATCATCCTTGAGCCCAGAACTTGAATATGGTCCCAGAGCTTTTATATGGTCCCTGTTTAGTGATAACTTGCCCAGGTCCAACTGCTGTGAAAAAGTATGAAGGGGCAAGGTAAGCCCCTCTTTGAGGAATAAGATTATACAAATCAAGGCCCCAACTCAATATGACCTTTCTATTACCCTGGGGTGTTTGGAAACAGAGGATCCTAAGAATGTGAGGGCTGCTCCTCTCCTGGGACCCCAGCCAGGTCCTTGAGAAGAGATATGATAACTTCCCAACTCCTGGAACTAGCCATTCCAAGGAAACATGGGGGGGGGGGAGGGCCTTGGAGGGATTGGCCTCCCTCCCCGGCCTCACACAAGATATGATGCTTGCTAAAAACACCTGGCAGTATGCCTTCTTTGTTTTCAGCACTACTTAAACTGTAAGAGTCAGACCCCAAATTAGAATCTCTCCATGGAGGAGACGTCCTGCCTGGGGCCCTCCTGAGTGGAACCCTGACAACTGTACCTGCGATTCCCCAGCTTGTGTGGTCAGTTGTTGGTGCTTCCCCTCATTGGTGATGATTGTAAATATATATGTTAATCATACTTGCTCTTATTTTACTATTCCTAAGCTTTTCACTCTGTTATCTCCTGTTTCCTTCCCATTCACCTATATTATAAATAAACTATATTGGATCTTTTGAAGTGCCGAGTGTTCCATGCACACGAATCTGAACTTCCTTAATTGGACAAAGTAATAAAAAAGATCACTGCTAGGAAAAATGCAAAGACTTTAGGAGGAATCCCTTTAGAAGTATAAGACCAAGCCTTGTAGTCAGAACAAAGGTCTTAGAATATTTGTGCTGAAAAGAGTCAGGGGTCACATACATTCACAGAATGCCTAGAACTATCAGGGGCTTCAGTCTTATACTCATAACTGAAATAAGATGCCTCTAAAACAGAGGTTCAAGGCCATGGATAGGTTGCAAAGCATCTGTAAACTTGGATGGGAAGAAAAAAAAATACGCCTTCATTTTCATTGGTCTATAACTAAAATTTAGCATTTCCTTCAGTTATTTTAAAAGATTATGCTGAGAATCCCTAGGCTTCACCACGGCATCAACAAGCATTTATTAAGTGTCCACTCTGTACTAGGCAATATGCCAAGAATTGGGGATAGGAAGAAGGGCAGAAGATAGTTCTTTCTCCAAAGCATTGTCTAATGAAGGAGACAGCAGGCAAATACCCGAGCATATACTTGAAGGTGACATCAGGAAGGGCACTAAAATTAAGGAGAACCAGTAAAGACCTCTTGCAAAAAGTAGCATTTTTGTCCAAAACTTGAAGAAAACGAGGGACCTCAAGAGGCCTAGATGAGGAATCAAAGAGTTCCAGAAGTAGGAGACAGCCAGGAAAAATGCTTAGAATCAGCAAATGGAGTATTACACACAAGGAAATGTGAGGAGGTCAGTGTCATTGGATAAGAAAGCAAGTAGAGGGGAATGAGGTATAAGAAGACTAGAAATATTTTTTCAATATTTATTCAATAAAGTATAAGAAGATTGAAAAGACAAGAAGGAGCCAGGTTATGAAAAGATTCAGTTGCTCAATACAAAGGACTTTATAAAGAATAGGGATTCACTGGAAATCAATGTACAAGAAGGGCAATGTGATGAAATATTGTTGTGCTGTAAGAAACGATATGAAAATACAAAGGATCATAGGAAAACATATGAAAGGATGTAAAGCAAAGTAAGCACAACTGGGAAAATAATATGAAGAATAATTAAAATAATGTAAATGGAAAGAAAGAAAAATATAAAAATAAATTACCTGAATGTTGTGAAATTGTAATTACTAAGCTTGATTCCAAAAAAGAGACTTCAAAGATGGGAAACTATGACCATGTTATACTGACCTATATGGGGGGGTTAGTGTGTTAGGGATTTTATCAACTGCTCTTATGACCCTAATTTTTCATCTTGCTGGGAACAGATGGTTCTGGGTGAGAGAAAGGGAGGGGGGAAAGTATGTCGAGAAATAAAATGACAAAAACTAAATATATCAATAAAAGTCTAAAAAAAATAACCCTACATGTTAAATTTCATAATGATTCTGCCTCTTATCAAACACTGAACACCAGAGGTGAGCTCAACTGTCCATTCTTCAGATATATGGCACTAGACAAAATCTGATATTCCAATTGTTACCACTGTTCACTCTGCAGTGGAAGACAATGCAACTTTGCTACATTGTGAGCAGAGGAGGATGAGGGGAGAGTGCCCAATCTGGACACAAGCTTTACCCCAGATATACCACAACACCCCACAGAAAACCCTGAATCACGGTAGACTCAACTACTCACCTTTTAGGACACACCTAAACCACACAACAATCACACCAACCATTGTCTGCCCTTCTATTAACTCTCTATGCCCAAGTTATTCAATTCAACAAACTTTAATTAAACTCTGCTATGTGTCAGCACTATGCTAAGCACTGGAGATATAAATAAGAAAAAGAAAGACAGTTCCTGCCTCAAGGACCTTACAATCTAATACAGACAACACACAAAAGCAAGATGGAAAGTGGGGTGGAGAGGCAGTACCCAGTACAGGTGCATCTTGTTCTGAGGAGTTGAAAGTAGGAAGAACTGCAGATGCAAAGTGCAGTGAGCTGACTTCTGGGGGTCAAGGTGGCAGAGTAGGCAGTAAATTATAGTAACTCTTCCACATTGAACTTCAAACAACTATAAAGTAGCACCCCAAGACAAATCCTAGAATAGCAGAACCAGCAAAAAGATGGGATGAAACAATCTTTTAGCCTGGGAAACTTGGAAGATTGGCAGGAAAAGCTTATCTCACTTAAGAAAAAGGGAAGGACAGAATAGGACAAGATACCTCCCAGAAAGCCAGCAGGAGATCCTGAGCAAAGTGGAGTAGGCAAATGCCAGCACAAGAATCTCCCATATGCCTCAGCATTACCAGGGGAATGGGCAGACTCCAGCTTTCAGAACCTCCACGTGCTTCAATATAGCCCAGGACAAATAGGTAGATGCCAACCCTACTGGTGCCTAAGCAAACAATACAACCCCCCCACCTCTTATTAGGATGGTATCCTAATAAAGCTGCCCACATCCCCAATATTCTAACTTCCTTATAGGCCCACTATACCTACCTAGCCACACACACACACACACACACACACATACACACACACTCAATATCATAACTTCTTCATATACGCCTCACTGCTCACTAGAACAACAGGTATGTCCACAAAGTCATATTTCTCACAGAAATAGTAGACATGTCCACATGATGGGATCCCAGACACTGCCTCTAGCTAGCCACTGCCCCCAGAATCATTCCTCATATTTCCCAAAGAAACAATGGATGTGTCCATGTGCTCAACAATAACCACATCCATCTAGCTTCAGACAGGACCACAATGCTCAGCAATCAGACAGTAGCACCACCAGGATACCCAAGCAGGATCTGGACCCCAAAACAATAGAAGAGATTTTCCCTAAGTAGGCATCTGATCAATAATAGTAAAGAACTAACCTAGAGTGAACTTATGGTATAGGGAGGCTTATTATAATATCATTATCATACATACATACCCCCCCAATCGGTTTTTCTATATGTATTGTAGGTAATTGCATGCACAGTTCCACTGTAACTAGGACCCCTCCTCTATTACCTAATCCCTTAACAAACACCTCCTGCCTTTTTAATATTTACAAATTCTGCTACGTAATTGAATCTTTACCTAATAAAAATTCATCTTAATCCTCTGAAGTTGTTGGTTCCTCTTGGAACTTAGTCCACTTCATGAGAGGTGTCAATCTCAGTAAATGCCTATACTTGGATTAGAGGTGGTCTGACTGCGAATTCTTTGAGATGGCTCCACAACACATCATGAAAGCAAAACAGTTTTTAGCATCCCTGAGTGGGCAGAGTCTAAATCGCAACAGGTGGGTGAGTGATGGGCATGCCTTGAACTTTATTCTCATCAAAATTAATTCAAAAATGGAAGAATATACACAATCAGTTGAATATAAAAATCTATCTTGGGGGCAGCTAGGTGGTGCAGTGAATAGCGACTCCCTGGAGTCAGGAGGACCTTAGTTCAAATCTGGCCTCAAACACTTAACATAAAAACTAGCCATGTGACCTTGGGCAAGTCACTTAACCCCAATTGTCCCATCTTTCCCCCCCCCAAAAAAAAAGCAAAGAAAAAAATCTATCTTACCTGGCAAGGAAGTAGGAGGGGAGAATTAAGTAAAGGGGATAGGGGAAACTGATAGAAGGGAGGTCAAAAACAGGAGACAGAAGCAAAACACTGGTGATGAAGGAAACGGTGAAAGGAGAGTGGACAGATAAGAGAAAAATATAAAATAGAGGGAAATACACAGTAATCATAACTGTGAATGTGAACGTGATAAACTCTCCCATAAAATGGAAGAGATTAGCAGAGTGGATCAAAAATCAGAATCCTGCAATATGTTGTTTACAAGAAAAACACTTGAATTGGAGAGACACACGCAGAGTAAAGGTAAGAGGCTGTGGCAGAATCTATTATGCTTCAGCTGAAGTAGAAAAAAGCAGGGGTAGCAATCCTGATCTCAAACAAAACAAAAGCAAAAAAAAAAAAGATTAAATTAAAAGAAAGAAGGAAGGAAACAATATCTGGCTAAAAAAGTACCATGGACAGTGAAGCAGTATCAGTGCCAAATAAAAATGTACCAAGTGATATAACATCCAAATTTTAGAGAAGTTAAGTGACTTATAGCAAGAAATTGACAGCAAAACTATACTAGTGAAGGATCTCAACTGTTCCCTCTCAGAATTCAGTAAATACAATTTTTAAAAATAAACAAGAAAGAAACTAAGGTGGTAAATAGAATGACAAAAAAAAAATTACATATGACATACTTTTGGAGGAAAATGAATGGGAACATTCAGGTAAAAAGAAATATACCTTTACCTCAAAAACACATGGCACCTACACAAAAACTGACCATGCATTAGGGCATAAAAACCACAATATCAAATGTCGAAAGACAGGAATATCAAATATATTATTTTTGGATTACAATGAAATAAAAATTACATCCAACAAAGGGCAGTGGAAAGATAGATTAAAAGTTAATTGAAAGAAAAATAATCTATTCTAAAGAATAAGTGAGTCAAGTAACAAATCATAGAAACAATCAATAATTTCATTAAAGAGAATGAAGCAACATACTAAAATTTATGGGATGCAACTAAAGCAACACTTAAGGGAAAATGTATTTCTCTAAATTCTTACATGAGCAAAAAAGATAAAGAACAGATCCTGAATTGGGCATGCAACTAAAAAAAAACTAGAAAAAGAATGAGTTAAAAATCCCCAACTCGGCACCAAATTGGAAATCCTGAAAATCAAAGGTGAGATTAGTAAGACTGAAAGTTTAATAAAAAAAAAACTATTGAGTTAACAAATAAATATAGGAAGTGGTGATATGAAAAAAAAACTGTAAGATAGATAAACCATTGGCTAATTTAATTATAAAGAAAGAAGAAAACCAAGTATCCAGTATTGAAAATGAAAAAGGTGAAATCATCATCAATTAAAGCAATCATTTGTAATTATTTTCCCAAATTATATGCTAACAAATCTGACAGTCTGAGTAAAAACAATGAATATTTATGAAAATATAAATTACCCAAATTAACAGATCAGGAAATACAATGCCCATATAATTCCATTTTAGAAAAAGAAATTGAAGAAACCATTAATGAACTCCCTATGGAAAAATCTTCAGGGTCGTATGGGTTCACAAATGAATTCTACCAAACATTTAAAGAACAATTAATTACAATACTATATAAACTATTTGGGAAAATAGGCAAAGGGTCATACCAAATTCCTTTTATGATGCAAATATTATGTTGATATCTAAACCAGGAAGAGTTAAAACAGAGAAAGAAAATTATAGACCAATTCCTAATGAATATTGATGAAAAATTTTTTTGGAAAAAAAAATACTAGCAAGGTGATTACAGCAGTATATTATATCATGACCATGTGGGATTTAATACTAGGAATGCAAGATTTGTTCAATATTAGGAAAACTATCAATATAATTGACCATATCAATAACAAATTTGACAGAAAGTATATGATTATTTCAATAGATCCTGAAAAACTTTTGGCAAAATGCCACACCCATAACTATTAAAAACAACAGAAAGCACAGGAATAAGGAAAACATTACATAAAAATGATAAGCAATTATCTATTTAAAACTATCAACAAGCATATCTGTAGTGGGGATAAGCTAGAAGCTTTCCCAATAAGATCTGGGGTGAAGCAAGGATGCCCATTATTATCACTATTATTTAATATAGTACTAGAAATGTTAACTATAGCAATAAGAGAAAAGGAAATCAAAGGAATTAAAATTTTCAGTGAGGAAATATACACAGGCAATCAACAAAACTATCACTCTTTGCAAATGATATAATGTGATAGATAGAAAATCCTAGAGCATCAACTAAAAAGATCACCTGAAATAATTAACCACTTTAACAAAGTTGCAGGGATATAATATAAAGTCATATAAATCATAAGCGTTTCTTCATATAATCATCAAAGCCCAGCAGCAAAAGATAGAAAAGGAAATTTTGTTTAAAATAACTGCAGACAATAGCCAGGAACAATATGAACAGAATTATAAAACACTTTTCACACAAATAAAGTCAGATTTAACAATTGGAAAAATATCAATTGTTCATGGGTAGGCCAAGCCAATATAATAAAAATGACAATTCTGCCTAAACTAGTTCATTCATTTATTCATTGCCATATACCAACCAAACTACCAAAAAATTACTGATAGAGATAGAAAAATTACAACAAAATTCATCTGGAAGAATAAAAAGTCAAGATATTAGGGAAATTAATGAAAAAATACAAAGGAAGGTTTCCTAGGAATACCAGATCTCAAACTATGCTATAAAACATTAATCATGAAAACTATCTGGTACTGTCTAAGTGGTGTATCAGTGGAGTATATTTGTTACACAAGACACAGTAGTCAATGACCATAGAAACCTAGTGTTTGATAAACTCAAAGATTCCAGCCTTTGAGCTAAGAACTTATTATTTGACAAAGACTGCTGGGAAAAAATGGAAAACAATAGGACATAAACTAGGCATAGACCAACATTTCACACAATATGCCAAGGTAAGGTCAAAATCGGTGAATGATTTAGACATAAAGGCTCACACCATAAGTTAATTAGAAGAGCAAGGAATAGTCTACCTGTCAGATCTCTGAGGAATGGAAGAATCCATGATCAAACAAGAGATAGAGAGAATTACAAAATGCAAAATAGAACATTTTGTTTACATTAAATTTAAAAGTTTTTGTACAAACAAAATCAATGCAACCAAGATTGAAAGGTAAACAGAAAGCTAGGAAACAATTTTTATAGCAAGTGTCTGATAAAGGCCTCATTTCTCAAATATATAGAGAACTGAGTCAAATTTATAAGAATACGAGTTATTTCTCAATTGACAAATAATCAAAGGATATAAACAGGCAATTTTTAGATGAAGAAATCAAAACTATCTATAGGCACATAAAGATGTGCTCTAAATAACTTTTGATTACAGAGATATAACCTAAAACAATCTGAGGTAACACTTGACACCTATGAGATTGGTTAATATGACAAAAAAAGGAATGATAAATGTTGGAGAGGATATGGGAAAATTGGTACATTAATTTGTGGATCAAACCATTCCGGAAAGCAATTTAGAACTGTGCCCAAAGTGCTGCCAAATCATGCATGCTCTTTGATCAAACAATACCACTACTAGGTCCATATACCAAAGAGATCATTAAAAAGGGGAAAGGACCTACATGTGAAAAAAATATTTGTAGCAGCCTTTTTTGTGGTGGCAAATGTTAGAAATTGAGGGGATGCCCATCAATTAATAAGGGATATCATTTAATATTTTTCTTTCTCAAAATAAACTTATCCTGATGTAATAGCCAATCCTTATTAATCTTTTGTAACTTTTTAGCAAATTAGGTTCATTATTTAAGAATTGCATTACTAAAACAAGTTCCTATCCTAGTCTGATGATTTTTCCTATAGAGATAGTTTCCAGGTAATGGGGTGCTTGGAGTGTCTATGTTTGTAACATCAGTTTGTAAGATCAATTTGTAAAACCGATTTGTAAAATCACATTTCCCCCTCCCCAGCCTCAGAGCATTAACTCTGCCCCTTCCCCATGCCAGCACTCTGCCCAGAAACAACTCATGAACTGTTTCTTTCTGCTTGGAACAATTAACAAGCTACTCCTATGAATCCTTCATGCAAAACCATCTATAAACATTTTAGTTTAGGCAAATGTTATCTCCCCTTAGTATAGTGGCCAGCTGCATCTATGAATCCTTTAATGCCTTATCTGTAGGTTAACTCCTTAGCCAATTATACACATACTGAGTCTCTATTAGTCTTGGTTCCCGACATCCATCTTGTCAAATATGACACTGATTGATGGCAGATTAGGCACTTCTCAGTCAGCCTTAACCAATAGCTGACTTAATGATGATTCAAGCCTAAAACCACATCTCCAGGTAGCCCCCCCTTGTGCCATTTCCCAGTGAATTATGGGCAATACGCCTGTGCAGTTGACATTAAAAGTGCATGTTCCTTTAAGCACTGACCACTCCTTAACTGCTCCCTAATCCCACCCTTGCCAACCTAGTTAGCATAATTGACATAAAACTATTCCTGTGACTTCTTTAAGCTTACAGGTTCCTTAAGAACCCCCGCCCACTGTAAAGTGTAACAATAAACTTTTACAATCCTGACTCCAAGTTTGCTTGGGCCTACTGAATTCCTTCCAGACTAAATAGCAGGGACTCATTGATTAGAGCCCCTGTATAACCTATTGCCATCCCCCATCACAAAGGTCTTGACATTATAAAAAAAAATAAGAAGAATTGATATAGACCAGGGGCTGAGAGTAATGCTTTTGCTTTGCTAAATCTCATACTTGCAAGAGGAATGTAATAAAGTTTTTACTTAGTCTCCTCTTTTCCATATACAGTAATCAATTAATAATTCTAGCTAGGTCTTAGCATTGAGACACTAAACTAATCAATTTTAAAAGTTCCATAAACGACAGCCAAATTATTTTAGCTGTAGCAAAAACATTAAACTTCAGATGAAGTCAGTTGTATTCCTAGATCATATAAAATCATTGATAAAAAGGATGGATTGTCTTATCCAGTACAGACAACTATTGGTTTCTTATCAGTGGCAGAAATCAGAACTTTTAACAGCCATGCCCCACAGTAGCTGTCCCTTTCCCCTCCTTCCTTTGCCCAGTGCTGGAAGGTAAGTTTGCAAGTGTGAGGGAAGGGTGGAACTTTCTTCCTAATCTGATCTAGGATGAAAGAAGTTAATACAATTGTAATGAGGTACCCTTTTGACTTGAGGGGGGAGGGCCTTTATCCTCCTTTTGTAATTACCAGTAAATTTGTAACTACCTGGTTTTCTATATGGCAGATATAAACATTTTGAGACAGGGTTTAGCAGAACAGATAAAGTAATCATGATTGTTTCTACACAAATTTCTTTCCTCTATCTTTTTAGTTTCAAGAAAAATCAGATAAAAATTGCGTTTTATCTAACACTATTTCTGGCTAACAACTATTATTCAATAATCTTTACTATATAATAGAATTGTACCACACTCAGGAAGACCACAATAACATAATGACATTATGATATTAGTTGAATTTCCAAATCATCACATGCAAAATTTATTAATAGAAACTTTAGGATTTTTTATCCTCTTTCCAGAGTTGTAGAGGTTTTTTCTCCTCTTTTCAGAGTTGCAAGGCATGAATGGTGGATTCAGGTTGCCTAATAAGTGTGGGGTGGCGTACATGCCACCCAGGGCTGATTGTAATTTGATGTAGGCCTTGATGTGATTTGTTATGCATCTTTCCTTTATCTAGATTGGGGAGGGTGATTTAAAATCCTTCATCACTCTCTCCTTTAGTGAGGAGAGACTTTAAAAAATGTTTTCAACTAATTTAACCTGTACTATGAACTTCAGTGATTGCTAAAAAAAATTTTTTTTAAAGCAAAAGGCTATTAGCCTACAGTTACAGTGTGAAGAAGCTGGATTGCAAACAGTGGCTCCAATCTCCATCCTGCACTAGCTAGAGTAAAAACCCTTTACTCCTGAACTTTTTCAGATCTTTATATGTTCTAACTTTGCCTTAGTGACAAATGAAATTAACCTTTGGTTGCATCCTGGTACAAAACACTTTCCTCTTTTTTTTTTCAAATGCTTTATTAAGTTCTGGTTTACATCATTCATTTCTGCCAGGTTTTGAGTTACAATTTTTTTCCCAGTTTTTCACCTACCCACTGCACCAAAATAGGGGTCCCACAATATATCCCCTCCTCCAATCTGCTCTCTCCCATATATTCTCCTATACCCCCTTCAAATTTTCCAGTAGGGCATGGTGGATCTCTATTCCCCAATGCCTATATATTTTATTTCCCAACTACATGTAAAATAGTGTTAATAATAGTATTTATATTTTTTTTAATATTTTATTTTAAAACATTGAATTCCAGATTCATTCCCTTCCTCCCTTGTCACCCACCCTTAATGGGAAGATATGCAATTCAGTATATGTTGTACATGTGTAGCTATGCAAAACATTACCATAGTAGATACATTGTAAAAGACTGACTATATTTCCCTCCCTCCTAACCCACCTCCCACTTGTTCTATTCTCTACTTTGATCCCATCCCTTTTCAAAAGTGGGTACTTCCAACTTCCGCCCCCCCCAAGACTGCACTCCCTTCCATCATCCCCCCTTTCACCCCCTTCCCCCCTACACTCCTGTAGGGTGAGATGCCCTATTTAGTGTGTATGTCATTCCCTCCCTGAGTCAAATTCAATGACAATAAGGTTTTGCCTTTTTGCCTTCCTGTTCTTCCCCTCCATTGCAACCAATTTTCCCTTTCCTCTTCTACATGAGATAGTTTACCCCATTCTGTCTCTTCCCATCTCCTCTCCTTATATTCCTCTCTCACCTCTTAATTTCACCTTTTAAGTATCATCCCTTCCTATTAAATTGGTCCTGTGCCCTCTATCTATGTACACCTGTAAACATATATACACACATTCACATAAGTATTTGTACGCCATTATACCCTCTGATATAGACATATATATTTCTATTCCCTTCAACAATTTTCTTTTTTTTATTTTTATTTTTTAAAGCAATTGAGATTAAGTAATTTGTTCAAGGTTACACGCCCAGTTATTTCTGGGTGTGGCGCTGAGTATCTGAGCCCAGACTCTATCCCCAGGTCATCCCAACACTGGAGCCAGTGCTCTTACTCACTATGCTACCTGGCCACCCCACCTTCAACTATTTTCATACTGAGAAAAGTTTCATCAGTTACAATTATTATTTTTCCATGTAGGAATGTTAATAGTTCAACTTTGATAAGTTCTTTATGATTTCTTTTCCCTGTTTACCTTCTCATGCTTCTCTTGCTTCTTGTATCTGAATGTCAAATTTTGTATTCAACTCTGGTTTTTTTTATCAAGAATGCTTGAAAGTCTTCTATTCCACTGAATGACCATATTTTCCCCTGAAATATGATACTCAGTTTTGCTGGGTAGGTGACTCTTGATTTTAATCCTAGCTCCTTTGACCTCTATAATATTCCAAGCCTTTCAATCCCTCAGTGTAGAAGCTGCCAGATCCTGGGTTATCCTGATTGTTTTTCCACAATATTCAAATTGTTTCTTCCTGGCTGCTTGTAATATTCTCTCCTTAATCCGGGAATTTTGGAACCTGGCTATAATATTCCTAGGAGTTTTCATTTTGGGATCTCTTTTCAGGAGGTGATTGGTGGATTCTTTCAACCTCTATTTTGCCTCTGGTTCTAAAACATCAGGGCAATTTTCCTTGAGAATTTCTTGGAGGATGATTTCTAGGTTCTTTCTTTGATGATGGCTTTCAGGTAGTCCAATAATTTTTAAATTATCTCTCCTGGATCTATTTTTCCAGGTCAGTGGTTTTTCCCATGAGATATTTCACATTGCCTTCTATTCTTTCATTTGTTTGGATCTGTTTAACTGCATCTTGTTTTTTCACAAAGTCACTAGCTTCCATTTGCTCCAATCTAATTCTGAAGGAATGATTCTCCTCAGTGAGCTTTTGAGATTCTTTTTCCATCTGGCAAATCTGGCTTTTTAAGGCATTCTTCTGTACATTGCATTTTTGAGCAAATTGCCATTTGACTCAGTCTATTTTTTAAGGTGTTATTTTACTTAGGTTGTTGATTCTCATTTCATAGTTTTCTTGCATGGTTCTTATTTCTCTTCCCAATTTTCCCTCCACTTGTCTTATTTGCTTCTTAAGGTCCTCTGTGGTCTGTAACCAGCTCATATTTTTCTTGGAAGCTTTTGGTGCAGGAGTTCTGACTTCACTGTCTCCCTCCTGTTCCATGCTTTGATCCTTTTTGTTGCCAAAATAGGAGTGTAAAGTTGGGGTACTCTGTTTATTATGCTTCCTTTGCATGCTCATATCGCCACTCAGTCACTTGACCCCTAGGATTTTTGCCACAGTAGGACTCTGCCAACAGACAGGGGAGCTCCATACCAAATGCTGGGTTTTTCTCAGCTGTTGAAGGTATTAGTTGGGTGCCCACTCTGAAGCCTCCACATGCTCTGGCAAGCTGGACAACATCCCAGGACCTCCCACCTAGACAGCAATCCAGATCCAAGCAGGTTAAAGCAAGAGCGATTACTCCTCAGACTGGTCACTTTGACCCCCTACACTTTGTAGGCCAGGAGCTAAAGCTGCCACATGGAGAGGGCTGCACGGTTGTGATGCCTCAGCAGCTTCTCGCCCCAGGGGAAGAAGCCCACACACTCCAAACTACTGAATCCTAAAGTCCACACTGCACTGACCTCTCACTTTGTCCTTTGCATGTATGTGTTGATAATTCTGGAAACCACCACAGCTGCTGGTGATCTGAAGTCCTTACAGCCAGTGGTTGGTCAGGCCTGCTTTGGGGCTAAAACTGCAAACTTGTGGGGGGCTGGGCTCAGCTCCCAGAGCTCTGTGCTGGCCAATTCCTGCCTGTGTGCCGGGCTGTCCTCAGTGGGAGGTTAGCTTCTTTGTGTCATTTTGTGGGTTCTGCAGATCCAAAGTTTGTTCAGAGTCGCCTTTTACATGGATTGGAGGTGGTGGGAGCCAGAGCCATGGGGAGGTCCTGTTTCTACTTGCCATCTTGACTCTGTCCCACATGTTCCTCTTTTAGACTAGGCAGGAGAATGGTTAAATGTTTGCTAGTCTGCCTATTTTAATCTGAGGGGGGGAAATCCCCTTTTTACATTTTATTAATTTTTTAGCAACCTTTCCCACAATCAAACTTGGCCAAAGTTGGTTTGGAGGAAAGGAGACCCTTAAACCTTAAAAATTCTGTTCATATTTTTCACACAAATTTCTAATTTTTATCCTGATATTTTTTGTATACTTTTTTGACTTGCTATAAATACTATGTAAAGAGAGCTGAATTACACTTAATTGATTGTGCCACCTTTGGCACTTTTATTCCTGACATTAAACATATCTTTAATATATTCCATAGAAAAAAAGGCAGAAAGAGGGAAATACTACGTTCCTTCTTTTCCTAGTTTCTCAGTTTTCTGTTTTTCTTCTGTTTCCCATTCTATTATACCACCATTTGGAAACCCAGGGCTACCCTGTTCCAAACATACTAAACAAAATTCCTCCAACTGTTCCTTCATGGGGTGCTTGGGATCTATGTTTTAAAATCAGTTTGTAACATCAATTTGTAAAACTTTGTAACATCAGTCTGCAAAACTTTGTAACATCAGTCTGTAAAACCAGTTTGTAAAATCACACTATCCCACCCACCCCCAGTCTCAGAGCATTAACTCTGCCCCTTCTCCTCAACCCCCCCAACCCTAGCTTCAGAGCAATAACTCTGACCAGCAACAACTATCTCAGCTTGGAACAATAACAAGCTATTCTTATGAATTCTTCACTAAAGTATCTATAAACATTCCAGCTTAGGCAACTATTATCTCCCCCTTGTATAGTGTCCCGCTGCCCCCATGAATCCTTTGGTACCCTATCTCTAGGGTGACTCCTTGGCTGACTCGATGAATCCTGCAGGACCCTATCTCCTGGTTAACACCTTAGCCTATTATCCACTGAGTCTTGGTTAGCCTTGGTTCCCAGACATTAATCTTGTCATACATGACACCGATGGGTGGCAGACTGGGTACTTCTCCATCGGCCCTTGACTTTAGCTGACTTAGTGATATTTTAAGCCTAAAACCACACCTCTAGGTAGACCCCCCCTTGGGCTTTTTCCCAGTGAATCATGGGCAATACGCCTGGGCAGTTACATGCATGTTCCTTTAAACACTGTCCCCACCTTAACTCCTCCCTAATCCCACCCTTAATCACCTAGTTAGCATAATTGACACAGGTTCTACTATGGATGATTCTATATAAATTTTAATTCTACCCCTTTAAGATTGCAGGCCCCTAAGGATCCTTGCCCGCTGTAAGGTGTATAATAAACTTTTACAACTCTGATTCCAAGTTAGCCTGAGCTGAATTCTTTCAAGACTGAATCACAGGTTCTCTGGTCTTAAGATAATATCAGAGTTCCTGCTGAACCTAATAGCCAACCCTCATCAATAATAACAAGCCCTCTTTCTTTCACTACTTTCTTTAATACTTGAAAACTTTGTTCCTGATCTTTGAACTGTACCTCATGCATTTGACCCATGGAGATAGCTTGAAAATCCCTGCATCAGCCTGATGGAATAGAATGACTAAGAATTGATTGAAAAAAGTTCCCTTACCTTGTAACTTGTGGTTTTTTGAAGCTCCTTCTGCTTAATCAATGTTTTTCTTGTTTATTCATTTATTCAAAAGTCAGTTGGAGTCAACTTGCAAAAGTTGGAGAAAAACTGGGCTCCACTAATGTAATGGAACATTATTTGGGGTTGCATAACATAGGAGAGTATGAACATACTGAATACTGAGAAGTCTAAGAAGACTTTAATAAATTGATATAAGTGAAGTAAGTATAACCAGGATTGGATATATTGCCCATACCCATATTGGATATCTATGTTCTTTTATCCACAGAAACAGTGTACCTTAGATTCATTCTCCTTTATATCATCCTATTCAATATATTCGAACAGCCAAAATTTACAAAGTCAAACATGTTAGAATGAATGAAATCCAAATGCAGTGTAATGGGTAATAAAAGGACTAAATATCATATGGCAAAGAGGTAGAACATAATATGTGGTGAAATCCAATTATCACATTCCTCAAAGGTTGAGAAAGAAGATTGTGTAAGCTCCCAAACAATTTAAGACATAGATATAAATCCTTCTAATAGATATTATTAAAAAAAAGACTAAGAACTCCACATCAGATCCATTTAGCTCTCAAAGTTGGACTCAGGCTTCTTTGTTTTTGTCAGTCACTTCAGTTCCCTCTGCAGCTTCCTTGCAAGTTCTAGCAATAAGCTAAGGCAACCATTTAAAACAAATGCATCTGGAGTTTCCTGAGCAACAAAAATTCCTCTGAAGTCACCCCCAAGGTGAATAAAAACAAAGTGAAGAGTATATTAAGTTACTCATTTGGCTCTTTGCCTTTTTCTCATTAAGTCTGTAGCCTTCTCCCCAGTCTGATTTCTTTGTAATCCAAAACCCCCAAAGGCCAGTGCTTATTTTCATTCCTGAAAAACATAACCCATCAATGTATTATTTTAAGTTTACATTTTTATATGGGCAAATTATTTAAGATGGTAACTGTATTTCATAACTTAGATTTCAGTACTATCCCTGTATACTCTTTGCTAATAAAATTTTCTGACATTCAGCCTCTTATGAGAGAGATACTTCCTGAAATAAATATATTTTTAAACTCCATTTTAATTGATAAAAGTTAGGGATTTGTATTAAATGATATTTATTTTCCATAAACATTTACTTTTTCATTTTTGTAATAATAAATTCTTATTGATATCTTTTGCTTTTAAAATCACCTAGGCTTCTGTATTCTTCCTTACCATCCTCTTTCCTAGAGAACTATTTCTTATGATTTTTAAAAGAGAAAAAAATGTTAATATTTTTATGTGTAATGGGGGATCTTAAAAAGAGAAAAAAATCAGTAAAAACAATCAATACATTGAACAACTATGTTTTTTACAATGTCCTACCCCTACCTACACACACCTCTGCAAATGGGGGGCAGGATGTATTTTCTCATATCCCTTCCTTGAGCTCTAGATTGTTTTCAATATTTCCTTAGCATTCAATTTCAATTGTTTTCTAGTTGCTATTCTTTGCATTTACATTGTTGCAGTTGTTATATGTGTGTATACATATATACACACACATCACACATGTAGTAAAAAAGCATATGTAGTACTATGTGTTATGTACACATCAGTATACATATACACAATGTGTAAGCATATATAATATACTGTATGTAATATATACATTCATATACACACATCTACACTGTATATACTGTATGTGTACATACTATATGCAAAAAATATACACATATGCATATAGAGTACTATAGGTTTTATATGCATATATAAATTCACATACAAAGATCAATAGATATAAATATAATACTATATGTAAATTACATAGACACACACTCACAAACACAACTTCACTTTGTATCAATTTATTAAAGTCTTCTTAGACTTCTCAGAATTCAGTATGTTCATACTCTCCTATGTTATACAACCCTAAATAACATTCTATTACATTAGTGGAGGCCAGTTTTTTTTTTTCAAATGATGGACATCTACTTTTGATTCCATTTTTTACTACTACAATAAGTCCTGCCATAAAGATTTTGGTATATATGGAACCTTTCTTTTTATCAATGACCTCCTTGCTAGGTACCTACCTAGCAATAGAATCTCTGAGTATGGACATTTTAATCACTTCACATAATTCCAGAAAACTTGTACTAATTTAAACTTTCACCATTAGTGCCATCTTTCTACAACCACTCCAACATTGAATTTTCCTGTCTTTCATCATTTTTGACAAAAAGAGTTATTTTGAGTTACAATTATTAGTAGGAATTTGGCACATTTTTCCATATGGTTAATAGTTGGCAAATCTTTTGAGAACTATCTTTTCATATCCTTTGATCATTTCTCTATTGGTGAATAACTCTTAAATAAACTTACAAAACTGGGTGTGAACATGTATTGCTAATGTTTAACAAAGAGAACAAAAAATTGTTCCTATTTTATTCCTATATTCCTTATTCTCTGCCTCATATCCTAGTCCTTTTGGTTATATGTAATTATATAGCGATAATAGAAGGAACCCAACAGGTTCACATCTTCAGTCAGGATATGGATACCTAAAAAAAATCCCTATTATATGCAAAGTACATGTTTTGTGTAAGGTTTAAAAATAATGTACGCATTTCTTTGGTGCTTAAGGTGATTATGATGACTTTCTTCATGAGACTTTACCATGAGATTTTACATTAGAGAAAAGAAAGTACTTCTAAAATGTAGCAAAGAAATAGAATGAGAGGTGCTCCAAAAGTTTGGCGGGTAGAATTAAAGATAGAAAAAGCTGAATTGAAAAACTGCATGGCATAGTGTGTAGAGAGGTTCTCTTGGAGCCGGGAAGCCAGAGGTTCGAATCCAGCCTCTGATACCTATTGGCAGCTAGTAACAAGCTAATGATCCTGTCACTTAACCTCTAAGCAATTTTCTAAGACTCTAAATTAAGAGTGAGGTGATGAGCTGCATTCTTGCAGGGAGTTCCCCATACCCATGAAATCACTAGTTCGGAAAAAAAAATAGTAAGGAAGTGAACCATGTTCACACTTTAAAAAAAATATTCAAAGAACCGGTAAATCTGTGCTACTTTTGCTCTGCTAAAAGAATAATGTGCATACTATTATCAGGTGTTGACAGGTTATTTCTGATGCTTTATTCTTTCTTATTCCTTCTATATTCTAAAAGGTAGTTTGTTGTTTTAATAGTCAAGGGGCATTAATTAAGTACTTGTGCTATATGAAACCAGATACACATTAACTGATTTGGGATTTAAAGATTCTGAGCCATCTAAAGAAATTGAAACAAATCCAATTGTTATTGGAATTCATACAGCATTCAAGTCTTTTGTCCTAGAACCAAATAATCTTTTACTTTTTCTGAGATTTTTTCATTAGTCTCCCTTCAAATAATTATCTGAAAAAAAATGCAAGGAAGAAGAAAAAAGGCATAATTTGAGGAACATTTATTTTTGAACTAAGTAAGTGAGCCTGAGGCCACTTTAGAGAGAAATTGGGAAAAGGTAAAGGACATTAGTAGGAATCCGAGAATAGAAGAAAGGAAGAAACCATCTTGGGAATAGAAATCTGAAACACAAGTCCTCATAACAGCAAAGACAAAATCACAAGGTCAGAAAGCATCTTGTTACATATTTCCCAAAGTTATTTGATCCTATACATTTGAAACCTCCCTCTGAGGAATTTCTTCAAAAGTGAAATCTAATTACCAGTTTAGAAATAAAATTAATATCTATATTGCTCAAACTATGGACTGAATACTCAAGAAACAATTATATTCATATAATTCAAGAATTTTTGGATGGGAAACACTTCTTTTATGACTTGAAATTTTCCATAGAATCTGGAATGCTTGAAGGTTTCACAATATCTTAATCCCCATTTAACTACCTATACAAAGAAGATACCACCCATGGAAACCCTGGCATCAGGAGCAGACAGTTGAAGGAAAAGGAATTGTATTGTTGAGAACAGGAGAGATTATGAATTATAGAAGACATAACATTATGAATGTTAATTATTTCCACACCAGTTGTGGCAAGAAAACCTACTTTATTACAATTTAGAATACAAGTCAGTAAAAGGCATTATTCCGTACATTTGCTGCAAGCCTAGACAGGACACACATCAATTGGCACATAGAGAAGTATATCTCTATGGGACAAGTGGACTCCTGAATAAGAACCATACCCCATATATTTAAGAGTACAGAGAAACACATAGTCAAAGCAGTGTTCACAAATGGGTTCCCTGTCCGTTGGGACAGTTTGATGTATTGAAAAAGAAGAAAAAGAGACTTTTTCATCCATTAGTCCATCATTGTTCTCAAGGAGCTGAGACAACATAGACCCTGTTTGTCTTATGATACTATATAAGACTTAGTCTTATATAAAACTTGAGGTAAAAAAAAGCAAAATACAGGGGTATAGGTATACATAATCAATCATTTAATACTGAAATAGAGACATTCTAGAATAGTTTCTCAAATCAAAAGGGAAAATAGGGTGTTATCTGTCTGCCACTTAGCAGACACACTTAGCCTAATTCACACTTTTTTTTTTTCTTGGAGAGAAAACCAATGTAAGCATCTGTTTTACTTGATTACACATGTTGGCAGGCCCCTTAGAGACTATCAAGTACAATTCTTTCATGTATAAGAACAACCACTACAATATCCCTGACCACTAGTCATCCAGCTTTTGATTGAAGACCTTACTGAGGAAGTACTTATTACCTCCAGGGCAGTCATTCCACTTTGGAAAAACTCTGGCATTTGAGAAGCTTTTTATAAAAGCACCAATGTGCCACTTTACAGATTCTACCCATCGTTCCTATTTCTGTCTTCTGCCAAACAAAACAAGCATCATCTCTCACAAATAACAACCTTTCAAATGCTTGAAGATAGACATTATAGCCTATTAGAGCTTCACTGAATTAAGTTTCTGCATTTCCTTCATCTGATCCTCCCACTGCAAAATCTTGACACCTTCCAGTCGACTGGTGGTGTTTCTCTGACTGATTATCTAGGAAGGGTTCTTTTCATTTTATTCTTCTTCACAGAAATTTCTTTGTGTGTGACACTTAAGGAAATTTAAATGGAATCAATTTAAATTTCAAGGGCAAAAATCCCCAAACTATTGAATGTTGCAAATATACAAAGAACAGATATGAGAAAAATAGATATGCGAAGACATCTCTTGTCTCAATCCTTCACAGGAGTGGATGCACATTTCTCACTTCTCCACTCTTCTAAATGCATTAAATATTGCAGGTATTTTCAGACTTTTTTAATGTGTTGATAAATCTTTATGATTTTTTTATCTTCTTCCTTCATTTCTATTTATATTATTTGTGACTTAGGAACTCTAAACAATATAATGACCAATATCATTTCCAAAATACTCAAGATGAAATATGTTGACCACCTCCAGATAGAAACATGATAGACTCAGAGCACAAAATGAAAAAATTTTGGTGGGGCAGGGGGAAGACCAATCTAGGAATTCGTTTTGATTGATTATACGTGTTTATAAAGGAGACTTTGTTCTTCTTGCTTTCTGAATTGGTGGGAAGACAGAGAAGGGAAAGAATATGGATAGGAAAATAAAATAAAATTTTATTTTTTAAGTAAATTCTTTGTTATATGAGAAGTTTAGGGAAATTTTAGCTGAAAGGAATTTAGATGTTATAAAAAAAAGACACCAATAAAAATTTATTTAAAAAAAGAAAATTTCATTTTTGGAAAATAAAAAGCAACATGTAATATACTTATAAGTTTCCGAGGAAAATATTTATGACCAAGTGATCAGTTCTCTGGTGATATCATAGTCTTTAAACAACAGATTGCTCCACTAAGACAGTACTCAAATGTTCACCAGGATGGTAGGGCCTCCACATACTTGTGCTCTATTGACACAGTTTTTGAAAATTCAACTCCATGCCCAGATGACACTCTCACAGAGAACTGCAGTGATGTTTACAGATCAAATAATTAGCACATATGTAGGGAAGTGTGAAAAAGGTCCCACGTTTTATATCCCTCCATAGACCCATGGAAGTCAAGGCAGAATGTAAAGGGACACAAAGTAATCTCAAAACAGAGGAGATTGTTATAAAATGCCTATTGGCAAAGGTTGGTAGAATCATCATTTTTCTTGTTATTTCTTTATTCCTTATTCCCAAGGCCTTCTTTCAAAAATTCTTCCAAGTAACAAGCCCTGATGATGCATACAACAGAAAGAAGTTCTAGAGTCATAGCTGTTGTTAGCCCTTCATTTTCAAAGAGAACCACTGATATCATTGGATAACATCTTGACTCACACATAGATTGGATTTAAGTGAGGCAGAGTTGCACAAAGCCATCAGCCAAATTCTATCTTCCAAAGTCATCAAAGACAAAAGTCAAGATGACTGGTCATGGTTTGAATGCAGTGAATAATTTTGGCATCTTTGATGTCTGACCAAGCTCTAAGCTCTCCACAGCACTTGTTTAAGCCACCTTCATGACCACTGGAGCAAATTGTTTTCATCCACCCATTTCTGTGTGGATGCCTTTAAATGCTTGGAGTAGACATCCCCTAATTTACCAATGGGTTTGAGATCTATTGGTTAAACCTGATTTAGCTCATCTGCTGAAATGGTTTTAGTAAATTATTTTAGCAGGGTATGGTCACTGCATGTTCTACAGCTTCCCAGTTATGCTTCTGATGACACTGTGATCCTATGTGAATAGCCTGCCAAAGACAAGTCTCTCTCATACCCTGCTATGCCTTCCTACTCTATCATCACTGTTACATACACACATTAAAACTATCCAAAAGTAGAAAAGGCTGCCTTAGGGGGTCATGGATTCTCCTCAGGGTGGATGCACAGTGTCCACACAAGCCCATTGTCTTTTCAGGATATATATGACAAAATAATATTAGGACAGTACTTAATGTAAAACCATTGGTCCCACTTCAATGATAAATCCTTATCAGTAATTAATCAAACTTCTAGGAAAACAACTAGCCTTCACTGAAATCTTTTTTCATCATTCTTATTAAAGGTCCCTTCCTAGGACTTCACTCCTTTTTAGCACTCCTGGGGTTAAAAAGTCCTGCTGAGGACTCCTCCCTGAAGTAATTAAAGTAATCAGATTAAGAGAAGAAAGAAGCAATTGATTATTTCAGTTGACTGAAGAAGCTCTTAAGTTTTTTTTCACTGGATAAGAAAGAGAATCCTTGGAAGAAATACTGAAATAAGAATTTTATTATAAATTTATTATAAATTATTGTATATATTGAAAAGATATTTAAAGTTACTTTTTTTTCTGAGACCATTATTAAACTGGAAACGCCTGCATTGAGCAGGAGTTAAGCAAAACTGTGTTAATTCCATTAACTGGAATTGTGTTTGTTGTTCAACAATATTATAAGTTGTAACTACAAAATGGTTTGGGTTAGTGAGATTTTCAAAGTCATAAGAAAAATTTACCTTTTTTAATTCTCTAAGCAGAAGGTACTCAGAATTTTTGTTGTTCAGTAGTTTCAGTCATATCTGACTCTTCATGACCCCATCTGGAGTTTTCTTAGCAAAGATATTGTAGTGGTTTGACATTTTCTTCTCCAGCTCATTTTACAGATGAGGAAACTGAAGCAAATAGGGTTTACTTGACTTGTCCAGGATCACACAGCTAGTAAAATTTGAAGCCATAGTTGAACTCAGAAATATAAGTGGTCCTGACTCCAGGCCCCAAGCTCTATCCACTTTGCCTACTTTTTAACTGCTCAGGAGACTTAGAATTAGTATGATTTAATTAATAAAATTGTTTTCTGGCAAGCTTGTTCCCACAGTAGAAAATAATAGGTTTTTTGGCCAATATCATTAGAGGCCTTTATCATCATGATTCACATTTATAAAGCAATTTTTTTTTTGCTTTTTGGAGGGCAATTGGGGTTAAGTGACTTACCCAAGGTCACACGTCTAGTTTTTGTGTTAAGTGTCTGAGGATGGATTTGAACTCAGGTTTTCCTGACTCCAGGGCCGGTGCTCTACTCACTGTGCCACCTAGCCACCCCACTATAAAGCAATTTAAAGTTTGCAATATGCTTTCCTCATAATAACTCATGAGTTAGGTAGCACAAATATTATCTCCATTTTCCAGTTGAGGAAACTGATTTTTTCAGAATTTAAGTGATTTGCCCATGTTTCATAGTGAGTGAGATAACAGGGATTTGAACCCAGGGTTCCTGATTCTAAGTCTAGCTTTTTTGGCCACTATAACATCTAAGCCTTCAGGGTCACTGTGGGATTATGGGAAGAACACTTGACCTGCAATAAGGATAGATCTGAATCTAAATCATTCCTTTGGAATTTCTTAGCTGTGTCACCATAAGGAAATCACAAATCCTCTAAGCCTTGATTTCCTCATCTGCATTTCGGGAATAACACTAGTATCTGCCTCAAATGGTTGCTTTGAGAATCAAATGTGATATAGAATGTCATGTAAGGTATTGTCATTATAGACTAGGCAATGACTTGTGTATGAGACGGAGGGAATTACTTTCCAGATGAGGGGTGGTATCAATGGCACTTGAGGTTACTTACAGATCTGAGATATTGCAATTCAGTAAAGATTTCCAAACACTAATATACATCTTTGTCTAGCCTGTGTAGGTTGTTTTATTTCTGTTTTTAATTGTAGCTCACATTTATTTAGGTTGCCAAATCAAATCTAGGTTATGTGTCTGGAGACGGTTCAACATTCAATTTCATTGTTGGAGCAGTCTTTTAGGTAACCCAAACTCTGATAGATGAGAACATTTTGAATTATAAAGTAAGCTACTTATAAAATAAGAATTATTTATGGTTTAAGTCCCCTAGGGAGCCATGTTTATAGATAAGTGATGTTTAAAGAAAGAAAACAAGATTAAGGCTTCAGAGGGAGCTTCTAAAAGCACATATGGAACAACTTGTTCACTGCACTTTCAGATGGTGAGGATGACTAATGCTCTATGGGGGAGATACCATTTTTACAATAAATATACTGCTAATGGCTGAGAAATAGAATAGTCAGGAAAGGGCAGCAAAACTTCTGAAAAAAAAACTAAGGGAAAGAAGGATGTCATGACATTGAGTTCTCAGAGTAAAGAGGCCACCTCAAACTTATTAGTCAAAAGCTATGAAATAGCTATGGAACTTGGCTTCATCCATAGTCTGTTTGGTTATTGGTCATAACACGCAGCTAATGAAGCCAAGATCACAGTTTACGTAATTTCCATGGCCAAAATTTCTATAGTTAACGCTGGTCAACTAGGTCAGCAAGTCATATTCTCATTAGCAAATGGAAATTGGCAATACAAATAGGTGATTAACAATAACAGTTGACATTTAATTAGGTCAGAAACTTGTTTAAAAAGTAATGTACTTTTTTTCTTTTTCAATATTTTATTGATGCTTTTTTTTAATATCACTATTGTTCCCCAGTGATTCACCTTGTCCCTCCAACCCCAAATAGTTCCTTTTAGGAAATGAGTACAATTAAACAAAATGGATCACCTCATTGGCTATTTATATGAAAAGCATAGTACATTGTGCAACTTTAATCCACCTCCTCTATCCTGAGTGAGGTTAAGAGGTTGATGGTAGTCTTAATCATTAGTCCTAGAAAGGTATAACTGAAAACTGCATTGATCAGATTTCAAAAAGAACTTTACATAAATACATGTGTGTATATAATATTTTATTTTCATTAAAACCCTATGATATACATACTTTGTCAGAGACAGAATTGAATCTTGTTCTCTTCTTCCTTAGCTACATTACAATTCCCTTTTGCAGTCCCTGACCTCCATTAGTTTTCAATATATTTAGGAAACATAATGTACCCTTAATAATTACAAAGCAAGTCAGTATGTGAAAAATGCTATATAAACTTACATGATTTTAGAAGGAAAAATATCATTTTGGCATCAGAGATCAGATGATCATTAACTTATTAAGGAAGACTTTATAGATGCAACAGAATTTAGCCTTTAACCCTTAAAGAATGAATAGAATTTCAAAAGGTAGAGGAAAGAATGGTTGCAGAAGAAATCCTTCCATTCAAAAACAAGGACAAAAATAGCTTATGTCAAAAAAAAGAAATTTAATTCTTGGGCATTAGCATAAGACTCTCCCACTGGTAGAGAAAGTGATTAATCAGTGCTCTGCCTGCATGAGGCACAGAGTTGGAAAGACCTTGGGAAAAGAAAGTTCCTTTTTTCTGGGTTGCAATTTCAAGAAAGAACAGTTTCCTCTCTGTCTTTGGGGAGAGGTGCCTAGAAGGAGGGTAAAACTAAGAAGCTGACATGTTAAGAAGTTGATGCTTCAGGTGTGTACCTTTCCCAAGATTACCACAATGGAAACTTTGAGGAATTTCCCCTTTCATTAGAAAAGGGACTCTCCCTTTCAGTTGAACTGAAATCATAGGGGTAATAGGTCAATAAACTGGAATTACTGAATGTGACTGAGTGTAACATGGTCAGGCTTCTGCTTTAGGAAAATCACTTTGATAGCTATGTGAGAATAGAGAGAGTTGTGACAAACCAATTTCAAGCAAGAGGTGATAAGGATTTGGACTAGAGTATTTTCTTTGTGACAGGAGAGAAGTAGAGGGAAAGGTGAACTGATGATAGATATGTGTATATGCATATACATTCATGTATAAGCGCATATACACAAGTGTGTATGTGTGTGTGTACACTCATATATGTATACACATTAGTGTATACACGCAAATATTTTAGAGTTTAAACATATATGTGTGTGCATAAATAAAAAGAATGAGAGTAAGAAATCAAGAACTCCAAGTGTTACAAATCTGAGTGGCTACAAAGATGGTGGTATACTCTAAAATAATAGGGAAGTTTGGAAAGGAAGAAATATTGGTGGTAAAAAGATGGTGGTAAAAATCTATTTGAAACATATTGAGTTTCAGATGCTTAACCAGCAGGTACTTTATTTAATCAGATAAAAAAAACCAGATACTTAATCCATCACAGGTGAGTATTTAAGATATGTGAGGATTATTGAAGAAGTGACCTCATGATGGTGAAGTCAGGGGTTCTAAGAAAGTCCCAGTTCTACTTCCTTTAACAAGAGTAGCCCTTCTCCTTGTCAAAAGCAAACTTCTTTACCTGCAAAAGTGACCCCCTTCTGGCAGTCTCTTTCAGCATATCATCCTCTCTAACACCTCCGGTCTCGCTTATCTTCAAACTCTCTTTACTTGCTCCCCTACCATTCAAACATTATTATGTCTCCCACATCCTAGCCCTCACTTCATCTATCCATCCCAGTTAACTATAGTCCCATGTGTCTCTTCTCTTTTGTGACCAAAGTCATGGGGAGGCTCATTATAATTGCTGCTTCCACTCCTTTTCGTGTCACTTTCTTCTTTTTTCTTTTTGCTTGTTGGAAGGGGGAGGGGAGGGCTACTGGGGATAAGTGACTTGCCCAAGGTCACAAGGCTAGTTTGTGTGTGTGTGTGTGTGTGTGTGAAGTGTCTGAGGTCAGATCCAAACCCAGGTCCTCCTGACTCCAGGGCCAGTGTTCCACTCACTGTGCCACCTAGCCGGCCCCATGTCACTTTCTTCTTAACTCTCTACAATCTGGCTACAGCCTCATCATTCAAGTGGAATTGCTCTCTCCAAAGTTACCAATGACGTCTTAGTCACCAAGTCTAAATCTTTTTCTCAGTCTTCACTTTCTTGACCTCCCTGCCTTTGACACTATTAATCACCCTGTTCTCCTTGATATCGTCTTTTCTCTTGTGTTTTTCTCTCTCATGTCTTTCATTAATAAATCTACAAATAAATAAATAAAATCTCTAAAAATAATTCTCTTCCTACCTATTTAATCACACTTTCTCATGTCCTTTGCTAGATCTTCGTCCAGTTCATGCAAGCTAACAGTGGGTATCCCACAAGGTTCTGATCAGGGCCCTTTTTCTCCCTACTTCCTATTTCACTTGATCTCACATCAGCTGCCATGGATAACATCATCATCTCTGCTGATTCTCTAATCTATTTATCCAGCTCTAACTTCTCCATTGCCCTCCAAGTTTCACATCTCATATTGGATGTCTGTAGACTTCTTAACATGAACATGTCCAAAAATGAACTCATTATCTTTCCCCAAAATCCTTCTTCCCTAAGAAGTACCATCATTCTCCCAGTCACCCAGGCTTACAATCTAAGTATTATCCTTGGCTTTGCATGATCTCTCTATATCTATAATGAAACCATTGTGAAAGTCTGTCTTACTTTTGTAATATCTTTCCTATATGGCCTCCTGTCCTCTGACACGGCTACTACAGGCCCTTATCACCTCATGCCTAGACTATTACCATAGAATTCTATTTGATTTCCTTTCCAGAAGCCCCTTTCCCACTCCAGTCTATCCTTCACTCAGTTGCTAGAGATGTTCCTGAAGTATAAGTCTGACCATGTAACTCCATGCCACCCCACCCGACCCCACCCCCACTCAGCAAACTCCAATAGCTCATTATCAAATCCTCTGTTTGTATTCAAAGCTCTTCAACTGCTCCCCCATCCCAAACACACACACATGCACACACATTTCTAGTCTTCTTACATCTTATTCACTCCCACATATTATCTGATTCAGTAACACTAGATTCCTTGTCAGTCAGGTAAATTTGTGGAATGTTTTGTTTTTCTTTTTCTCTCACTTTTTTTAAAGAATAGTAATTCAGGACTGGATTTCTTTTTCTGAATGAGAAATAATCTCAGAAAGCATTTATTTTCCCTATCTCTCTGGGGATTCACTCTCCCAAAGTTCTCTGTGTATGTTTGTGTGCCTGTGTCTATCCCTTTCTAGCTCTAGTTCTTCCTTCCTCCCTTGCCTTTTTATTTCCCTCTCTATCTTTCTCTGTTTCTCTTTCTCTCCCTCCTTGTTCCCATCTCTTCCTGACCTCCTTCCCACACACACACATACTTTTACTGAGGGCTAAGAATCTCAAAAACTCTGATGGTCTTTCTGCCTAACCAGAAGCTTCAACATACCTGAGCAAGAAGGGTCCAATGAGACCTTATTGCTCTATCCTAACTTTCTATATGTACTTTGCCTAGAAGTGTCAATCTCCATATTTATCCATCACGGTCTGTCTGTGGAAGTATGCATCTCCACTGTCAAACTGTTGAATATATGCTATTTCAAGTTATTGAACCTAATTTCTGTGTGCACCCCAAAACTGTGTGCAACAGAAATCCTTACCCAAATAATACTCAGAGGTTCCACAAGGTAGGAAGCAGAAAAGAATGGTTATATTTACGATCTCAAGAAAGGGCCACCCTCCTGACAAATGGTCAGGGAAGAGAAGCAATTTACAAAAGGAAATGGTGAAGTTATAAAGCCCTAACATAGAATTCTCCCCCACCTCCCTCCTGACCCTTTTCTTCATTGTCTTGAAGTTAGGTGTACAATCTAAACGAGGCAATCTACCTCAAGTACCTGAACAAGGAAACAGTAGATCACCCAATGTACATTTGAGAAAGCACTTCTGTCCTTATTTGGCATGTCTTGTGCTGAGGTGGCACTGGGGAGGGTCCCCATTGCTCCAAGTCCCAGATTCCTACAAGGTCAGGTGACCTCTAAACTTAGGCCTAATGGATGCCGAAGCCACTCTAGTTTTGATTTTTCAGAATGGGGAAACTTCACTGCAAATTATCCCTCACAAATCCCCCCTGTTCTTTTATAACTTTTGAAGTTTCCCCACTTTTCTTAATTCTAATTACCTTCATTGCATTGACAATATACAAGGGGACAGTCCCCTTCATGAGTGAAGATACAGAGATTCAAAAGAAAACAATAATAAACAATTGTCCTTTCAAAGTCCAAAAGTCTCTTTTCACAGTGCTGTCCAGATCTGAGGATCCATCTTCAGTCCTGCATCCCAGCCTCTCTTTCTTCGGTCTTCTTTCATTCATTTACCTACAAAACGAACCTTGGAAGTAATTTAAATGACCACTCCAGAACCCTTATCATTCTTACAAAATTAAAATTGGAGTCTTGGTCAATTTTCATTATCACACATTAAAACCAGTTTCCTATATTTTGCATTAATCCATTATTAATTTCTCCATCAGGAGGATGGGATTTCACTAAGGGATTTACATTAAGCTAACAATTAAAACAATTAAAATTTTTACCAAGTAGTCCAAAGATTATCCTCCTTTTAACATTGACCAATTGTAACAAAGTTGAGGCAAGTGTGATACTAACTAAATACCAGAATAATATTCCCACAAAATCTATTTGTCCTTATACTATTACAAAGAACCAAAGGACCCTGACTTATGCAGCAATACCTATACCAAATCCTAAGCCTAATAGCCTTATCTTATAAGTAATTTGATATGTTCCAGAATCAAATATTTAATAGATTTGTTGTTGTGTTTTCAAAACTTTTGATTATTGAAACTTGCCACCAAGAATAGGGATGAAAATGTAATGAGGGAACCATTTGCCCAACTTCAGAATGTCAATTCCAGGCAAAATGTATACTAGGCTGCAAGCTGCATTGAGCCAAGCTCAAAGTCTGCAAGGTGTCATTGGGAAGATTGAGTCAGGAGAATCCTACCTCAGCTCATAAGAAATAGTCATTCTCTTGACCTTCCGTGCCCATACTTCACAGGCCTTCCATATCTGTACTTCACAGGGTCTGGCATCATGGATCAGTGGCTTGGATAGCTTGGATAGACTTTCTTAATATCCATACTCGGAGTTAGACTCAAAGGAACAGTCAGTTAACAGTCCTGTCAAATCTTAAAGAACAAGCTTCAACAATCAGTTTAAGATATGATTATAATCTCACATTGGTTAAGAAACATCTCTAAAGTGAGCCTCAAATAACCTGTATTCATTTCTATACTTATTCTTGTTCACAAAAATCAAATCTCCCATCAGTATTATAAATTAATTGTTGCTCTAATAGATTTGCATCTACTTCCCAAGCTTTCCTATCTTCCTGGAACTATGCTTAATATGAACTCACACTAAATTTCTTTTCTCTCAACTAAAAATGTCTCTGATTTAATCCCAATAATTAATTCAGTCAATTGTATTAATACCCAATTACACTTTGAAATACACTGGGACCCCATTCCACACATATACACAGGTAGAATTTTTCTACAGTAACTTTATAATTCCAATCTCAGTCCATGGAATAATGATTCAATATTGCATTTGTATCCTTATTTCCTTTCCTTCTCAAATGTGATTGAGCTATTAATTATAAAATCAAGTTACAAATCTTTCTGCCTTCCTAAATACTTCCTCACACTCTTCTCAACATACTTAAACTATCTGATACAAAGGTATCCAGACAACTATCTAGAAACAGGAGGAGCTTGGTTAAATCCTCATTTGTCTCCAAACCTTCTTACCTGCCTTGCATATTTCTAATCAAACCTTTATTTATCTTTCCAATTCTCTCAAATCCATTGTCCAGATTATTCAGCTTTCCTTTACATTTTTAACCATAAAACAAGATAGCTCATAAGTTATTATTCTTTTGCTAACATAACTGTTCTGCTTAAAGAAAGCAAAGAGGTTAATGGCTAAATCTGACAAGCTCTTCCCTAATTATGCTCAGTCTGGAAGAGTGAGATATTTCAGGAATCTAAAGCTTTTACTTATACATTCAGTTACAAATGTTAACTTTTGCTTATGCCATGCAATAACCACAAATTCAGATTAAAACATCAATATCTCTTCTGCAAAACATTTTTTTTTCTAAAAGTATTTCCTTTCTTTAAAAACAGTTTGAATTTATCCTGGTGTTCAGAGGAATAATCATTAAACCTTTATGAAAGACTTGCATTATGCGTAACTTTTCATTGATTACTTACTAAACTATGCCATGAAAAGCAGGGACCTGATAGGATAAAGCATCCACATGCAGTATGGTCCCAAAACTCTTTTACCTTAACATTAGTTTACTCTCACTGAATTGCAATATACCACAAAGATTTGCCAGGACTCATGTACATAATGTATTCCAGTTCTAGATTCCATATTTGTACTAAAAACCAATTACTAGAAATCAATTTTACCAACTTTAAAGGCCAGTTTGGAGACTGACTGATTTCTCAGT
>NW_027185655.1:68176690-68208627 GCF_028583685.1 Petaurus breviceps papuanus
TCTCTTCTTAATCTGATCTGTGATAAGTGGAATGACTCTTTAGGCAATCCCAAATCCCAGGGTCCCATCTAGAAACTTCAGAAAAAATTCACAGTAAGTTTGAATATTACAAAATCTAAACATAATTGATAAAAATGACCAGAAATCTACAACGTCTTTGTATAATTCAACTTGTTCTGGTATAAAAGATAACTGTTAGAGATCCTTTTTAATCTTTTGTACATAGACTTGCTACTTCTCATTGTTTAGGAGCTTCATAACTAAAACAAGCCTGGACCCCCCCCCCCTTCTTTCCCTGGGCCGAGGACCTTGCCCACAAATTGTTTCCAGGGACACCTAAGCCCTCTTTTCCACACATATTAACAATTCTAGGTTTTACGAAACTTACAAGAGGGTCATTACAGAGTCTTTTATTCACATAATAACCAACAATTACTTTTTCACAAGCATGTTTTTGTAAATACTTAATTTATGAATTGAAACTTCCTTTAAAACAAAGAAAAACTTGAAAGTTTATCATTTCTTAAGTTACAACATTTCAGAATATCATAACTGATACTCTGACATAGAGTACTACATCATTTTTTGGTTCTTCTGACAGTATAATTCTTAATTTAACAGTATTTAGATTATGAGAAACTGCTTCTGTTATAACATACACAATACAAATGTTTACCAGTCATTAAATTTAAACCTTAAACCAAAATCAAGTAATTACCAATCTGGTGATCTTAATTTCGTCATTTCCAAATTGCTTTGCAGAGAAAATCGTTCATCCCATAACCATTTGCATAAACTTCACACCTAAGAAAATTTTCACATAAGGCTGACAAAAATAAAGCAATTAACCTTACCTTACTCAGTTTACATTCAAATAGATTTTTTTGTTGTTTAATACCAAGCACTGGGCCAAGCACATTTACAATTATATTAGTCCCATAAATTGGGATTTGGATTCCCTTAACAGACAGTAAACTAAGGTAAATAAAACTTTATGGGGTCATACAGTGAATCAATTTCTTAATGTCAAATTAACAATATATACCTTTTTGATCAGATAACAATAGATTTCTGAGTTCTAATACCCTTGGCCCTCAGAGAAATATTATCCACAAATTTATACATATATTTTCAGTTCCCCATGCATGCTCATATTTCAGATTAGTTTAAAATATGCTGGGCTAATTATTCTAACTGCTTCTTTTGATTCTAGAAATAATTACAAGTATCTCTACCATAATCAAAGCCCATCTTGAAATTGAAATTCGATAACCACCAAATTTCAGCCTTTATAATAATAATAATAATAAAATAAACCTTCAAATATGGGAATTCCTTAAAACTAATTTAATGTAAAAATGTTTTTAAGTAATGTAAATTCCCAAAATATTATATATATTCACATACATCCAAGTTAACATACATAACTATATCCTTAGATGACTTAACAGCTTCTAAGTAGTAATAAGAAAATTGTTTTTAACATCAGAGTTCATAATTTCTTTTTTCCAAATTATGTAATTTAGAAATGTACAATCTCCCAAACATTATGTATTTTTTTGCATTTTTCTTTTTTTTAATTTTTTTTTCAAAATGTTTTATTAACTTCGGGTTTACATCATTCATTTCTGCCAGATTTTGAGTTACAATTTTTCCCCTGTTTTTCCCCTACCCACCACACCAAAATAGTGGTCCCACAAGATCACCCCTCCTCCAATCTGCTCTCTCCCATATCTTCTACCATACCCCCTTAGACTTTTCCAGTAGGATATGGTGGATCTCTATGCCGCAATGCCTGTATATCTTATTTCCCAGCTACATGTAAAATAGCATAAATAATAGAATTTATATATTTTTAAACATTTGATTTTAAAACTGTGAATTCCAGATTCATTCCCTTCCTCCCTTGTCACCCACCCATACTGGGAAGATAAGCAATTCAGTATAGGCTGTACATGTGTAGCTATGCAAAACATTATCATAGTAGATATATTGTAAAAGACCGACTATATTTCCCTCCCTCCTATTCCACCTCCCACTTGTTCTATTCTCTATTTTGATCCCTTTTTCAAAAAGATCCACTTTTTCAAAAGTGGGTGCTTCCAACTTCCCTCCCTGCCAGCCTGACCTCCCTTCCATTATCCTCCCTCTCATCCCCTTCTCCCCTACTGTCCTGGAGGGTGAGATACCCTATTTTAGTGTGTATGTCATTCCCTCCCCCAGCCAAATTCAATGAGAATAATGTTTTGCCTTTTTGCCTCCCTGTTCTTCCCCTCCATTGTAACCATTTTCCCTCGCCTCTTCTATATGAGATAGTTTACCCCATTCTCTCTCTCCCCATTTCCTCTCCTTATATTCCTCTCTCACCTCTTAATTTCACCTTTTAAGTTTCATGCCTTCCTATTAAATTGGTCCTGTGCCCTCCATCTATGTATACCTGTAAACATATATATATATATACACATTCACATATGTATTCATATGCCCATATACCATCCTATATACATATATATATATATATATATATATTCCCTTTAACTATTTTCATACTGAGAAAAGTTTCATAAGTTACAATTATCATTTTTCCATGTAGGAATGCAAATAGTTCAACTTTGATAAGTTCCTAATGATTTCTTTTCTCTGTTTACCTTCTCAAGCTTCTCTTGTTTCTTGTATCTGAATGTCTAATTTTCATACAACTCTGGTTTTTTATTAAGAATGCTTGAAATTCCTCTATTACACTGAATGGCCATATTTTCCCCTCAAACATGATACTCAGTTTTGCTGGGTAAGTGATTCTTGGTTTTAATCCCAGCTCCTTTGCCCTGCAGAATATCATATTCCAAGCCCTTCAATCCATCAGGTAAAAGCTACCAGAACCTGGGTTATCCTGATTTTGTTTCCATAATATTCAAATTTTTTCTTCCTGGATGCTTGTGATATTCTCTCCTTGATCTGGGAACTCCAGAAACTGGCTATAATATTCCTAGGAGTTTCCTTTTTGGGATCTTTTTCAGGAGGTGATAGGTGGATTCTTTCAACCTCTATTTTGCCCTCTGGCTCTAAAACATCAGGGCAGTTTTACTTGAGAATTTCTTGGAGGACAATTTCTAGGTTCTTCCTTTGATCATGGCTTCCAGGAAGTCCAATAATTTTAAAATTATCTCTCCTGGATCTATTTTCCAGGTCAGTGATTTTTCCAATGAGATAATTCACATTGCCTTCTATTCTTTCATTTTCTTGTATCTGATTAACAGCATCTTGATTTCTCATAGTCACTAGCTTCCATTTGCTCCAATCTAATTCTGAAGGAATAATTCTCCTAAGTGAGCTTTTGAGATTCTTTTTCAATCTGGCAAATTCAGCTTTTCAAGGCACTCTTCTCCTCATTGCTTTTTTGAGCCTCTTTTGCCATTTGAGTTAATCTGTTTTTTAAGGTGTTATTTTCCTCAGTCAGGCTATTGACTCTCATTTCATAATTTTCTTGCATCGTTCTCATTTCTCTTCCCAATTTTTCCTCCACTTCTCTTATCTGCTTCTTAAGGTCCTCTATGGCCTGTAACCAGCTCATATTTTAGTTTGAACCATTTGGTGCAGGAGTTCTGACTTTACTTATCTTCCTCCTGTTCCATGCTTTTATCTTTTTTGTCACCAAAATAGGAGTGTAAAGTTGGGTACTCTGTTTATTTTGCTTCCTTTGCCTGCTCATGTCACCATTCAGTCACTTGACCCCTGGGCTTTTTGCCCCAGTATGACTTTGCCACCAGACAGAGGAGTTTTGTCCCAAAAACTGGGGTTTTCTCAGCTGCTGAAGGTATTAGTTGGGTGCCCTCTCTGAAGCCTCCACACGCTCTGGCAACCTGGTCACACACCCCAGGACCTCCTCCCTAGACAGCAATCCAGATCCAAGCAGGATAAAGCAAGAGCGATTCTCCCTCAGACTGGTCAGTTGATCCTCCTACACTCTGCAGCCAGGAGCTGAAGCTGCCACGTGGGGGGCGTCTGTGGCTCTTCAGCGGCTTCTCACCCCAGGGGGCGAAATCTGATGCACTCACAACTACTGGATCCCAAATTCCACACTGCACTGACCTCTCACTTTATCCTTTGCATCTATGTGTTGATAATTCTGGAAACTGCCACAGCTGCTGGTGATCTGAAGTCCCTCCAGCTAGTGGTTGGTCACGCCTACCCTGGGGCTAAAACCTTGGTCTCCAGTAGGAGTGGGGTCAGCTCCCAGAGCACTTTGCTGGCTGATTCCTGCTGGCATGCCAGGCTGTCCTCAGCAGGAGGTAAGGTTCTCTGTGTCATTTTGTGGGTTCTGTAGCTCCAAAGTTTGTTCAGAGTCCCCTTTTACATGAATTGGCAGTGGTGGGAGCTGGAGCTGCATGGAGGTCCTGTTTCTACTCTGCCATTTTGACTCTACCTCTGTCTCCAAACATTATGCATTTAAAATTTCCATTCCATTAGCAGTTTTAGGTGAATGCATTTTAATAAATTATATTTAATTAAATAAATAAATTATAACTCTAAACCACTGTATATATTTTCATGAATATTTTTCAGGGAAATTCCACTGGCCCTTTTAGAAGCCATGTGTGGCTCCACTGAGTCTCCTTCCAGGGAAGACTCCCTTCTCTCTGCCCCCCCCCAGTAAATAATATATCCAAGGTTGATAATAATTCCCCTCAAGTATACAAATTGGGTCCTAAAAACTGATTAACCTGATCAGCGACCCCCTGAGGGTCCTCAACTGACTGCTTCATTTCTTTCTTAAAAGTTCTAATTTTAGTGCTGCTTAAGAGGTGGGGGGGGGGCATTCACATAACCAATCCTCTGGACCAGCAGAACTCCCTGAAAAGGGAAAGCTTTAGCAGCTTCTTCAGTCCTAGAGAGAGGAAAACTTTCTTGATCTTTTATCAACTGTTTCAATTCCCTCCAGAAAGGTGTATGGGTGTGCCTGACCCAGCCAACTCAATTAAGTCCTCACCCCTTTCAGATTCCCTTTCAGAGGGTGAGGAGGTCAGGGAAGGAGGGGTTGAAGCTGTGCCAGGAAGTCCCTGTCCCTGTCCCCATTGCTGTCCCCATGATGAAGGAATGTAGAGAAAGAAAAGGGGGTCCCAGGGATGGGGCCTCTGTTCTTATTCTTCTGACTTCCCTTTGGGCTCCTCCCCCCTCCTTAGAACAAATTTCTTCAGCCAAGAGGCTGCATATTCAATTTTCTCCAGGTTAAAAGTCTCCTTAGAATTCATATACAAATTTAGTTGTAGGCACACCCAGTCTTCAGAGGAGCCATATTTTAGCCAAGATATGCCTCCTCCCTGAGGGGTGCCAGCCCAAATGAGGCAACAGTATTTTATCATCTTCCTTTGGTCTTTTCCCTTGTATTTTGGTAAATTATCCCAATTAGCTAGTCCATCTCCAAGAGGACAATCCTCTAGAATGTTAGGAAGGCATTTTGGATGTCCTGTTTTAGATTGCTCTTTACCCATAGTTTTAATCTTATCAGGCTCTATTAGGCCTATCTAACTCTTTCCCAGGCAGGAGAAATCTTAGACTCAAACTATAGTTTCCCCCACCCCTGGCACCCCTGGCAGGAGACATCTTACAGACTGGAACTGCTTAGACTGTCTCCCACCCCTGGCACTCCTGGCAGGAGACATCTTACAGACTTGAACTGCCTAGACTGTCCCCCACCTCTGGATCACCCATGGACTTGCTTACCTGGGTTTGTGTACACAAACTTTCATGATCCCTACTGGTGGTCTTTGCTAGCAAAACCTGAATTTCTGCTTCATACCAAGTCCCTCTCTTTGGGTCATTACCTTATGGAAGTCAGATCTCACAGACCAATTCCAAGGACCTCTGAGAAACCTTGGTTAGTGCCTGCTCCTTGTTGAGCATCTTGTGGGACCCCATCACAAAAGGATAAATCCCAGATAAGCCCCCAAAACTGTATGCAACAGAAATCCTTACCCAAATAATACTCAGAGGTTCCTCAAGATAGGAAGCAGAAAAGAATGGTTTATTCATGATCTCAAGAAAGGGCCACCCTCCTGACAAGTAGTCCGGGAGGAGAAGCAATTTACAAAAGGAAATGGTGAAGTTATAAAGCCCTAACATGGAATTCTCCCTACCCCCCTCCTGACCCTTTTCTTCCATTGGCTGGAAATTAGTTGTACAATCTAAATGCGGCAATCTACCTCAAGTACCTGAACAACGAAACAGTAGATCATCCAATGTACATTTGAGAAAGCACTTCTGTCCTTATTTGGCATATCTTGTAATGTAATGCCAAGGAAAGGCAACTTCCCAAGGTTCAAAATACCAGCATAGGTGCTCTCCATTTTATTCAGTGACAAATTAAGAACAGAGAAGGTCAAAACATGACATCATTCAAAATACAGCATTTACTAAGTGTGATTAAATAATCCCACCCCAGGACCTTCCATTCATTCAATCAATTACAAAGTACCTCTTCTAAATACTACTCCACCCCTAGGCTGTACCTTCATTTAGTCTACCACAAAGCCCCTCTTCTCAAATGGAGATTAGTTTCCAATCTAAGTAAAGTACATTCATTTGTTCAACCATAGAACACAAAAAGGTCAAAAGTTCCCCACCCCTGGATCACAATTGAATCTACCCCAGAGTTACAACAAGTTTAAGCACAGCACTTAATACCCAAATGGAGGTCTTTTCTTCATCTTGACACCAGGCAAGTTCTCAGCAATCTTTGTTCCTGGGGAGACAAGGCTTAGCAAGGCCACAAGATATATTGCCAGTCTCTTCATTAATTCATCCTCTGTCTGTAGAACAGTCCTAGAACCCCTGAAAACATTAGCAAAATCCTCTCCCAGGATTTCTGTAAACATACAACAAGAAAATCCTTCTTAGGGCTTCTGAACCAACAGAAAGGTTCCCAGACCCCTGCAACAACAGCACTGTCCTTCACCAGTGGACAGTATTCACTCTCTGTCTGCAGGACAGTCTTAGGAGCTCTTAACCAGTAGCCAGGTTCCAGGACTTCTTCAACAACAGGACTGTCTTTCACCAGTGGACAAAACTGGCAAAACAACATCAAAACAGACAGACAAAGTACCAGCAAAACAGTCATGTCTCCTCAGTCCTTGGCAGCTCCGGGGGCAGGTCTCAAAAGTCCAGGGCAATTCAAAGTGGCCCTCAGCAATCCTCTCAGTCTCTCTCTGCCTCCACGAGGGTGCTGCTTCCAAAAAGTTCTTCTGCCTCTCTCTTGTCTCTCCAAATCTAAGTCACCAGCTCCTCCCAGTTCAGGACTTTCTTTTCACATCAACAAGTCCATCCCACAGGTGGGATTAACAAGCTCTGGGTTTTAACACAATCAATTTGAAAACCAAGCCAATACAGGGGAATCTTTATATTCCATTACTATCACACTTGTGCTGAGGTGGCACTGGGGAGGGTCTCCATTGCTCTAAGTCCCAGATTCCTACAAGGTCAGGTGACCTCTAAACTTAGGCCTAGTGGATGCTGAAGCCACTCTAGATTTGATTTTTCAGAATGGGGAAACTTCACTGCAAATTATCCCTCACATTTCCTTATGTAAATGAGTATTGATAAACAATGATTTGGATATTGATCTTTGAATAAAATGTTTCCCTAATATGACCAGCAACATTTATTTTTATTCTGTATGATTATTAAATTTGCTTTTCTTGTTTTCAAAGCAGATCCTCTCAGAGTAAGAGTCATCCCATCAAATCTACTATGATATACTGCTACAAAAACAAAAAGATTACAAATTGACAAGACTCTTGTAACATGTGTAGAGAAGAACATGTCAAAGGGAGGGATATCTCTAATCATTCTGGTAGTGAGAGTTATGATCATTGATCTGGAATTGGAAGGGGCCTTAGAGGTCTAGTTCAGTCCTCCCCCTCCTATTTTAAAAATATGGGAACTTTAACTCACAAATAATAAATGACTTGCCCAAGGTCACATAGATTTAAGAGACAAACTTAAGATGAAATGCTGAGAAACGTTCTCTGTCTCTAAGCTTTCCATTAAACCCTCCTACTTCAAAAGAATAATTAGTGGGAGCATCTAACATCCACCATTACCCTCTTCCCTTCATATAGATATTATTCCAAGTCAGGGATTCTGAATTTGCGTGTTTGCATCAAGCACACAGATTTCTTATAAAAATGATGTTTCATAATGCATAAAATAAAATCCATAGGATTATGAAGGAAATAAGCTATAAAAATTTTAAGGGAAATTAAATTCATGGAATACAGGCTAAGAAAGTTTTTTTAAAGGGAGAAATAGTCAGAGATGAGCAGGTTCTGCAATGAGAAAATGTGCAAAGGGAAAGCAATCACAGATTTCTGACAGGAAATAACAGAGACCAGTTAGGTCTGGATGTGCTTATTTCTAAATAGCAGAACTGATAGAAGAAAGGATGTGAGATTCCTCTCAGACCTTGGACTTTTCCTAAACACTTTTGAGGATCACTCTGATGTAACCCCTCTAGGTAGACAATACTAATGAGAAACAACGAGATATGATGAATAGAGAATACATGATTTCCAATCCCACTCTCTCAATTACTACCTTTGTTCCCCTGGGCAAATTACTGCATATCTCTGTACTGCAGTTTCTTGACCTATAAAATAAGGTGCTTGGACTCAATGGTCTCTAATCAGATCCCACTTAGTTCTAGATAATTCTATCCCAGCTATGAGATTTGTTTCTTTTTTTACAATGTTGACTTTTCCACTTCCATAGTACACCATGAATCTAATGAAATATCAGGGATAACTATAAGGTTGTATTTTTCTTCCTGGAGCTTAAAATTAAAATTTATTTAATTTATAACACATACTCTGGTTATTAATTTATGCATCCTCCCCTAAGTTAGAGGTTTTTATACTCGTGTCTGAAAAAAGAAACAGAGAGAAAGAGAGAGGACAAAAAAAAAGAAGCTGTACTTCAATATAATTGCTTTCCTCTGCAATACCATGTACTTTATTTTATACATTAAAAGCATTTTGCTGAAAATAGGTCCATATGATTTACTAGATTGCTAAAAGGGCCCATGATGCAAAAAAGGCTAAAGATCTCTGCACTAAGGTCATAACTATTATTTCTGATTTTCTTACCTGTATTTTTTTCTGGAGAATTATGTGGTTCTCCATTATTGTGCCTTTTATGTTTCATTTATTATCCTTAATAGAGAAAAATACCTAGGCATCTCAGTCACACAATGAATAGAGAACTGGACCTGGAGAGAGAAAGATTTGAGTTCAAATCTAGCCTCAGACACTAGCTGTGTGATCCTGGGAAGTTATTTAACCTCTGTCTGCCTTAGTTTTAAAATGGTGATAATAATAGCACTTACCTCCCAGGGTTGCTGTGAGGACTGGATGAGCTATTTCTAAAAAGTACTTAGCTGACACATAGTACCTAACATAGCCCTTAACACAGTCCTTGGCACATAGCACACAACAGTGCTTGTTCATTGACTGGCTGGTCTTAATGGGGTAATAACATTTACTAATGAATCAATCATAAGCTTTATACTAAGGATGAAAAAGTCCTTGATCAACAGAAGTAATGTTGCACAAAATTTGTTCAATAAGTGCTCTGTAAATATTTAATCCTTTTCCATCTTCTCTATATTTTCTCTTTACCCATTAATTGTATAGTAATACAGCCCCTTATTTTTCCTGTCTTCCTGTACTTTATTCACTTTGACACACCCCACGGTCTAGCTACACTGTTCCTCACATCCCAACATTCCATCTTCCAGTTCTGTGCCTTTGCATTGGCTATCCACCATGCCTAGAATGTTCTCTCTCTCTTTTTCCTTTTCTGAACTTACCTGACTTCTTTGAAACTCCTCAGTTTAAATTGCACCTTCTGCAAGGGGCCTTTCCTTACTCCCCACTAGCCCATCTACCTCAACCTTCACTCTCATATTATACCATACTTATCTTGTATCTACATAATTGTTTATTATGTAGATAATAAATCCTCCACTAGAATGTGAGCTCAAGGGCAGGGCCACATATTTGCTTGTCTTTGTATTCCCAGCACTTAAAAACAATGCCTGGCACATAGCACACAAAAATGCTTGTTAACTGACTGAATGATATTATCAGGGTAATAACATTTCCTATTAAGTCAATCATAAATTTTAGACTAAAGCTGAAAAAAATCCTTGATCAACAGAACTAACGTTGCACAAGATTTGTTCAGATTAGCTGAGAAAGCTTGGTCATTCCCTGTGGGGGATCTATAAAATATTAAACAAGTTTGGGCTTGAGAGATTTAAACAAGCAAGAAGCCAGGAAAGAACATTCCAGCCAAACCCCTAAGAAGGAACAGCAATGCCAAGGTGGGAGGAGAGGAAGGGAGAAAAGCACTTCTCCCTCAGTCTCCTCCCAACACCTTTGGATGGAGAAGAACCTCATAAATTTTAAAGGACTAGAACATTTGTCCTTTAACTTTTTAATTTATTTTTTCAATTAACAAGAATTTATTTTCTCTCCCTTTCACTTCCTCAAAACAATGGGAAAAGTAACAAATATGACAAATTCCCATTTAAACATGTGGAAATGTGTATCTCTGCATATTACTCCATCACTTCTGTATCAGAAAGTGGATAGAATTCTTCATTGTTTTTCTTCTGGAATCACTGCTGGTCCTTGTGTCGATCGGAATTTTTATGGCTTTAAAATTGTTCATTGTTCTCCTAGTTCTGCTCACTTCACTATGTATTAGTTCATAAAAGTTTTCCCGGCTTTCTGTGAAATTATTTCTTCATTTCTTGCAGTACAATAGTGTTTCACTATGTTAATATACTTTAATTGGTTTAGCTACCATCTCCCTTGGTTTCCAGTGCTCTGCCATCACAGAAAGATCTAATATAAATATTTTTAAACATATAACTTTTTCCTCTGTCTTTGATATCTTTGAGATATAGGTCTGGTTGTAGCACTATAACAAGTTTAAAGGATTAGAAAGAATTAGGAACTTTTTTGTAAATGGTTACAAATTGCTTTTCAGAATGGCTGCACCAATTCAGTTTCACCAACCATGCATTAAAATCCTCATTTTCCTCCAATCTCTCAAACAATCTCATTTTTTTTCACCTTCGTCAAACTCAAGGTAGTGAGATGGATGCCCAAGGTTGTTTTAACTTAAATTTCTCTAAGTATTAGTGACTTAAAACAATTTTCACATCTTTTTCTTAAGAACTGTCTCTTTATATACTCTGACAATTTATCAACCAGGAAATAGTTCCTTTTCTTACAAATCTGGATTCATTCCTTATCTCAGAAAAGAGACCTTTATTAGAAAATCTTACTGCAAAGATTGTTTTGCTAGTTAAATGCTTCCCTTCTGATCTTAGCCACATTGAATTTGTATAAAAATATTTGAATTTTAAGAATAAGAGTTGATTTATGCAGTATTCTCATTTGTACTATATTGACTCAACCTATTTATAAACAATTTTTCTCCAATTATTTAGATCTAGCATTTCCTCAACCCCAAACAATATTTTATACTTGCATTCATGGAGTTCTAGTATATAATTTTTATTCAAAAATTTCCATTTCAATATCTCTATACCCTCTATCCCTTGTTTGGTCATGAACTCTTGTTAGATCATGAACTCTTCCCTGGTGCATAAATCCAAAGGGCAATTTATTCTGAGTTCTTCTGATTTGTTTTTGATATTACCTTTTATATCTGAGTCATGTATCCATTTGGAGCTTATCTTGACAATGTTTTATAAGTTGTTGGTCTAAACCTATTTCCTTCTAGACTGTTGTCCAATTTTCATGAAATCTTGTCCATAATGAGTCTTTACCACAGTAGGATCTTTGGGTTTATCAAACATTTTTCCACTAAGTCCATTTGCTTCTGTATGGTCTGCATCTAATCTGCTCATTTGATCATCCTCTCTATTTCTTAACCAATACAAACTCATTTTGCTGGTTGTTGCTTTGCTCTATAATTTGAAATGAGGTACTGCTAAGCCCCTTGTCCTTCCTACTTTTTAAAAAAATTTTCTTTGAGATTCTTGACCTCTTTTTCTTATAGATTAATTTTGTAAATTTTTCATACTCATAATATTAATTAATAGTTTGGTTGTTCTGGCACTAAATAAAAAAGTTTATTTTGAAATTTTCTAATTTATACTATATTGGTTCAACCTATCTATTAACAATTGATATTTCTACAATTATTTAGATCTACAATTTCCCCAACCACAAGTAGTGTTTTATATTTACATTCATAGAGTTCTAATACATAACAAAATATGGACAATGTCAAATATTTTCTACATTCTCTAGTTATTTTACATGATATTTTTAATTCTATATCTTCCTTATGGTTATTATTGCTGATAATATGCAGAAATGCTGATAACTTGTTTTATTTTATTTTATATTTTATAATTTCTAAATGATTATTTTAATTACTATTTAGCTGATTCTCTAGAATTCTCAAAAACTACCCTATCTCATGCAGAAAGAGATAATTTTCTTTATTTGCCTAGGTATAGGCCTTCAATTTATTTTCTTTTCTTATTGCTAAAGCTAACACTTTTAGCATTATATCAAATAGGAGTGTTGACAATCAACATATTTACCCCAATATTGTTGAAAAGCTCTCTAGTTTATCTACATCAAATATAATTCTGACTATTGGTTATAGAGAGCTATTGCTTACTGTGTTGAAGAAAGCACTATTTATTCCTGTTTCTCAGGTGTGATTTTCTTAACATAAAAAGAACCAGCAAGAATTTATACCAGGAATGCAGGGCTATTTCAATATTAGAAAATATATCAGTATGATTTACCATATCAATAACAGAAGCAGCAAAACTCATATGATTATCACCATAGGTGCAGAAAAAAGCTTTTGACCAAAGACAATACCCACTCCTATTAAAAAGACTAGAAAGCATAGGAATAAATGGAATCTCCCTTAAAATAAATTGTATCTGTCTAAAACTGGGAAGAAGCATTATTTTAAATGGGAATAACTAGAAGCATTTGCAAGAAGATCAGGAGTGAAACAAGGATGCCCATTATCACCACTATTATCTAATGCTGTTAGAAACGCTAACTATAGCAATAAGACAAAAGGTAATTGAAGGAATAAAAATAAACAGTAAGTAAACAAAAACATTTTTCTTTGCAGATGATATAATGGTATTCTTAGAGAATCAACTAAAAAACTAGTTAAGATAATTAACAACTTCAGCAAAGTTGCAGGATATAAAATAAATCCACATAAACCATTAGCATTTCTACAAAGCCCAATGGCAAGAAATAAAAAGAGAAATTACATTTAAAGTACTCTAGACAATATAAAACACTTAGAAATCTACTTGGCAAGAGAATCCAGAAACTACATGAGCACAATTACAAAACATGTTTCACACAAATAAAGACAGATCTAAACAACTAGAGAAATGCCGTTACTTAAAGGTAGGGTGACCAATATAATAAAAATGACAATTTCATCTAAATTAATTAACTTATTTGGTGACATATCAACCAATCTAAAAAAAGAATTATTTTATAAAGTCACAAAAAATAACAAAATTCATCTAAAAAATAAATGGTCAAGAATATCAAAAGAACCAGTAGGAGGAAAAATGTAAAGGACAGCAGCCTAGCAGCACCAGATTTAAAACTATATTAGCAAGTAGTGATCATGTCTCCTAGGAGAAAAGCAATTAGACAATGGCCTTGAGAACCTTTAAGAGCAATTAATACCTACAGAACCTAATAGCAAAATACCAAGTAAGAAGAACCAGAACCATACAAGTCCATAGTGGTCCCTTCAGAAGTGTACAGATGCCACTAGCAACACAAAAATCCCAATCTAGGAAGTAAGGTTAACAAAAAAAGGACTATTATAATGCCAGTGATCCCCAAGACAGAAAGCCAGTAGAAGAGAATTATTCTAAAATACAGACAATAAAACTTCAAAGAAAAATATATCATGACCATAAGATCAAATAGAACTCCTGGAAGAAATAAAATAAGAGTTAAAAAAAATTTAAATTAAATTATAACAGCAGAACCTGGCTTCAGTACCCTGTTAATTCAGGTTTTATGTTTTGATGAAAAGAGGCTTTTATAAGTCACTGAATAGTTATCAAAAGGAAATTTACTTAGTTCTAACATAACAAGGATGTGGCTGCACATAGATTCAATAAACTCAGCTCCTCTCATCTCCACATGAAACATGTCTATTCAGCAGCACAGAATGAGATGACTAGCATCATTTTCTGAAATCTATTAAGGCTAAAGGACACTGACTTCATGTAGGTGGAAATGTTTGTGCTTTTTGGTCACCAGGAAGCCATGTCAACACAATCAAAAGTCACCAGGAAGGTATGTCAAGGAAATAACAGCTTGAGCCTTGCCCCTGGGTCAATGCAGCCTTGGCTTTGTCACTGTTTAGACAAAATCTAGCTAATTACTCTAATTGTCAATGTTAATGGGATGAACTCACCTATGAAATGGAAAAGGAAAGAATGGATTAGAAAACAGAATCCAACAATATCTTGATAAGAAATATACTTGAAGTATAATAATTCCCCCAAGCTTAAAATAAGTAGATGGAGCAAAATTGATTAAGCTTTAGTTGAACTTGGGGAAAAAAGAGCAAAGGTAGCAATCATCATCTCAGGCAACGCAAGAATAAAAAATGGACTTTATTAAGAGAGATAAAATAGGAGCACTACAGTGTGCTGAAACTGAAATAGATAGGAATACCATAATTGTGAGGGACTTAATATTCCTCATTAGACACTTCTAACAAAAAAAAATCAGCAAATAAATTAAGGATCTTAATAGAATTTTAGAAAAGTGAGATATTATAGCTCTCTGGTAATTATTAAATATTAATAGAAAGGTTTATACATATTTTTCAGCTCTGCATGGCATCATTACAAAAACTGATGAAGCCTTAGGATGTAAAATCTCATGAATTAAGAAAAATAGAAATGTTAAATACACCCTATCCTGAACACAATATAATTAAATCAAGTCATCAAAGAAAGGATTAAAAATTAATTGGGAAAGGACAGGAAAACTTGATCAACTCTCTAGACTCCTAAATTCACAATTCAGTTGTCCAAGGTCTTTAGAATCCTATACAGAATTTAAAGTCATTATAGACCTATTCTATAATTTTTGTATTTATATTATTCATTCCTATATATGTCAGCAGAAGTTCAGGTAGCATTTGGCAAGTTTGATCATCTTTGTCTAGTTTTCCAATACATCTTAGACTCATACTCCAAGAAGACATCACATCTTCCAAATAAGAGCATGATGTCTACCTATAGCCATCAGTATTCCTTAGCAGGGAGTCATTAAATACCACTATATGTAACAGTGGAGAGAATGACAGGTAGAATCAGAAAATTTCAGTTCAAATCTTTTTTTTGTACACTTACTAGCTATGTGATCTTGGCCAAACTCCTTCCCCTGATTTTGCCTTGATTTCCTTATCTGTGGAATTGTGAAATTAATAGCATCTATCATAATGGATTTTTCTATGGGTGTAACAAGAATATATATATATATATATATATATATATGTATTATATAAATGTTAGTTATTATTAGCTTTGTTAGAGTAAGCAACCAGTTTTTTCAAATCTTTTGGGACCTGTGAATCTTATTATTATTGTTCAGTAGAAGCATAAGAAATTATTCCTAATTCAAAATGTCCAGATTCAGCCTCTAAACTAAAAGCCTTTTACCAATTGTGAAGCTCCAGCAATACATTTTTTTCTTTTCTATATCTCCTGTGTTATATTTTCTCTCTTCAACAACTTCTAGATACTAGTCATCATTTCCTTCTATCTCCAGAAACTTTTTCTTTGTGATCTACTTTTTATTTTACTTATTCCACACTATATTTGAAACTTTTGTACTCTCCAATGACTTAAAAAGAAGAGAGTTTCTTGAATCTCTTTCATCATTTCTTGTAGTAGAGAACAGTTTATATTTATATCATGGTATCACTAGTCAAGACCTCAGGAAAGAAGACAAACATAAGTATACACTTGTAAAAAAGTTTAGCTATATTTTAAATTATAGCAATGTGAAATGATTCATTCATTCTTCACTTCAGGGACTGAAACAGTCTTAATAATTTTCATTCTAAAAATGCCCTAAGAGTATTGGCATTTAAAATCATGACCACAAAATTTGTGGATATTTTGTCTATATAAGAAAATAACTGAAGGGAAATTGATAGTGGTGTTTAAATAATTGAATAATTGCCATGTGCGAGAGAGAAAAACTCATTCAACTTAGCCCCAGAGGACACAAATAGAAGCAATAAGTGGAAGTTACAGGGTAAGCAGATTTCAGGCCGATCAAAAAAGAGAAAATGCCCTAATGTTTAAAACTGTTCAAAATTACAATGTTTTCCATTAAGATATAGTGAGTTCTTTGTCACTAGAAGTATTTAGGAAGAGATTGGATGAAGACTTTTGAGGAATATTGTCAAAGGGATTCAGCATTTAGGTAGAGGGTCATACTAGATGACTTCTTGGCATTCTTTTGTTTGCTTTTTTTTTTACTCATGAACGCACTTTTCTTTCCTCTTAATTGTGACACATGTAGTTTCACTGCAATCTTGAATAATCTTTGAAATGATTGACTTTCCACAACAACAACCAATGAAATATCTCTTAACGCTTATTGGAGTGTGTTTGCTAAGAGCTACAACTTTTGTCTGTCACACTGAATAAATATTCAATCTTAAAAACATAATAAAAGAAAGCAATGGAAAATACAAGTGACAGAGCTAAGTGGGAAAATCAGCTCAATCCAATTTCACCCAAATAAGGTCACACCTTTCTATTCAACCTAGTGTTAATAGAAGCACACACATATAACCATTGCTATGAATAAAAGAAACCTATCAAAATTACTCATTACTAAAAATATTTTGCATAAAAGTGTATGCATATGCACTGTATAAAAAGCATCATGATAGAGATTAAATTCTACCATGAAACTGTTAGAAGACAAATACCATGCCAAAATTCTAATGCGTGGCAATTATTCACTCCAAATTAGTGGTTCTTCCACCTCATTGAGCAGGTGAACCTCTTTTAACATAAAATAATTTGGTGGGACCTATTATGATATTAATTATTCTATTAGTAGCATGTAATCCACTTACGGAGAAAAAAATGAATTAAGCATCTATTAAGCACTATATACAAAGCCCTGCACATAAGACTGTGGGTACAAATACAAGGATAAGAAGACAGTCCCTCTTCTCAAGGAGTTCACATTCTGATGGAGAAGACAACACATAGGGAAAATAACAATTTTGCAAGTCAGATAGATAAGCTCCATAGTGCTTAGGGTGCAGTGGCAAAGTAGACAAGAGAGGAGGAAAGGCACTGTACTAAGTGCTTTATAAATATGATCTCATTTGATTCTCACAATAACCTTTCAAGATAGATGCTATTATTATACCCATTATATAGTTGAGGAACCAAGGTAAAAAGAGGTTAAGTGACTTGCCCTGGGTCACACAACTAGTAAGTATCTCAGGGTGAGTTTAAACTCATGTCTTCCTATCTCCAGATTTAGCTCTTTCCACTGATAAAATTATATCAGCTTTGGATGCTGAACCACCTGATAGGACTTTGGTGGTATCGACTCTCTTTTATGAGTCAGTTGTAGCTGCACAGAAGAAGTTGCCAGACTTCCTTGTCACATTGTCATTTACCAGTATGATGACTGAGGGAAATCAGGATGGAAGCTTTGCTATGGTTCAGAATCCTGGAGTGAGGGAAGATGGTGGCAGTGATGATTTCACTTGCCTGTCATATGCTGCCTCCTGTCTTTCCCTCAGGCTTCCTTGTTGCTTCAGCAAAGCTGGACTGTCTACTCTGAAGGAGGCAGTTAATTGGTTGACTTGTCCCTTATTCACTGGAGTTGCTTTCATGGATGATGGCTGTGAGGACTGGGCTGGCAGCAGAACTAATGGTCTGAGAGGTGCTGCCAATCCCAGGACTCCTGTACCCATGGATGATGATGAAGAGGAGGAGGAGGAAGATGATGATGATGATAGATTTTATGAATTCAGTAAGATTTTTAAATAAATTTTATTTTACTACTTACAATGGCATATATATCTGAAAATAGCAATTCACTATATATGTATATTTATTCACTCTCTGGATAGAGAATCATAGATTTGGAGCTGGAAGACACCTTAGAAATCATCTATTTTAGCTTCTACATTTTAATGATGAAGAAGTTTAAATGACTTACCCCAGGTCACAAACACAGTAAGTAGCAGAAGATTCAAACTCAGTTTCTTTGATGATAAATCTAGTTGTTGTTACTGTTTTCTACTCCATCACTGTCGTAGAGAATTGTTGTCTTACTGATCCAAATTCTAGTTCGAAATGTGGACAAATATGAATGTGTGTGAGCGGGTATATGTGCGTGTATGAACACACACAAACACATATGCACACACACACTCACACACATGCACACACACACACACAAAGAAAACAGGTATAGGTGCTTCTCTTTAATCCCTCAGAGAGTGACACCTAGATCAATAACAATACTTCATAGTCAACATTTATCAAATCCAAAGAGCTATCCTCCCTTCTGGACATTATTTTACATAAAATTTTGCCAATTAGGTATTAAGCTTATCCCCATTCTGGGTCTCCATGACTGATGATTGGGCATGTAACTTAGTAAATTCCTTAGGGTCTAAGACCTGGGCAAAACAAGTAACCCTCAAGTAACCATCCTATGTAATTACTAGATGGTCACCTCACTGCTGACACTTGTGTATCTACATAACCACTTCCATCATAAGAAGAGGCTTCATTTTCAAAAGGTCCAATTCCACCCATGAGTCTCACAACTATTACAAATTCTCTGTTACATAGTTCAATGGTCTTTCTTCTCTTACTGTTACATTCTTCCACTTTCCAATATCTTGATATAGGTTAGGATTTCTTCTACCTTTTTAAATCCTTTTTCTATTTCTATTTCTTTGAAACACATTCTTCACTCTTTCCTAGAAATAAAGGAATTAAAGTTATGTGTCAAGGAAATCTAAGTAAAAATATTGAGAGGTCTGGGGGTATAAAATGTGAAGTGAGAGAATTCACTTGTTTGTGAAATAGAAGAAAGGGTGATATGCTTACGAAACAGGGATTGGAACAGATTTAGGATTTTGAGGAGAGAGAGAAACCAGTTAACAAGCATTATTAAGCTCCTACTACATGACAGACATAGGTAAGAGAAATGTTGGGAAATTCAGTTAATGTTTAAAAAAGATATTAAAAAATTTTAAAGGACTGTTTCAAAAGATGATTATGGAAAAAGGAAAAGAACCCATATATTCTCAAATATTTATAGCAGCTCTCTCAGTGGTGGCAAAGAATTGGAAATTGTAGGGATGCCCATCAATTGGGGGAATGGCTGAACAAGTTGTGGTATATGGATGTGATGAAATACTACTACACTATAAGGAATGATGAACTCATTGATTTTAGAAAAGCATGAAAAGATTTGCACAAAGTAATGAAGAGTGAAATGAACAGAACAAAGAGAACGTTGTATACAATAACAATAATATTGTTTAAAAAATGACTGAGCAAATAAGCCATTTTGACTATTATATATACCCAACTTAACTACAGAGGACCTGTGAAGAAAGATTATATACATACATACATATGTGTGTGTGTCTAATGGTAGTTGTCTCCAAGGTGGAGGAGGGGGAGGGAATTTTATAAAAGAAAAAAAGTTATTTGATAACTATTCTATAACTAAAAGGAATAGTAAGTTGAACATAACAGACTTTCAGTTTCATGTGCAATTATCTTTTTAATTCTACTATGTTATGGTAATACTTGTTTTACTTCATAAATTAAAAATACAATAAATTAACAAAAAAGGAATGTGCCCTAATGTCTTCCCACTTGCCACTTTATTCTCTGGGTAATATGATACAAAAACCATAGCACATTTGATCCCCTCTTTAAACATTGATTATTAGAAACTATGTATTACTCAGAAAAGTTATAAATTTTATTTTCTATAGTTCTTTTAAAAATAACCCATAAATCAGATTACCATATGCCTAGACTGGTTGTAAAATACCATGGTATCACAAACTTAAAGCTGGTAGGGACCACAGAAATTATCTAGACTAACCTTTTAATTTTATAAACTAGAAAAGTGAGACCTGGAGAGAGAAAATTACTTGCCAAGGTGGCATAAGAGACTCAATTGGAACTCTAGCCTCTAACTCCAAATTCAGCACTGTTTCCTCTGCACCTTACTGTCCAGAAGATAGGCCTACTCAGACTTTTTTTTTAGATTCTAGTCTAGCCCTAATATTTTACGATATGAAAAGGTAAAACATCCTCCTTCTCTGCTGTCTCCCTTCAGAAAAAGGCAAGTTTGAATTGCCAAAGAATGGTAGCCCAAACTTCATACTGACTTTAATATGCCAACTTGGTACAAATATCCTATAAGTCAGGGATAATTTAATTACTCTCTTGGCTCAGTCCCTGGCACCTCTGGTAAGAAAGAAACTCATGTGCTAGCATGCATTATATCATATTCTTATTTCCAAAGCCAGTTGCAAAATGCATATTGACATTTTGGCAGAGATCACCAAATGTGTTGCATCATCTGAAGAATTCCAGCACAAGAGGAGCAGCTGTATCTACCACAGTCTGCCCTCGTGCCATATTAACAAGTCATGGCAGCAAAAGAACGTGACTAGCTTCCAGAAGCCACACAGCAAAAATAGCCCCATCTCTTTATTGGGGTGGGGGTGTATGTTACTCTGGGGAAAGAAGAAAACTCTAAAAGCTCTGAATTCCATTTTCAACATTTGTAAAAACCTAGACTGCCTCCTGTTTGATTGGCACTTCCTAAATACAGAAAGTTTGAAGCATTTCTCTACTAGACATGATGGTAAGTACAAAACTACCACAGTATTTCCAGTGCCAAATAATAATCTCCAAGGGAGATTTTTAGGAAGTTTTAAGTATGTTGCCCTCCTAGCACTCTGAGAAAGGTTTGAGAGCCAGTACCCTACCTCTACCCAGGAACTATCAAGAAATCATTTCCTAAGAACACAGTGTCTTATAATACAGCACAACTCCAACATTAAAACCATGAGGAGTTCTTATTTCTGGATTCTTTTTGTCATTATCTTCCTGTTAGTAAAGAATCCAAAAAATAAAAGAAAGAAATGAGAAAGTGGTCTCAGTGGTTCCAGCCCAGGGGTAGGGAACCTGAGACCTAGATGCCACCAAACTTCACAGAACAAATCCCCTTAATAATAGGATTTGTTCTGTAAAACTTGGACTCAGTCAAAAGGCTGCACTGAAGGACCTAGAAGGTCACAGGTAGCCTTGAGGCCACAGGTTCCCCACCCTTGTATACAGCCCTTAGTATAGGCAGAAGTTCCCATGTCATAAAATTACCGTAAACTTCTATTGTGCATCAGTGGAGGAAGGATATTGGTTACAAAGATCTTCCAGGAAATGAAGGAAGGTAACTAACACTACAATTAGAATCCAATTTATAGCTTTTCTGGTTTTCAGTAAGAAGGAATAACTTGTATAATACAGTAGAAATAGTCATGTTGGGGCTAAAATCCTCCCTTTCTCGTGTAGTACCTATGTGACTTTGAGCAAGTCACTTTAACTTTCTAGGCCTCAGTTGGGGGGATGAGTTGGGCAAAAGGATATAGGGGCCATGGGAAATTTACCAATAAATATTATAGAAATTTAAATCATTGTCTGAGATGTAACCTTTCTGTTTAAATCTGACCATAAAATGTAAAAAATAAAATTTTCACCCAGTGAAAAGATTTTTAAGTTTTTTTAAAAACAAAATAGCTTTTTTTACTAGAAAGCAGATGCAGAATTTGACTGAGATCAATATCTAACATCATATTCTGCAATAAATTTGAAATGGATATGAAACCTGAAGGCTAAAGATTATACTATTAGAGAGAGAGAGAGAGAGAGAGAGACAGAGAGAGAGAGAGAGAGACAGAGAGAGAGACAGAGAGAGACAGAGAGAGAGAGACAGAGACAGAGACAGAGACAGAGACAGAGACAGAGAGACAGAGAGAGACAGAGACAGAGAGAGACAGAGAGAGAAGAAAGGGGAGGAGATAATCATACCTATCCAAGTTACATGTAGGGGAAGAATTCTTAAATAAGAGTTGGATGCAACTAAAAAATACAGAATCATTAATTTTGATTACACAAATTTAGAAGCTTTTGTACAAGGAAATTTAGAATAAAGCAAATAACAAGCAAAATCTAGAATAGGAAGGGATGTGGTTGACATGAGAAAAAAAGCTTCATATCAAATACTTCTAAGAAACTTGTTTCTATCCAAAATATATAATCCCTTAACAGAAACATGTAAGACCAAAAGCTATTTCCCACACGGGAAGTAGTCAAATAATGTGAACAAAGACCTCTCAGAAGAAGAATTGGAAATCATTAATACCCAAGTCTTTTAACCTCTCAATAATTTTGTGTTATTCAGGGCTACAAATAGGATAATGATACTTCTAACTCACAAGTATAATGAAGACAAATTGTCATAAATGTCTATTAATACAATTATTTCATTTGAGCTTCTTAACAATCTTTTCTTTATGAATACCAAGTGTTATTAATGTTACTACTGAACAATAACTCATAATAGAGCAAATGAGATAATTATTGTAAAACACAACATAGGACCTGGAACATAGTAGGTATATAAAAATACATGTGCCCTCCCCCTCTAACACTGTAAATAAGAGTAGAAATGACAGATTTAACTCAGTTTTTTTAAAGATCCATGAGATCAAAAACTGTTACTGTCAGTTTCTCATTTTGAATACTTAAGTGTGATTCCATTTAGTTAGACTAACAATTACATTCAGTTGAATGGGAAAAAAAACAATTAAGTACCAGCTATGTACAAAGCTATACTCTAGGTTCTAGGGAAACAAAGGCAAAGACAAGACAAAACCTCCTTGAAAGAATATAGAGTCTACTGAAGGAAGACATGTGTACATTTGAAAAAACAACCAGAAGAAACGAAGGCAAATTTACATGCCTAAGAATGTCTCAAATTAGTCTCTATACCTTTGTGTGAGTTAAAATGCATCTATAATAAATACATATTGCTATTAGCATCATTGACAATTCGCCCCTTATTGGGAAAACTTGGAAGAACGCAAAAGTATCTGAAGTAGAATGATACAAAAATGAAAAAGTGAATACCAAAGTGGTTATAACATGCTCACAGCAACATGACTATTAAGAAAACCTGGAACTCAAACCTGTCATCTGACACAAAGTTTTGTATGTGATTTTCTCCATACCACTAGTACAAGAAGTTGTTATTGTTGTTGATTTTTAATTCTCTATTTCCTTTTCCTCTTGAGGACATAGTAATATAGGGGCATTATTACGAGAAGACAATGAAATAAAAACTTATATAGCACCTACTATGTGCCAAATACTGTGCTAAGAACTTTTTGCACATATTAGCTCATTTTATCCTCACAGATCCTGTGAGGGAGAGAACAGTAGCCATCTCATCAGACAGTAAGAGCCTCAGTGACATTGCTGGCATCTCTTTTTCCTTACTTTTCCAATATAGGCATCTCAATTTATCTAGATTCCTTCCTCTTTAAATCTCTACTTCGACCTCTAATTTAGGCTGTTGCTAAATTTTGCCATCCTTATTCTGGATTTTTTGTCAAAACCATCCCTTTTGCTTCATCCTCACAAAATCATGTCATAAATCTATGCCCAAACTACTTGTTGCTTTTTTATCTTCAATAGCCTTTAAGTTCTTATCCTTTCCATGAATTTCAATATTTCCATTCCCTAACATAATACTAATCTCAAGGAGCCATCTTCTTAAAAGGATTCTTTTTACCCTGCCACATTCCCTCTCAGATGTCTAAAATGACTTCCAATAATTACTCAAACTAGAAGAAATCTCATAGTTCTGGATTTTAAGGCCCTTTTCCAACTAGCCACTCCTCATCTAATGGTCTTCACTGTCTGCTCTAAATACTTTGACTAGTGTTAAGAAAATTTGTTCAGGGCTAGCTAGATGGTGCAGTGAATAGAGCACTGGCCCTGGAGTCAAGAGGACCTGAGTTCAAATCCGGCCTCAGACACTTAACACAAAAAAACTAGCCATGTGACCTTGGGTAAGTCACTTAACCCCAATTGCCCTCCAAAAAGCAAAAAAAAAGAAAAGAAAACTTGTTCAACTCTTTTTGTACAGATGTCACTACTGCCTTTGACCATTCATTCCTGCTGTCCCCCAGTCTAAAATGTCTCATTCTTTCTGAAACTTTTTACCTACTTCTTTACTTCCACAAAATGGTAGAAATTATGTACTCTATGAAGCCTCCCACCTAGCTGCAATCATTCCAAATACTCCTTGAACTCACCCTCATTGGCAATGAAGCATTGTGGACAGAGTGTTAGATTTGGGAGTTAGGAAGATCTGGGTTCAACTCCTACCCCTGACACTATGAAATCATAAGTAATCAGAAGCAAGTCTCTTACATTCTGAGACTGAGTTTCCTCATCTAAAATGAGTACTACATTACTTACTTTCCAGGATTGTTTTGCAATGTAATAGATGCAAAGTATTTTGTAAGTTTCCCCACGTAAGCACGTAACTCACTAAATGATAATTTAATTGACAGGTTTAATGATAAAAAAGCAAAATTCACAACATTGTTCATAGAAAACAAAGACACCCTTCCTTAGGTCCACATCAGTAACAATCATGTAGTAGTAGGACTTCTCAACATCATTGCTTTCAATGGAAGCTTTCTTCTGTAATTCCCAAAGTTCCCAACAGGTGGCAACAACATCGCTCTCATACTTCATGGTTTCTTCTATAATTACATCACTTTGAGCAGCTCCCAACAGATGGCATCACTATTATAGTGCCTCCCAATCTTCTACATAATACAGCTCCTCATACATCACTGAGCCATTTTAGGAAGAATAGTAAGGATAAGCTGGAGAGTGCCCAGAGGAGACTAACTCAGATGATGAAGGACCTCAAGAACATACCATTCAACTACAAGTCAGAATATATAGCATGGAACAAACCCAACATAGAGGCACATGAAAACTGTCTTCAGGTAATATGGAGAAAGGATTGGACTAATTTTGCTTGGGCCCAGAGGGCAGAACTAGTAGCAATAACTGAAAGTTGTAAAGAAGCATGTCACTGTTCCAGGTCATGAGAAATTTCTTAACAGTGGGAGCTATCGAAAAATAAAATGGGCTGCACTGGGGGGGATAGCAGATCTTCCAGACTACTTTGCGAAAAGATTGTTGAAGAAAAGAAATCAAGTGTAGGTACAGGTTAGGCTACATGGCTTCTGATTCTCTTTTAACTTTGAGATTCTGAGCTATGATTCTGTAAGCCTTGGGTAACTTCAATAACTGTTCATGTCAGTTAAAACAATGATCTCTTTAGGTGCCAATATTTGCCTCAAGGTAAATCACATTCACTCTGTCAATTTCTTAAGCATTTTTAGGCTAATTGGCAGCTTTATGGAGAAGCAAATATTTACCAAATTCTCTTTATTCTTTTTATTATGAGTTAGCGGATGGTATAGTAAGGACCCCCAAAATACTTTCTTTAATCAAATTTTCAGGTTATAAATGATGTCAGAAAGAGAAGACTTGTAAAGGTCAACTGATCTGTTACATATTCTTCTTGACAGGTATGTTTATCCCTCAAGGTTAACAACGCTATTTTGCCTGAATACCTCTCCAATTCATCAAAGAACCATGATTTTTATCAGAGTGGGCACCTATGTAGACTGCAACCCCTCCAAGCCTTAGGTTCTTCCCTTGGGGTTCACACCTCAATTGGGAATTCAACAGATCCATGGATGAATTTCAGGAGACTTAGAGGGAGGGAAATGACATCTTTGTTTCAATATAGTTGGTTTCCTTTTTAAGCTCATTTACTTTATTTTATGCATTGAAAAACATCATTCTAAGAAAGGGTCCATGGGGGTGGCCAGGTAGCACAGCGAGTAAGAGCACCGACCCCTGTGTTGGGATGACCTGGGGATCGAATCCAGGCTCAGAAGCTTAGCACCCACCCAGAAATAATTGGCCATGTAACCTTGAGCAAGTTATTTAACCCCAATTGCTTTAAAGAAAATAAATAAATAAAATTTTAAAAAAAGAAAGGGTCCATGGGCTTCACCAGACTGCCAAAGGGGTCTATGAAATAAAAAGAATTAAGAGCCTCTGTTCTAAAATATCTTAAGGGCCATCTCATTTGATTTCTTACAGTAATCTTAGATGATAGATGCTATTATTATTCCCATTTTGAAGATAAGAAAACCAAGGCAGACAAAGGTTTGGTGATATACTCAGGATCACACAGCCAGTTAGTGACTTCAATTGTATTTGAAACGTATGAAACTTGAAGCTCTTCAGTATCTTAGGTTAGACTCCCCTGGACATTCTCCAGATTATCAAAATCCTTCTTGAAATGTAATACCTAGCATTATAAAGATGGGGGGGGGAAGGGAGAGTGGGAAAAATGAACAAAGTAAAAAAGTGCACAACAGAGAACAAAAGAAAACTTACAAGGAAGTAAAGATGGACAGTTCTCAACACATTATTTATCATACAGACTTTCTTGAAATGTAAATTTATTCTGACATATTTTGAATCCTCTCATGTTCTGCTATGCACATGACATGCTTTTTTTCCCCCTTTCTTACTTTGTATTTAAGTTCCGATATTTAAGTTATATATTTTTTGTTTCTTTTCTCTATTTTGCATTTGGGTTCTGGCCTTTGAGTCTAAAATAAAAAAATATATATATTTTTTAAAAAAAGAAGAAAAGATATGACCTAATTTGGGCAAAGTATAAAAGTTTCTTTATTTGGCACTGTTAAATGGTTCATCAAAGACTGTCATTTTATCAGCAATAATATCCTTTAAGATGATGCATAAACATCTGCTTTGCCACTGCACCCTAAGAACCATAGGACTTTCCCATCTAATAGGTATGTATTGTCTGTCATTTGAACATGAGCTCCTTGAGGGCAGCTACTGCCTGACTTTTCTATTTGTTCCTCAGTACTTAGCAAAATGCTTTGCATACTGAAAGTGCCTAATAAATACTTCAATTTACATTGTGTCAGCTATTTCTCTCTTAATTTGTTTAGTCATTTTTGTTCACTCATGTTTGTGACCCATTTGGAGTTTCCTTGGCAAAGATACTAGATTGATTTGCCATTTCCTTCTCTAGCTCATTTTATAGATAAGGAAGCAGGCAAAGAAGGTGAAGTTACTTGCCTAGGGTCACACAACTTGTAAGTGTCTGAAGCTGGATTTGAACTCAGGAAAAAGAACTTTCTTGACTCAAGGCCCAGTACTCTATCCACTGCAGCACCTAGCTTCCCTGCCTCTCTTAATGGGTGGTCTCTCAATACAATCTAAATTAAAAAGTATTACAGTGAGAAAATGGAAGAAGATACAGGATCAAATTGGAAAGAGGTGATAATCTACACTTAACTAAATAATGCACACATACCACAGTAGTTAAATGAATGATGAAATGATCATAGGATATGATTGTTATAGCACAGAAAAGTAGGACTATGATAAAAGCAAAAATTGTGGATTTCCTCATGGTTACTATTAACTGGTGTTACCATAGCTCTGAAATACCCAATCCTGGGGAATGTGGTAGCCTGCAATATAGTTTTGGATCAGAATAAAAGGGAACAGATATTGGAGGCAGCAGCTATGTCTTGGTACCACCATAAATGTGAAACACTAAGATAGTTCTTACAATTTTTGTGTGCTATGGCCACCTTTGGTAGTGTACTGAAACCTATGCACATCTTCTCAGAATATGGATTTTAAAGTCATAAAATAAAATTCACAGAATTCTAAATGAATCCAATTACTTTTGAAATAAAGTTATAAATTTTTAAAATTAATTCACAGACCCTAGCCCTTCCTGTGAATTCCCTATTTGACAAGTATTTCTGGGAAGCCCAGGAAGCAATTTGGCAGATTCTAAATGGATATAGGACTTTTACTTAAAGGGTCATATCATTAACAGCTCTTTATAGAATAGATGTTGTACTTATCACAACTGCGTCTCAAGAAAAATTCTTAATCAAAAAAAATTGTAAAGAAAATCACAAAAGACAAATACATAATTTTGATTATTCAAAATTAAATATTATTTTACATAATACAAATCAGTGTATATAGAAGGAAAAGAGAAAATAAGCAGGAAAACTATTTTAATCAACTATAATTGATAAAAGTCTGATATTCAAGATACATAAAGAATTGACAAAAATTTGCATGACCAAAATCTATAGTCAAAGATATAAACTGATATTTCTCTAAAGAATAATTATACTCTATGAATGACCATATGAAAATATGCTACAAATCACTAATAGTAAAAGAAACATAAATTAAAACAACACTGAGATTCCACTCTAAAAATATGGAAAGATGATCAAAAAATAGAGTCAATGTTGGTGGGTATAGAACCAATGCTATATCCACAGCACTGATGGCAACTATGAATATACCAGCATAGTTCTGAATCACAAAACATAACAGACTATCCATATATAATACAGAAGCAAAACATTTATTCAGATACCAGAAAGCCAAATCCCAACACCAGAAAGCCGAATCCATCATAGTCACAAAGAAGTTAATATATCTTCTCACTACAGGAAACACCACCATCACAAAGTCTTCCCACAAACAAACACTCACAATCCAATCCTAGCTGTCTGCTTGCCTGTGCCCTCTTTCTCCCACCATACTAGCTGCTCTAACTCCCAGTTTCCTCTAAGCTCTGCTCCACCCCTCAGCAAACTCATCCCACGACAGGCTCCATGTGACTACATTCGGCCTATTCAGGGGCAGGGAAGATCTTCAAATTCCCTTAGGCCTATTAAGGGACAGGAAAGATCTTCAAATTACCATTACCATTACAGTGGGGCTATGGAAAGAAAGGCACACTAATACACTTATTGTTGGTAGAGTTGTGAAATTTATTCTGCAAAATTGTTTGGAATTTATAATTATGCAAAAGTCACTAAACTTTTCATGCTCTTTGACTCTCTAATGAGCATTTATATCAAAGAAGTTAAAATCAGAAAGAAACATCCAGTAAATACCAAAACAGTCATAGCAGGAAATTTTGCAATAACAACAGACTTGAAATCAACAGAAGTACCCATTGACTGGAGAATGGCAAAATAAATTATGATATATGAAGCTAATGAAATATGATTATAATATTAGGAACAATGAATAAGAGAAATTCAGAGAATCTTGGGAAGACATATGAAATGATGCTGAAATAAAGTAAGGAAAATCAAGAAACCAAAATATAGAACTATATTTTTAAAAAACAATAAATTAAGCCTAATTCCATGAAATCATAAAACAGATAAAAAAAAACCTTTCCTCCTCTCACTAGAAATGCGGGGAACATTGCTGTGGAATTTTATATATGTTATCTAATTGGTTTGATATTTTAGTTGGTTTCAGGTATCTCTTTAACTTTTTTTTTCTTTGTTAAAAGGGAAAAATCTCTGTTGGAGGTAGGGAAGAAGAGGAGGATATATTCTGAAATAAACACAAAATAAATATATGCTTTTTAAAATCAAATAAAGAAAATACCAAAAAAAAAACATGAAACCAAAGTCTAAGAACTTATTAAAAGTAATATTGGTTCCTAAGAACAAATAATGAAGCATACTTCTCACAAAATAAGTGGGGTACTATAGTAACAAAATGTTATATATTACCAGGTTTGTTCATTGTATTATATGTTTTTGCTGAACTGTTTTTCTTTGTTACAAGAGAAGTTTCATTTTTTCCTGGTGGCAGAGAAATGCAGAAATTATTGTACAATTTAGTCATCACTAAAACTTTTTTTTTAAATAAGTTCCCATAAGTACTCAGGTATATAGGAAATATATGTGATCTTTTAAGGGTATGCTTGGGATTTGAACAGAACTATCACAAAATAAAGGTCCATCTCCTCAAATGTTATTTATTAAAGTTGCAGAAAGAGACTCTACTAAAATTAGTATGTTCAAACTAGCAGGCTCAAAATCCCACTAATTCAGCTAGAATTCAGCACTTCTTAATCTGTGGTGTCACACCTGAATGTGGGGGTCGTGAAAAATTTGGCAAAGTAAAAAAAAGTTTCTGACTGCACAACGACCAAAAATTAATTCAAAATCAAAGACATAGTGAATCCAAGGTGTTCTGGCAGGCCTATGTTGCATCTGGCAACTTCACTGAAACCTTCGTTGTGAACACACAACAAGCATACTTTTCACTGTGCATGCAGTCACTCCACAATAAATCAACAAAAGCTACCAGAAATGCCTCAGCTCAGATTCAAGACTATTTATTGTACATTATGAATTGCAGTGGTTTTACTGTACGTACAAAATTGTTAAATGAACTTTGACTTGGGATTAGGATAGAATTTCTAACAATTTCTGGAATGGCCCTAAACATACTTCTGCCACATTTTAATACATATTTATGTGAAGCGGCATTATCAACTTCGACAATTATAAAATCAAAATATTGATCAACTCTGAACAACATTGAAAATACTCTATATTCTCCAGTATCAAATATTATGCCAAGATGTAATTCTTTATGTAAAAATAAGCAAATTAATCTCATTAGTATGCAAATTTGCTTTTGTCTTTAATAAATGGTAAAATTATAAGTATACCAAAGAATTGTTTTAAAATAAATTTCTTTACTATTTATTATCAGTAAGTGTTTGATTTGTATACCTATATATCCAGGGTCACATACAAATTTCTCAGGGGAAAAGGAGTCACAAGAGGAAAAAGTTTAAGAAGCCATGAGCTAGATAGTGTTATAACAAGTTGAGTTTGTTGATAGATTGATTTGTTGTTAGTCAATTAGTGGAAAACCTTCAATATTCCAATGGGCCTACATAGGAATAAATCTACTGGCTATGCTTCTTGGTCTTTCCTGTTTTAAGGCATCTTTCAAAGACTGCTAGGGATTGAGCAGCCTATTAAAAATTCAATTTTATAATAACATTTGAAAGCATTCAAATGATTAGTTCATTCATTAATGGTTCCTGGAAGACTTCATTTAAAGTAGTAATGACAGATTTCAATGGGATTGTTACCATTATAAACCATGTCTTACAACTTCCATGCAAAATTTGTTTGTTTCTTTTTTAATAGATAATTTATTATAACCCAGGATAATGCACTGGAAATCCATGGATCCCAGGTGAGGATTAATTTTCTGGCACTTAAGACTGCCTTTTTTCTAGATCCCTTTTGCTTTATCATGGAAGGAAAGATAGATATCTTTAATTTCTTCCTCTTAAAACTGCCTGTTCATAACACTTGACCATTTATATCAACTGGGGAATGACTTGTAGTGATAGATTTGACAACTATAAAATCAAAATATTGATCAACTCTGAACAACATTGAAAATACTCTATATTCTGCAGTATCAAATATTATGCCAAGATGTAATTCTTTTTTTTTTTATTTTTAAGTAATTGGGGTTAAGTAACTTGCTCAAGGTTACATGGCCAGTTATTTCTGGGTGTGGTGCTGAGCGCCCGAGCCCGGGATTCGATCTCCAGGTCGTCCCAACACTGGAACCGGTGCTCTTACTTGCTGTGCTACCTGGCCGCCCCCAAGATGTAATTCTTTATGTAAAAATAATCAAATTAATCTCATTAGTATGGAAGGAAGGAAGGAAGGAAGGAAGGAAGGAAGGAAGGAAGGAAGGAAGGAAGGAAGGA
>NW_027185655.1:68208637-68249359 GCF_028583685.1 Petaurus breviceps papuanus
GGAAGGAAGGAAGGAAGGAAGGAAGGAAGGAAGGAAGGAAGGAAGGAAGGATAGATATCTTTAATTTCTTCCTCTGAAAACTGCCTGTTCATAACACTTGACCATTTATATCAACTGGGGAATGACTTGTAGTGATAGATTTGACTCAATTTCTATGTACATTTTAGAAATGAGTCCTTTATCAGAGGCGCTGGTTACAAAAATTCTTTCCTAATTAACCAATTCCCTCTTAATCTTGGGGATATTGGCTTTATTTGTACAGAAACTTTCCAATTTAATGTAATCAAAATTATCCATTTTACATTTTATAATGCTCTCTAATTTTTGTTTGGTCATAAAGTCTTCCCCTCTCCATAAATCTGACAAGTAAACTATTCCTTGCTCTCCTAGATGGCTTACAGTATCAGCCTTTATACCTAGATCATGCACACATTTAGATTTGATTTTGGTGTATGGTGTTAGATAATGGTCTATGACCAGTTTCAGCCATACTGTATTCCAGTTTTCCCAGCAGTTTTTGTCAAATACTGAGTTCTTATCCCCCAAACTGGGGTCTTTGGGTTTATCAAACAGTAGATTCTTATAGTCATTGACTGCTGTGTCTCATGTACCCAGTCTATTCCATTGATCCACTACACTATTCCTCAGACAATACGAAGTAGTTTTGATGACTGCTGCTTTATAATACAGATTAAAATCAGGTATTTCTAGGCCACCTTGCCTAGCATTTCTTTTCATTAATTCCCTTGATATTTTGTACCTTTTGTTCTTCCAAAGGAATTTTGTTACTCTTTTTTTCTAGCTCTATAAAGTAATTTTTTGGTAGATTGATTGGTATGGCGCTAAATATGTAATTTAATTTAGGTAAAATTGTCTTATTTTTGATATCTGATTTTCAGTATATTTGTTGTCCTCTGTCAGTATACTTTTTTTTCCATTTCTCAAATGCTTTATTAACTTCTGATTTACATCATTCATTTCTGCCAGATTTTGAGTTACACATTTTTTCCCCATTTTACCCCTACCCAATACCCCAAAATAGCAGTCCCACAGGATATCCCCTCCTCCAATCTGCTCTCTCCCATATTTTCTCCCATACCCCTTTTGACTTTTCCAGTAGGGCATGGTGGATCTCTATGCCCCAGTGCCTGTATATCTTATTTCGCAATTACATGTAAAATAGTATTAATAATAGTGTGTATACATTTGATTTTAAAGTTTTGAATTCCAGATTCATTCCCTTCATCCCTTGTCACCCACCCTTACTGGGAAGATAAGCAGTTCAGTATACGTTGTACATGTGTAACTAATGCAAAACAATAACACAGTAGACATATTGTAAAAGACCGACTATATTACCCTCTCTCCTATCCCACCTCCCTCTTGTTCTATTCTTTACTTTGATCCTGTCTCTTTTCAAAATTGGAAGCTTCCAATTTCCCTCACCCCCAGCCGGCCCTCCCTTCCATCATGCCCCCTCACATCCCCTTCCCACCTACTCTCCTTGAAGGTGAGATACCCTATTTAGTGTATATTTCATTCCCTCTCTGAGCCAAATTCAATGAGAATAAGGTTGACCCACATTCCCTTTTGCCTTCCTATTCTTCCCCAACATTATAACCATTTTCCCTTGCCTCTTCTATATGAGATAGTTTACCCCATTCTGTCTCTCCTCATCTCCTCTTGTTATATTCCTTTCTCACCTCTTAATTTCATCTTCTAAGTACCATCCCTTCCTGTTAAATTAGTCCTGTGCCCTCTATCTATGTATACCTGTAAACATATATACACACATTCACATATATATTCATATGCCCATATGCCCTCATACATAGACATATTTATGTATACATATACATATATATATATATTTCTATTCCCTTCAACTATTTTCATATTGAGAAAAGTTTCATCAGTTACAATTATTGTTTTTCCATGTAGGAATGTTAATAGTTCAACTTTGATAAGTTCCTTATGATTTCTTTTCCCTGTTTACCTTCTCATGCTTCTCTTGCTTCTTGTATCTGAATGTTAAATTTTCTATTCGACTCTGGTTTTTTCATCAAGAATGCATGAAAGTCCTCTATTCCACTGAATGACTATATTTTCCCCTGAAACAGGATACTCAGTTTTGCTGGGTAGGTGGTTCTTGGTTTTAATCCCAGCTCCTTTGACCTCCAGAATATCATGTTCCAAGCCCTTTGATCCCTCAATGTAGAAGCTGCCAGATCCTGAGTTATCCTGATTGTGTTTCCAAATTATTCAAATTGTTTCTTCCTGGCTGCTTATAATATTCTCTCCTTAATCTGGGAATTCCAGAACCTGGCTATAATATTTAGGACTTTTCTTTTTGGGATCTTTTTCAGGAGGTGATCCATGAATTCTTTCAACCTCGATTTTGCCCTCTAGTTCTAAAACATCAGGGCAGATTACTTTGAGAACTTCCTGGAGGATGATTTTTAGGCTCTTATTTTGATCATGGCTTTCAAGTAGTCCAATAATTTTTAAATTCTTTCTCCTGGATCTATTTTCCAGGTCAGTGGTTTTTCCCATGAGATATTTATCATTGCCTTCTATTCTTTCATTTGTTTGGATCTATTTAACAGCATCTTGATTTGTCATAAAGTCATTAGCTTCCATTTGCTCCAGTCTAATTCTGAAGGAATGATTCTCCTCATTAAGCTTTTGAAATTCTTTTTCCATATAGGAAATTTGGCTTTTTAAGGCATTTTTTCTCATTGCCTTTTTGAGCCTCTTTTGCAATTTGAGTTAGTCTATATTTTAAGGTATTATTTTCCTTGGTCAGGCTGTTGACTCTCATTTCATAATTTTCTTGCATCGGTCTCATTTTTCTTCCCAATCTTTTCCTCCACTTCTCTTATCTGCTTCTTAAGGTCCTCTATGGCTTGTAAACAGCTCATATTTTCCTTTGAAGCTTTTGGTGCAGCAGTTCTGACTTCACTGTCTTCCTCCTGTTTTGCTTTGCTCCTTTTTGTCCCCAAAACAGGAATCTAATGTTGGAATCTTCTGTCTGCTTTGTTTTCTTTGCCTGGTCATGTCACCCCTCAGTCACTTGACCCCTGGGCTTTTTGCCAGAGTAGGACTCTGCCACCAGACAGGGGAGCTTTCATCCCAAATGCTGGGGTTTTCTCAGTTGGCAGAGATATTAGATGGGTGCCCTCTCTGAGGCCTCCACATGCTCTGGCAAGCTGGACACATACCCCAGGACCTCCACCCTAGACTGCAATCCAGGTCCAAGAAGGTTAAAGCAAGAGCAATTACCCCTCAGACTGGTCGCCTTGGTCCCCCTACACTTTGAAGGCCAGGAGCTGAAGCTGCCATGTGGCGCTGGCTGGGTGTGCCAGGTGTCTCAGCAGCTTCTGGCCCCAGAGGCAAAATCCGATGCACTCCCACTTACTAGCTCCCAAAGTCCAGACTGCACTGACCTCTCACTTTGTCCTTTGCATCTATGTGTTGATAATTCTGGAAACAGCCACAGCTGCTGCTGATCTGGAGTCCCTCTGGCCCAGACCTGTCTGGGGGCTAAAACCTCCAGTTCACTTTGGCCTGGGCTCAGTTCCCAGAGCACTGCGCTGGCCTATTCCTGCCGGCCTGCCAAGCTGTCCTCAGCAGGAGGTTAGCTTCTCTGTGTAATTTTGTGGGTTCTGCAGCTCCAAAGTTTGTTCAGAGACCCCTTTTTACATTGATTGGGGAAGGTGGAAGCTGGAGCTGCTCAGAGGTCCTGCTTCTACTACCAGAATTGTCATTTTTATTATATTAGTTCAACCCAGCCAAAAATTGATGTTTTTCCAATTATTTAGATCTGATTTTATTTTTGTGAAAAATGTTTTGTAGTTGTGTTCATATAGGTCCCGGGTTTGCTTTGGCAGGTAGATTCCCAAATATTTTATAATGTCTACAGTAACTTTAAATGGGATTACTCTATCTCTTGCTGTTGGATTTCATTAGAAATATGTAGGAATGCTGAGGATTTATGTGGGTTTATATTATATCCTGTAACTTTGCCAAATTTATTATCTAAAGTAGTTTTTTACTTGATTCTCTAGGATTCTCTAAATACATGATCATATCATCTGGAAAGAGTGAAAGCTTATTTTCTTCTTTGCCTAATTTGATTCCTTTGATTTCTTTTTCTTCTCTAATTGCTATTGCTAACATTTCTAGTACCAGATTGAATAAGAGGGGTAATAGTTGACATCCTTGTTTCACCCCCAATTTTACTGGAAATGTTTCTAGCTTCTCCCCATTACATATAATAGTTGCTTATGGCTTTATATAGATGCTACCCATTATTTTAAGGAAGATTCCATTTATTCCTATACTTTCTAGCATTTTTAATAGGAATGGATGTTGCATTTTGTCAAAGCCTTTTCTGCATCTATTGAGATAATCATATGGTTTCTGCTAGTTTTATTGTTGATATGATCAATTATACTGATGGTTTTCCTAATATTAAACCATCCTTGCATTCCTGGAATAAATCCTACCTCATCAAAGTGTATTATTCTTGTTATAAGTTGCTGTAGTCTTTTTGCTAATATTTTATTTAAAATTTTTGCATCTATATTCATGAGGTAAATTGCTCTACAATTTCCTTTTTCTATTTTATCTCTTCCTGATTTAGGTATCATTGCCATATTTGTGTCATAAAAAGAATTTGGTAGGACTCCTTCTTCACTAATTTTCCCATATAGTTTGTGGAGTATTGGAATCAAATGCTCTTTAAATGTTTGATAGAATTTACTAGTAAATGCATGTGTCTCCGAAGATTTTTTCCTAGGGAGTTCACAGATGGCTTGTTCAATTTCTTTTTCAGAGATTGGGTTATTTAATTTACTTCCTCTTCAGTTCATCTGGGCAACTTATATTTTTGAAAATATTCATCCATTTCACTAAGATTTTCAAGTTTATGTGCATACAATTGGGCAAAATAATTCTTAATTATTGTTTTAATTTCTTCATTGAAGATAGATTCATCCTTTTTCTTTTTGATACTTGTAATTTGGTTTTCTTCTTTCTTTTTTTATCATATTGACTAAGGGTCTATCAATTTTATTGTTTTTCTTTCATAAAATCAGGTCTTAGTTTTATTTATTAATTCAATACTTTTCTTCATTTCAATTTTATTAATCTTTTCTTTGGTTTTCATTATTTATAATTTAGTATTTAATTGGGGATTTTCAATTTGTTCTTCTAGCTTTTTCAATTGCATGCCCAATTCATTGACTTCCATTTTCTCTAATTTATTCATATATGCACTCAGGGATTTAAACTTCTAAGAATTGCCTTTGCTGCATCCCACAAGTTTTGGTATGTTGTCTCATTATTGTCATTCTCTTGAATGAAGTTACTGATTGTTTCCATAATTTCTGGTTTGACCCACTCATTCTTTATGATTAAATTATCTGGTTTCCAATTAGTTTTTAGTCTATCTTTCCATGATCCTTTATTGCATATGATTTTTATTGCATCATGATCTGAGAATGATGTATTTAACCTTTCTGGACTGAATTGTGAGGTTTTTATGCCCTAGTACAGGGTCAATTTTTGTGTATGTGCCATGTACCATCGAAAAAAAGGTATATTCCTTTTTATCGCCATTCAGTTTTCTCCAGGGATCTATCATATCTAGCCTCTCTAAAATTCTATTTGCCTCCTTAACTTCTTTCTTGTTTATTTTGAGGTTGGATTTATCAAGTTCAGAGAGGGGGAGATTGAAGTCCCCCACTAGTGTAGTTTTGCTATTTATTTCTTCCTCTAATTCCCTTAACTTCTCCTCTAGGAATTTGGATGCTATACCACTTCGTGCATATATGTTAAGTAATGATATTGCTTCATTCTCAATGGTGCCTTTAACAGGATAAAGTTTCCCTTCTTATCTCTTTTAATTAGATCTATTTTTGCTTTTGCTTTATCTGAAATAAGGATTGCTACCCCTGCTTTTTTTTTTACTTCAGCTGAAGCTTGTAGACAGCACATTGTAGGATTATGGTATTTTATCCATTCTGCTATCTGTCTCCATTTTATGGGAGAGTTCATCCCATTCACATTCACAGTTATGATTAATATCTGTGTCTTTCCCTCCATTCTGTTCCTTCCCCTGTTTTTGTTTTTGTTTCCTCCTTCTCCCTTCCCCTCCTTAAGAGTTTTCCTTTTGACCCTCACCTCCCTCAGTATTCCCTCCCTGTGACCTCCTCTCTTTACCTACCCTTTCCCCTTACTACTATTTCTGTCCCTTCCCCCCTTACCCTTCCTACTGCCCATAGGACACAATGGATTTTTATACTTATTGGAGTATGTTATTCCCTCTTTGGCCCCAAACCAATGAGAGGAAATTTCATACTGTGCTTCTCTCTCTCTCTCTCTCTCTCTCTCTCTCTCTCTCTCTCTCTCTCTTTCTCTCTCTTTCTCCCCTTTCCCTCTATTATAATAAGTTTTTGTGTCTTTTCATGTTAGAATCTTAAATCAAACTGATTATATTGATCCCTCTTTGAACCAAGATTGAGAATAAAGTTCATATGATGTTCATCTCCCTCCCTCCTTCCCCTCTACTACAGTATGTTTTTATGCCTCTTCATGTTGCATAATTTACCTTTTGCTGCCTCATCCTTTCCTTTTCTCCCATTATAATTTCTTTGAACCCCTTAATAAGGTTTTTTTTTTATCATCAGATTAGTTTATTTATACCCATGCCTTTTATCTATGTATATCCATTTTAAAGGTCACTATAATCAATATTGAAAATAAGCTTGTCCTATAGGGATGTAAACAGTTTGCTCTTATTGAATCCCAAGTTGTGTGCATGTGTGTGTGTGTGAGTGTGTGTGTTTTCACTGTTTACCTTTTTATGTCTTTCTTGAGTCTTGTAATTGGAGATCAAATTTTCCATTGAGCTTGGGCTTTTTTATCAGGAAATTCTGGAAGTCCCTTATTTCATTAAATGACCATCTCCTTGCCTGAAAGATTATGTTCAGTTTTGCCAGGTAGTTGATCATTGGTTGCAGTCCTAGCTCTTTTGCCTTACAAAATATCAAATTCCAATCTCTCTGATCTTTTATTGTAGAAGCTGCTAAGTCCTGTGTAATCCTGACTGTAGTTCCACGATATTTGAATTCCTTCTTTTTGGCTGCTTGCAGTATTTTCTCCTTGACCTTGTAATTGTGGAATTTGACTACTATGTTTCTTGGAGTTTTCATTTTGGGATCTCTTTCAGGAGGAGTCCAGTGAATTCTTTCAATAACTAATTTATCCTCTGATTTTAGAACTTCAGGACAATTTTCTTTGACAATCTCTTGGAGGATGTTGTCCAGGCTGCTTTTGTTCATCATGGCTTTCTGATAGACCAATAATTATTAGGTTATTTCTTGTGGAGCTGTTGTTTTTCCAGTGAAATATTTTACACTTTCTTCTAATTTTTCAGTCTTCATGTTTTGTTTGACTGACTCTTGATGCATCATAGAGTCCTTACCTTAGATTTGACTGATTTTAATTTTTAGTGAATTATTTTCCTTGGTTAGTTTTTGAAGCTCCTTTTTTAGGGAGGTATTTTCTCCAGTTAGAGTTTGAACGTCCTGTCCCAGTTCACAAATTTTACTTTTTAAGGATTTGTTTTCTTCAGTGAGATTTTTTTTTCCAATTTGGTCACTGTAAATTTAAATTTATCTTCTACCTCTCTGATTTGGCTTTTAAATCTTTCTTGAGCTCCTCCAAGAATCCTTTTTGGGCTTGAGACCAGTTCATATTTCCTTCTGTGGTCTCAGGCGTGAGTAAAGAGTCCATGTTGTCCTGTGTATTTGGTTGTTCTTGCTCGCTATAATAAGCTCAGATTGATTTTCTTGCTTTTCCCTTCTCAGCTTCCTTCTTTCCCATTGTGGTTTCCTATTTCCTGATTTCTCAGGCTTGGGAGCTAAGGGCCTGGTTGTTGACTTTGTGTGCTATAGCCTCTGGGTGTCTAGACTGAGGCCAAGGCCAGGATTCTCAGTGTTTCCCCTGAGTTACCCAGAGGCTCACAGAGTAATCTGTGGGGGAGGGGTGGTCTGGCCACTTGAGATTTCCACCTCTGTGCCTCTGAACTACAGCTCAGGCATGCTCAGTAGCTGGCAGCCAGAAGAGTTGGTATCTGTAGATTCCCCTGATGTTGCTAAGGTCCACCTGGGCTTGTGTTGTTAGGACTGGATGGCTCCACCACCCTGGGTTTTGGGAGCTCTTGTTGGTCAGCTGAGGTGGGGCTTGTTGGGACCCCTCCTGCCCTTCACTTCAGACTCCTTACTACCTCAGTTGCACCCTTTCTCAGTGACTCCTAAGCCTGAGGCTATTTCCACTATTTCAGGATTTTACTCTGGGTGGGACATTTATCTCTGGGTTTTCTGGGTCAAGGCAGAGGAACTGGAGCAGCTAAAGTTTACTTTGCCATCTTGGTTTCTGGAAATTCAGGTAGGTGGTTTTTAAACTTCCAGGCTGTGGGCTGACAGTCACAGGAGAAGTTGCTGTTGCTCCTGCACTTTCTCTAACCCAGCTGCAATGGATCCTCTGTGCTGTGGTGAGACAGCTGCGAATCACCCTTGGGGTGGGTGAGTCCACTGGCTGGGGGTCCTTCTCACTCTGCTGTAGTCTGCTCTCTGGTCTGCGCTGGTGTAGCTCCCACATGCTCCACGCTCCCCCTGCCCAGACCTACATGGGCACTTTCCTGGGCTGGAAATCTGCCACGCTCCATCTCCCAATGGATTCTGTCACTCTAAAATCCATTCAGATTCACTTTTTAAAGTTTAGTGATGGAATTCATGGAGAAGCTTAGAAAAGTTGCTGCTTCTACTCCACCATCATGGCTCCACCCCCTATTTATCAGACATATTATAGTGGGGATTCTTTTCATGTAGGGGTGGGCTTAGATGACCATTGAGGTGCCTTCCAAATCTCAAATTCTGTAATATATCATATTTTCCATTTGTTGGTGAAATGGCTCTTCTCTTAGAAAGAATAGAATCCACAAAAAAAGGAATGTAAAGCCACCTGATATTTCTTTAATAAGTATGTATAAAGTGTTTCCTATGGATAAGACACTGTGCTAGACATTAAGGATACAAAAACACGTGTGAAATCATCCCTTGTTGCAAGAAACTTAAATTCCATTGGAGGAAAATAACATATACACAGGTAATATAAAATATATATGAAGAAATGCAAATGGAGTGGGGGGAACACTAACAATGAGGGAGAGCAGAAAAGGCTTCACATAGGAAGTGCTTTTTTCCCTTATTAAAAAAAAACATGGATTCAGGTAAACTTAGAATACCTAGTATTTGGACAACAGGACAGTTCACAGAACTGCCACAACCCTGTGCAGTAAAAATGAAAGTTCTCTAGTCAAGAGCAGAAATAAGAATTATACAATATATACTTTGTACCAGACCAAAAATTCAGAAATACTGCTGAGTAAATACTGTGAAAAAACAAATCCCAGGTTCCTTTCAAAGCCACTAGATCAGTCAGACTTCCGTGAGCCAAGATGGTAAACAGTAAATCACTGTAGCGCTATCATTTTTACCTCCAAAAAAAATATAAAATAGTGCCCTAGTACAAAACCTAGAACAGCAGAGCCAAAAGAAAGACAGGGTGTAGCAGTCTTTTAGCTTGGGAAACTTGAAGGATCAGCAAGAAAGATCCATCTCATGTAGAAGGGGAGCATATTCCAGGACAAGAAGCATCCCAGCAAGCCAGCAGCAAGCCCCACCTCATAAAAACAGTGGGATCTCCTGAGTCCCAGTGCGGTGGAGAAGGCAAACACCAACACGAGGACCCCCTCCCCCCAGTTCACCTTAGCATAGCAAAGGGAACCAGCAGACTTAAGCTCTGAGAACCACTACTTGCTTTGGTGTAGGCCCAGACAAACAGGCATACTCCAACAACCAGGTGATATAGATATAGATATATGTATATATATATAATCATACTCCAGGTGATTCAGCACAGCCCCAGGCAAACAGGTAGGGATGCCTAAGCAAACAGGCAACCTCCAGCCTGCACCTACACTGCAATGTTTCAGCTCAACCTAGGGCAAATAGGCCATCTCCCAGGGGCCAGGCTTCAGTGTAGTCCCAGGTAAATGCAGAAAAATCCCACCTGGCCTCAGCACATGTGATATACCATCATTGGGACCAGGTTCAGCACCACACAAGTTTCCAGACACCTAAAGCCTCCAGCAGTTCCATCCAAGTCCCACCCCTCAACACAACACCACACACAAGGGGTCCCCTTGAACCTCAGGGTAACATCAGTGCAGTACAAGGTAAACAGTCAGGGCCCGAAGGCTTTGGCACAATATTGTCTGAGACAGAGCCCCTTCTACCCTGGAAGCAGAGATCAAATTTAAAAGAAAGGAAAAAGGCCAACAACAACAACAACAAAAAGAGCAAAAAAAAAAAACAACAAGAAAAGAGAGAAGAATCTGACCATAAAAAGTTATAATGGTGACAGGGAAGGCCAAGACACAAACTCAGAAGAGGACAACAATGTCAAAACACCTTTGGGCAAAAAGCCCAAAGAAAAGAATTAATATAAGAGCTCAAAAGGGAGCTTAAAAACATGTAAGAGAGTTAGAAGAAAAACTGGGAAAAGAAATGAAAATGATGCAAGAGAATTATGGGGAGAAAAGAGTCAAGAGCTTGGAAAGCTGCCTAAAAAGCAGAACTGGCCAAATGGAAAAGAAAATACAAAAAAAACACTGAAGAAAATAACTCCTTAAAGAATACAATTGGCCAAATGGAAAAGAAAGCACAAAAACCAATCGAGGAATACCCTAAACATTAGAATTGGGTGAGCAGAAGCTAAAGACCCTATGAGACATCATGAATCAAACATTCAAACAAACAAAAATTCAAAAGAATGAAAAAATGGAAGAAAATGTAAAATAACTCATGGGGAAAGCAACAAACCTAGAAAATTGATTCAGGAGAGACAATATCAGGATTATCAGACTACCTGAAAGCCATAATCAAAAGGAGGACCTGAACAGCATCATTCAAGAAATTATCAGGGAAGATTGCCCTGATGTCCTGGAACCAAAGGGAAAAATAAGAAGTGAAAGAATCCACCAATCACCTCAGCAAAGAGATCCCAAAAGAAAAACTCCAAGGAACATTGTAGACAAATTTCAGAACTATCAGGTCAAGGAAAAATTACTGCAAGTGGCCAGAAAGAAACAATCTAAATATCAGGGAGCCCCAGTAGGAAACACAAGACTTGGCAGCTGCAACCCCAAAGAATGATAAGTCATGGAACATTATTTTCTGGAAGGCAAAGGAGCTAGGACTACAACTAAGAATCATTTATCTAGCAAAATTAAGCATAATATATCAGGAAAAACATGATCATTCAATGAAATAGAAGCATTTCAAGCCTTCATAAGGAGAAGACCAGAACTAAATAAAAAATTTGACCTTCAATATCAAGACTCAAGAGAAGTACAAAGAGAAAAGAAAACAGAAGGGATTCAATAGAGCTAAACTATTTATATCCCAACATGGGAAGATGACATTTGTAACTTAAAAATTGTCTCATTAACAGGACAGATACAAGGAATATACATAGACAGAGGTGGGTATAAGGTAAATTTGAGGGTATGACATAAAAAATTAAGGGATAAGAAAATGGATTACAATGGGTGCAGAAGGAAGGGAGAGGTAGAATGGGGGAAGTTATTTCACATGAAGAGATGTAAATGACCTTTTACAATGGAGGGAAAGATGGGGAGGGTAGACAGTGGGCATTGCTTGAACCTTACTCTCATCAGCATTGGGTCAAAAAGGGAATAATATACACAATCAGTTGAATATAGAAATCTATCTTACTGACAGGAAAGTAGAAGGGGAGGAGATTAAGTAAAGGGGCATGGGGCAGACACTGACAGAAGGGAGGGCAGATCAGGGGAAATGGTAAACAGAAGCAAAACACTGGTGAGGTGAGAAAGGGTGAAAGGAGATAGAGGACAAACAGGAAGAAGAAGAGGTTAGAGAAAAATTTTTAAAAATACGTAGCAATCACAACTGTGAATACAAAAGGGATGAACACCCCCATAAAATGGAAGCACAGAGCAGAGTGGGTCAAAAATCAGAATCATACAATATGTTGCTTGCAAGAAACATACTTGCAGCAGAGAGAACATACAGGGTAAAGTAAAGGACTGGAGCAGAATCTTTTATGCTTCAGCTGAAGTTTAAAAAAAAACAGAGGTAGCAATCCTGATCTTAGACAAATTAAAAGCAAAAATAGACCTAAGACATAAGGAAGGAAACTATTTCTTGCTAAAAAGCACCATAGACAATGAAGCAATCGAATTACAAGGGCAAGGAATAGTCTACCTGTCAGATCTATGGGGAGGGGAAGAATTTGTGACCAAACAAGAGACAGAGAACACTACAAAGTATAGGATAGATAATTTTGATTATATTAAATTGAAAAGCTTTTGTATAAACAAAACCAATGCAATCAAGATTAGAAGGAAAGCAGAAAGTTATGAAACAATCTTTATAGCAGGTATCTCTGGTAAAGGTCTCATTTCTCAAATATATAGAGAATTGAATCAAATTTATGAGAATACATGTCATTCCCCAATTGAGAAATGGTCAAAGGATATGAACAGGCAGTTTTCAGATGAAGAAATCAAAGATATCTACAGGCATATGAAGAAGTGCTCAAAATCACTTCTGATTAGAGAAATGCAAATTAAAACAATTCTGAAATACCACATTATATCAATATATGACAAAAAAGGAAAATCACAAATATTGGACAGGATGTGGGGAAAATAGGGACACTAATGTACTGTTTGTGGAGTTGAGAGCTTATCCAATCATTCTGGAGAACAATTTCAAACTATGCCCAAATGGCTACCAAACTGTGAATATCCTTTGATCTAGTAATACTACTTCTAAATCTGTATCCCAAAGAGATCATAAAAAAATGGAAAAGGACCTACTTGTGCAAAAATATTTATAGTAGCCCTCTTTGTGGTGGAAAAATATTGGAAATTAAGAGGATATTGATCAATTGGGGAATGGTTGAACAAGCTGTGGTATATAAATGTAATGGAATACTATTGTGTGATAAAAAAATGATGAACAGGAAGATTTCAGAATATCGTGGAAAGACTTACAGGCACTAATGCAAAGTTAAATGAGCAGAAACAGGAAAACATTGTACATAGTATCAGCAACATTGTGTGATCAACTATAAATGACTCAGCTTTTCTCAGCAACACAATGATCTAAGACAAGTATAAAGGACTCATGAAGGAAAATGCTGTCCATATCCAGACAAAGAACTGATGGACTCTGAATGCAGACTGAAGCATATTTGATTTCCACTTACTTTATTCTTTCTCATTTTTTTCCTTTTAATCTGTTTCTTCTTCTGCTATCATGATGAACATGGAAATATGTCTTTGTAGTACCAATGCAATATTCACAGCACCAATGGTGACTATGAATATGCCTGCATAGTTCTCAATTACAAAATATATTAGACTCTCCATATAGAAGACAGAAGCAAAACATTTACTCAGACACAAGAGAGCCAGATCCCAACACCAGGAAACCGAATCCATCATGGCAACAAAGAAGTTAATACACCATAGCACAGCAGGAAGAAACACCATCCTTTAGCCTTCCCACAAACACTCACAAGCCTAACTGCCACAGCATGGGGCAACAAATATTCACAAGCCTAGCTATCTCCTTGGGTACATCCTCTACTCCCTCCAACTCTAACTGCTCTGGCTCTCAGACTGTGGACTCTGCTCCTTCAGCAATCTCTTCCCATCACACACTTCATGTGATTACATTCGGCCTATTAGAGGTCAGAGAAGATCTTAAAATCCCCTAGGTCTATTAAGGGACAGGGAAGATCTTCAAATTTCCATTACCATTACAATTTTACATGATAGCATATACATAAATTATATCAAATTGCCTCACGTTTGCAGAAGAAGGGAATAGAGGGAAGGAGGGAGAAACGTTCAGAACTCAAAATCTGGTAAAAATGAATACTAAAATTTTTTGAAAAAATTTTTTTAAAAGTAAAGAGCTACTAAATATGGTTGTGCTTTGTGAAGGATCTTATAATCAAACAAGGGGCTTTTTATTTGTTTTTAACATCAATAATATTAATTATTTTAGGGGAAAATCTTTTATTATTATTATTTTTAAAGGCCATGATCAAAGATAAAATAATTCAATAATTATGTAAAATAAATGCTTACAATTACTACAGAAATGTTAAAGTGAGAAAAGGAGAAAAGAGAAGGACCATCATTTAAAACTAATTCATGCAGACTGATAAGAAATATAATCATCCTACTGGTTATAAAAGGGGAGTCAGAGAAAGCATTCAGATGTATTTCATTTCACTTCAATCCTTCAAAAATCTGTAGTTTCATTGGCTGGGGTGTTCCCTACTATGGGAAGACCACTTCTACATAGTTTTCATCAGTTTCCAAGATACATGACCTGGTGGTATTCACCCTTCTAGTGATTCATTTCTCCCACCTAGTTATAATCTCACTCCAGGGTCAGAGAAACTGAACTGGGCCTATATGTGAAGTCTTTGCATTTTGTTAGGATGTGTTAGATTAGTCCCTCTGATGGCATATCCTCCAAGAATCCAGTCTCCTCCATATCATGATAAAACATAAGAGAATGAGTCTAATGAAGACAGATTTATCTATATGAGAAAAAGAATCTTGACCATTTCTTTACTATATTGCCAGATTATTTCCCTTGCTTAGGGCTCAAAATTTGCTGACTAGCAGTGGTAGGTGAAAAATTGGCAGTGAATGTCAAGTATCTGCTTGGCTCAGACCAGCCATGACCTATGAAACAGTAAGTACCTCTGGGCAGACTTTTGTATGCCTGCTTGTCAGTCCAAGCAAGAAAAAAGTTTGCAAGTAGAATTGGTTTGTGGGGTTCTTGAAGTTCTTTGCTTCTTTGGGGTTTGGGTGATTTAAGATAGAGATTAAAGGGATTATGAGTCCACTGACAGATAATGTGCCAGGGAACACCCACTTGTGTGTACCCAGGACTTTCATAGTATTGTCTAGTTAAGTGGTGGAAGCATACCACACAGTCTTAGTATAGTGACTATGAGGTTTATCCCTGAGCCAATGTCATGCTAAAGATCTTAGGTTGATTAGAGAAAATCATTACTTTGGAATAGACCAAAGAGAAGATAAATAGCATGGCTCCCATGGCTGTTTTTGCAAATATTTGGCCAAAGAAGAAAGTCTACTACTATACCAATCCACATAAATATGATTGACAACACCTGCACAGATTGATGAAGAAGGGAAGAGTAGAATCATAGTTGTAGAGGTCATCAAAACTAACCTCATTTTGTACATGAGACAGTGCAGTCTGAAAAATCTTAAATGAGTTGCCCAGGGTCACACAGCTATTAAAAATCTAAGGCAGGATTTGAACACAGGTCTTCCTTACTCCAAGGTCAATGCTATACTCATTATGGCCTGAAGCTCCATCTTGTATATAAACACTCTGTCTTCCTTGCATATTTCAACTCATAAAATCTCTGAGGTGACAAAGTATGATCTGGTTTAATATGATCCAGGGTAACTAAATGAGAAGGTATGTAAAATAGCATTCCCAGACCCAGGTCTATCTAGAGGCTTTTCTTTAACCTTTAACTTATCTTACTCCATTGTTCATACTGTCCTTGTTGCCAAAAATGTCTCTTCCTCCACCCCATTATATCTGCCTGTTTATATCCTATTCACCCATCAAAGCTCAGCTTAAAAGCTACATCATTCCCTTCCTTCATCCAAATGAACTTGAAATCCAGTAATATTATCATATTTGAATCTCTTCCACTAATTACTTTCTGCTTGTATTATATTTGCATATATGATCTATGTCCTCTGATGCCTAAAATTGACATGGAGGTAATCCTTGATTTTAAAAGTTATGCCAATGGAGTGCCAATGCTGAGGGGCAAGTACTACCAATTTAATGGCCGAAACTTTTTAAAATTATATTCAAGGCATTGTGCTAGCTTCTAGGGATAAAAATATGGAACCGAAACAAAGCTCTGTTTCTTAGAGCTACTTACTATCCAGTCTTTATGCTATAAGTCAAATTGACTCAGAGTTTACTCCATTGTTAACTTGACTACTCTCTGTGCTTGGATCAGGTTATCACTTGGTTTTTGTCAGCCTCTGCCTGTTTTCCTATCCATTCTGCCAGATGTGAAATCTGGGGCCTCTTTGCTTGGCCTGAATCCCAAATACAACAGACTTTTGCTAAGCTGACACTATAAACAAGGTATTGGGGCTAGGTTCTGGGAATAAAAAGATGCAACTGAAACAGTCCCTGCTTCCTTCAAGGGGATTATATTCTACTCAGAACATAAAGTACCTGCACAAATGTTTCTATCAGCTCTCCTTGGACCAGCCAGATACATTCAAAGAAGCTCTTTACTCTAGACTGGCTCCTAAGTGTTGATGTATTTTTTTATTTGCCTCTGCTGGAACTCCTGACGTGACCCAAATTACAAAACAGTGCTCAGTACCATATAGCCAGCTAAGCACCATGGAGTTCTCACATTCCCTACAAGCATTAAATCAGGCTATGAAACTTAGATTGTGCAGTCTTTATCCAATAGTGTAAAGCCAAGCACAAGCAGCTTTTCATAAGAACGGTGCTGTGACCAGCTTTTCAAGATTCTGATTACACAGTATAGTGAACACTCTTTATTCAATAACCAATCAGAGCAAAACATTCACAGAAAATCAAGGTACAGCTTTCACAATGTTACAACTTATCACAGAAAATAAAAATATAGCATTCACAGCAGCTTATCACTAAAATGGCCACATAGTTTTCACCACAGTGGTCACAAAGTTTTGAACAAAGAACAATCATTTAGTAGCTCAATCATTCGATCAATTCAATCATTCAATCATCCTTAAGAAGGCAGCCTCCTTAAGAGATACATAGTACAATAGTCAAAGTTCTCCACTCATGGGGCACACCAAGTTACAAATCAATTACTATTCAGTCATCATTCACTATTCAATCAGAAAATACACAAGCCCTCTACTAGGTCACTAGTAAATTACAATTTCTCAGTTAGTCCACAGTATCCAAGTAAAGTCTTCTTTCATTTTGACTAAGGGTGGTCTCTGAGATTCCCTGGATCCACTTCCACGATCCCAGATCCTACTTGGATTCACCAAACTGTCACCTGGGTTCAAAGGCAGACAGCTCCCAGGTCCTTGTCCAGCTCTCTGCACATTTCCTGTTCCATACTGAAGCTCAGTGTCTGGTTCACCTTAAATCCTTCACAGTCTCTGTTCCTGGGAAGTTAAGGCTTAACAAAGCCAAAAACAAGTTAATACAAAGTACCAGCATCACAGTCATGCTTCCTCGGTCTGTGGCAGCCCCAGCTGGCCCTTGGATGTCTTTGGCAGCTCCCAGAAGCTCTGGCTGGTCCTCAGACTCAGCAGCTCCTCAGCAGAAGGTCCAGCTCATTCCCAAAATCAAAATCATTCTCTCCAGCTTGGGGGGACATTCATCTTCAGCCTTCTCAGTGGCAGCAGCTTCTACCTCCATGAAGCTTGCTCCAAGATCTGTCTGACCCAGCAGGGGCTTCTCCTTATATACACAGGGATTAGCTCTGTGTGGGATACGAAGACCCTAACCCAAATTGACTCCTGGAGACCTCTTAAAGTGAAGGTAGAAAGATTTATTAGAATCTCGCCAGAAGCAGGCAGTCCAGTCTCTGGGACAGCACCGAGAGAGAGGAGGCCACCATACATAAGCTGAAGCTGGGTTAAATAAGCAAGGGTTATGAATATTAACATAATTATTACTAATGAGGCTCTAATCTTGTTACATAATACATTCGGTCCATTACGTCAGTGTATTACAACCTCAGAATACTGGACCCCTCCTTTCAGTCTACCCTTGATACATTCTTATCTGGACTTGAGGGTCCCAAGGCTACTGTCTGTCCCTTGATTGGTGAAATCCACCTGCTGCTGCCAGCTCCTTCCATTCTTCATTATTTTTAGTATTACTATGAGTTTTTGTCTGAGAACCAGGGACTGAGCTTCTTTTCCAAGGTTACTGCCTGTTCTCCCTTATCAGTAGTCTTGTTCAGCAATTCTTGCAGTTCTATAGAAATTTAACTCTTTCATGGTAAGCTGGGTGAGAAGGACTCACTAGAATAGAGCAACTATACAGAAAGATTTCTAAAGTTTCAAAGTCACATAATTTTTAATAAAAAAATGAAAACTTAGGCCTAAGACCTAAGGACCTACTTACTTTAGCAGACAGTCTCTGAGAAACCACACTTTTACCTTTCCCATACAGCTCCTTCCTGTTTAAGCTAACCCCTTCCTGTTACATCAGCAACATGGGTTCATAGCTTCTAATTTGAACTAGATGCTAAGTACCTCTCAGCTTAGCAATACAAAAGGAACTTAAAATACATTACTATTACAAATAGCCAAGCCTATATCTTTAGCATCAATACTCATATGGTGATTCTATGTGATGATGAATCATGGACCATACAAAAACAAAATAGCAAAAGTAATGTAAATCAATCAAACTGCATTTATTAAGCACCTACTAGTATGTGCCAAGAGCTATCCAGAGGAAGCAGGATAAGAAAGCATGGACAGATTGTGATCTGCATGGGTACAAAGAGTCCTTTTATGGGTTTTTTTCTGACTTGGATGATTTTTTTCTTTTTATCCTTTCCTTCCCCATTCTTTTTCTCTCTCTATCTCTTTGCCTCGGCCCAGTTTCCTCCCTCAAATGTAATTGTAACTTCTAACAGGTTTGGCCTCACCAAACTGTCCTCTGGGTTCAGAAGTTGCAATCCCAGTGCCACAAAATTTAGGACCCCTATTACTGCATATTGTATGGACTGATGAGGAAATAATTTGTGGAGAGAGAGACAGAGGGAGAAAGAGAGAGAGAGAGAGAGAGAGAGAGAGAGAGAGAGAGAGAGAGAGAGACTCTAATAGTGTTCTAATAGATTCCATATCCCAAAGACACTAGATGATTACTCTCCTTTGCTATTCTTCTCATTTCACATAAATTGTTGTTAAGACTTGTGAGATCCACCATAGTCTGACCAGTACTCACAGCTGAGAGAACTGAGTAATCAAGCTAAAGATACCCAAATATCACACAAGTACTCTTGAAAAAGCTTATCCCCCAAAGTCAACTAGCAGTACCTTTTCCTCTCATCTCCCCATGTCTTCTTTAAGTGCTGTTTGATTCAAATTTTTTATGCTACTACACACAGCAGTCATTTGAAACCCCACTCCATTCTGCTCAGACTAAGGTCTTTGCTTTTTTAATCAGGACACATTCTCTATTAGTCACAGGGTAAGTTATGCAGACCAACCAAAGGGGGATTGCCAGAGGTTCATCTAAGTCCTGCTGAAATCTTTTTGAGTCCTAGCATCATGGAGAAAAGCAAGACAAAATAGACTATAGAATGAGGGTACATAGTCTTAGGACATACATAGCCCCAGGACGCAGAGACAGGCCTTACCCTAAATGGTGCTTACAAGGAACAATTTGTTCTGTGTACATGGTTTATCTAAACTCTGTTCCTACTTTCCTCTAACCTCCCAACTGGTCTCCTTATGAATAACAGTTTGTATGTGTACAATACTTTACTATTTACAAAATGCCTTCCTCATAACACTGGCTAAGCTAGACAAGGCAAGTAATATTATCTTCCTTTTACAGAGGAGGAAGTAAAAGCACAGCAAGCTTAAGTGATTTGTCATATTCACAATGTAAATGCAGGAATTGGGACTTGAACCCTCGTCTTCCAGCTTCGGGTTCTAAGCTTATTTCTGCTATGTCACACTTGAGCTTGGTATGTTCCCTTATGAACTGTATCCCTGACCTTGGGCAAGTCACTTAACCCCTGTCAGCCTCCTTTTTCTCATCTGTTAAATGGGCATAGTAGTGGAACCTACATCACAACATTCTTGAGAGGATCAAACAAGATAATATATGTAAAGTACTTTGTAATTCTTAAAGCACTAATTGCTAGCTATTGTTGTTACACATGTATGGCTGATCTAGTATCTGCCCCTAAAAATTACATTGTATGCACTTTTATATGTGTGTGTATGTATATATATATATATTTTTTTTCTCCCTTGACAGAATGTAAATTCCTTGAGGGCAGGGGCTATTTCATTTGTATACTTGTAGCCCCAGTGCCTAGCACATAGTGAGATGGACCAGACCTTTCATTTTATTTGTGTAGCACACTCTTCTCTGAAGAAACAGCTCTCTGCAACACATTGTAACTTATTATCAGAAAGTTTCATAGAACCTGATCCCTAGTCATAGAGTCAGAGTTAGAGCTGAAAACAACTTCTGAAGTTATCTGGTCTAATACACTTAATTTATAGATGAAAAAACTGGGGCCTGGAGAAAATAAGTCATTTTCTCAAGGTCACACAGGTGGTAAGTAGCAGGACAACTGGAATATGAACACATTGATCTTTGCATTCACCATGGTAATGTTTCCTTTAATTAGCCCCTCTCTCCACACTCTGCTGCTCCTGATCCTAAGTTTTACATTCCCGTGGTTTCTTTTTTGAAAATACTTCACCTGTTTTTTATTTACTAATTATTACTAAACTAATTACTAAAATAAAACTAAAAATTACTAAACCCAGCCAGCTATTTACTGCCCACTGTTTTTCTTTTCCTTCCTTCCTTCTTTCCTTCCTTCCTTCCTTCCTTCCTTCCTTCCTTCCTTCCTTCCTTCAATCCTTCCTTTTTCTTTCTTTCTTTCTTTCCTTTTCTTTCTTTCTCTCTCTCTCTTTCTTTCTTTCCTTCTCTCTCTCTCTCTCTCTCTCTCTCTCTCTCTCTCTCTTTCTCTCTCTCTCTCTCTCTCTCTCTCTCTCTCTCTCTTTCTTGGGTCCTGGGTTTTGATAACTATGGGTTAATATAAGAATCTTCTTAATTATACCATAAATTTACTTAATAGAACTATAAATGTAATGGTCATGCCATCCAATCAACTCTAATGCATTTTACATAAGTAGACAGTGTTTCAGAGAGGATAAATGACTTTCCTAATGTCATATTAGCAGACCTGAGTTTTAAGTCAAGGTCCCCAATCCCTGATTCAGCAAGATTTGTCTGTGCTCCTCTCCCTCTCAACTTTCAGGCTCCATGTTTCTACCAGTGTGCAAATTTCCTCCATTAACATAGCTCACAACTCCACTACTCCTTAGAAGGTCTTCATGACCTTCTATGGTCCAAAAAAAAAAGAGTCAACACTTGCTTTCCAGCCTTTGGGTGATTAGGCTTTTTGCATTAAATGCAAAAGGTTGGTCTCTGGATGACATAGTCTTCCATTTAGTCTTCCACTGGGCTTTTATCAGCAATCTTTTCATTCATCAAGCACAGCCTTTGAAAATCCAAAGTCATTTCCACACCACCATAAGATATCAGAAGACTTCAGGAGAGATATATTAAGTGGCACATAATTAACTAAGTAAAACTTACACAGCCATTGTTTATTTTTAAGGAGTCTTTCGACATATCACTTTCATAGAAAAAAAATCAATTTTTGCTAAATGAAGATTTTAATTTAAAAATGAAAAAGTAAAATTCCACAGTTTTTACTGATTGTAAAGACTAACTGTGATGGGATTACAGTTTACCCTGACCCCACCACCACCATCTTCTACTCCTGCCTCTCTACCTCCCATGTAGGTTAAACTAGTGCTTTCCCTAAAAACAAAGTAAGCTGACCCTAAAACTTGACTGATTCTGGGACCTAAGGGTCAAGTCATTTTTCCCTTTGACACAGTGGCCTAGTGGCTTCTGGCCATATGGATATGACTTCCTGATGACTTAAAAGTATGAAAAAGACTACACATAGGTTGGATCCTTGAGACTTGTGACCAAGCCACATGAGTCACCACGACTCGCCCTGATGACTGGATGCATTTCAATATGGTAGAAAAGCTTGCCTTTACTACTAACACTGAGTGCAGCATTATGCTTGTTGAAAATCTTTTCAGGGTAGAGCCAAGATGGTGGAGCAAAAGCAGGAACTTGCTTGAGATCTTCCCCAAACCTATCCAAATACCTGTAAAAAATGACTCTAAACAAATTCTATAGCTACAGAACCCACAAAATGGCAGGGTAAAACAAATCTCTAGCCCAAGACAGCCTAGAAGGCCAACGGGAAGGGTCTATTGCTCCTGGATGGGACAGGGGCACAGTCCAGCATAGGCCATGCTGGCAAAGACAGGAAAAAATCAGGCCTCAGGGGACTGAGTCTCTGGCAGCTGTGATGGTTTCCAGACTTCTAAAGCCACACATACCAAAGACAGCATAGAAGGTCAGTAGGAAAACTGTGGCACCTGGGTGAGAGAAGAGTGTGGTTCAGCCATAGCCCCTGGGGCAGCAACTATGGTGGCAGCAACAGCTGCAATGGGTGCTTCTGAGGATCCAGAGCCACAGACAGTGGGGGTTCAAGCAGCTGATCAAAGGGGGATTGCAGTGCTCGAGGTCACTCACAGACCAGAGCATAGGCCAGAAGAGAAGTAAACACCTCTCCTTTGATCATACAAACCTCAGAAGAACTGAAAATTTACAGGTACCTAGAATTATGTCTGACAACAGCTGCACAAAACCCCTGAAATTTGGGACAGAGCATTCTCCTTTCTGGAAGCAGAGGCCTACCTTGACAAAGAGCTCACAAGTCAAGTATTTGTTAGGAAAATGAGCAAACACCATAAAAAAGGTCAGACTATAGAATCCTACTTTGGTGACAAAGAAGATTAAAACATACAACCAGAACACAACAAAGTCAAAGCTCCTATATCAAAAGCCTCCAAGAAAAAAAATGAATTGGTGACAGGTCAGGGAAGTGCTCAAAAAGCATTCTGAAAATCAAGTAAGAGAAATAGAGGAACAATTGGGAAGAGAAATTAGAGTGATGCAAGAAAATCATTAAACCTGAGTTAAAGCCTGCTAAAGGAGACCCCCAAAAATACTGAAGAAAATAACACCTTAAAAAATAGACTGGCAAAAGAGGTCCAAAAAGCCAATGAGGAGAAGAATGCCCTAAAAATAGAATTGGTCAAAAGGAAAAGGAAGTCCAAAAGCTCACTGAAGAAAATAATTCCTTCAAAATTATAATGGAGCAAATGGAAGCTAATGAGTTTATGAGACATCAAGATAGTATAAAGAAGAACCAAAAGAATGAAAAAATTGAAGACAATGTGAAATATCTCATCAGAAAAACCACTGACCTGGAAAGCAGATCCAAGGGAGAGAATTTTAAAATTACTGAACTACCTGAAAGCCATGATCAAAAAAAGGAGCCTAGACATCATCTTTCAAGAAATTATCAAGGAAAAATTCCCTGGTATTGTAGGACCAAAGGATAAAATAGAAAAAGAAAGAATCCACTGATTACCTTCTGAAAGAGATCCCACAAAGAAAACTCCTAGGAATATTATAACCATATTCCAGAGTTCCCAGATCAAGAAGAAAATATTGCAAGCAGCCAGAGAAAAACAATTCAAGCATTGTGGAAGCATAATCAGGATAACACAAGATCTAGCAGCTTCTACATTAAGGGACTGGAGGGCTTGCAATATGATATTCTGGAGGTCAAAGGAGCTAGGATTAAAACCAAGAATCACCTACCCAGCAAAACTGAGTATAATACTTCAGGGGAAAAAATGGATGTTCAATGAAATAGAGGACTTCCAAGCATTCCTGATGAAAAGACCAGAGCTGGACAGAAAATTTGACTTTCAAATACAAGAATCAAGAGAAGCATGAAATGGTAAGCAGGAAAGAGAAATCATAAGGGACTTATTAAAGTTGAACTGCTTACATTCCTACATGGAAAGATGATATTTGTAACTAATGAGACCTTTCTCAGTATTAGGGTAGTTGAAGGGAATATACATACATAGATTGATAGATAGATAGATAGATAGACAGACAGACAGATATAGATAGGTATATATGTATATACACACATACACACACATATATATGCACACACACACACACACACACACACACACATATATATATATATATAAACAGAGGGTACAAGGTGAGTTGAATATGAAGGGATGATATCTAAAAAATAAAGTTAAGGGGAGAGAGAGGAATACACTGGGAGAAGGAGAAAGGGAGAGCTAGAATGGGGTAAATTATCTAACATAAAAGAGACAAAAAAACCTGTTGCAAGGAAGGGAAGAGGGGGTAGGTGAAAGGGAATGAGTCAACCTTACTCTCAACTGATTTGACTTAAGGAGGGAATAGCATATATACTCAATTGGGTATCTTACCCTACAGGAAAGTAGGGAGGAAGAGAATAAGAGGGGGGGATGATAGAAGGGAGGGCAGATTAGGGGAGGGAGTAGTCAGAAGCAAACACTTTTGAAAAGGTACAGGGTCAAATGAAAGAACAGAATAAATGGGGGGCTGGGATAGGATGGAGGGAAATTTAATTAGTCTTTCACAATATGACTATCATGGAAATGTTTTGCTTAATTACCACATAAATAACTTACATTGAATTGTTTGTCTTCTCAATGAGATGGATGGTAAGGGAGAAAGGGATAATCCAGAACTCAAAGCTTTAAAAATAAATGTTGAAAATTGTTTTTACATGCAACTGGGAAATAAGATATACAGGCAATGGGGTATAGAAATTTATCTTGCCCTACAAAGGGGAAGGGGATAAGAGGAGGGGGTGGGGTGATAGAAGGATCAGCAGATTGGGAAAGGGGTAATCAGTATGCATACCATCTTGGGGTGGAATGTAGGGGAGAGATGGGGAAAAAATTGGAACTTAAAATCTTTTGGAAATGAATGTTGAAAACTAAAAATAAATTAATTTTTTAAAAAGAAAATCTTTTCAATGCTATGAAATCTTTTGATTTCAATTTCATTTCAATGCTATGAAATGAAAAATGCTATAAAATCTTTTCAAAGCATGCCTACTTTTGTTCATTGTTAAACAGCTCAAGAGGGCCTCATTTCCTTCCAATATTCAATTTAAACTAATGGGACTAGGATGAGTCAGGACCATGTATCACACAAGTCAATAGCCATATGCAAGGAAGTCAAAGACAGAAAAAAAGGCTGCATATACACTTAAAATTTTATAAGAAACACATTTTGTGATAGCAAAGAACTAGAAGGAAAATGAGATGAATGATTAAAAATGAGGCCTGTGAATGTAATAGAATATTATTGTCACAAGAAACGAGAAATTAGAATTCAAAAGAACTTGCAAGATTTGTATGAACTGATGCAGAATAAAGTAAGCAGAACAATTTGCATTATGAACACATTAATGTAAATTAATACAACACTGAAAGACTTCAACACTATGGTGAGTTCAGTATCTAATTGTCCTTTCAAAAGACTATTGGTGAAGCATGCTTCTCTCATGCCTCTTGAACCCAGATCAAATCCTGCCTCTGAGACATACTTAGTGGTCTAGTGGTATGAATGTGGCCACTACCCATGTGTGAACTGATGAGAAGCATGCTTTACCATCAGTCCTCTTAAGTCAGGTTTGGTTACTACCTCCAGCAGAAGTAGGCCATAAATGTGTGATAAGGCATTCTATTTCAGACATGGTCAATGCATTGACTCATTCTGCCTGATTTTAAGTGATTTAGTACAATGTAGCATCCTATTGGGAGTAAGAGAGTCATTAGGAACTAACAGTAATAATGATGTAAAAAAGAAGAGAGTATCAATAAAATGTTTAAAAAGAAAAGGCAAAATAAGTGTAATTCTTAAATATTAATGGTCTTGTATGTTTCCTCTTGTGGGATAACCAGAAAATCAGATAGAAAGGCAAACCATATTGAACAAAAGCCAGAATTACATGCTATAAAAAGAAAAAGTATAAATTGTTGATTTTCCAACCATCTAATAGACACAAAATCTCTTGAAAACTGCAACTCTGCATTTGGTGGTTGTAGAAAATATCACCTTTTCTATTTTAAGGCATCTACTCAACTATTCCTTATAAATAGTACATTGTTTTCATCTCTAAACCAGGAATTCCTTACCTGGAGTGTGTGAACTTAGTTTTAAAATATTTTGATAACTGTGTTCCATGTAATTGGTTCTCTTTTTAATCCTTGGTATTTTATTTTATTCCTTTAAACACATTACTCTTAGAAGGGTTCTACAGACTTTTGTCAGACTGTCAAAACGATTCATGACACACAAGAAGTTAAGAATTCCTGCACTAAACCCGGAAATAGCAAAACAAAGGTCCTTTAATGGTCCTTATTTGTGGCAAAAGGGGATTGTCCAAGGATTCATATTTCCCTAATCTATCAGATAATAAAGGTTTAAGTATAACTGTTTGATGCCATCAAATTACAATAAAATTATTTAGAAGAGTTCTAGAAATGTCCCTTTTAGATGCAAAGAAAAGCAGTAATAAAATTGTTTTAATTTTTCTATACTTTTCCATACACAGAATGGAGAAATCCCCATAAACCTAACCACTTTCAGCATTTTGTCTGATTAATGGAGGGCAGAATTCCCCAATAACTCCTAATATTTGGTTCCAGCTACTTAATCTCTGTAAGGCAAGTATGGTATATAAACCGCACATTTAAGGTCAAGAGACCTGGGTTTGAATTTAGGCCCTGCCCTTATTTCTGTGTCATTTTAATTCTCAGGGCCTCAGCTCCCTCTGTAAAATTAGTTAGATTACATGATCTCTAAGCCAGCTTCTATCTCTGGTAGTCTAGGATTCTGGAAAATACCTATCTCCATCTAACAATGATCATGCAGTCAAATACCTACATCAGAGCTATTTAATATTCTGTGCCAGATAGACTCCAAGGTTTAGATCATTCCAAGTGTATTCTTGCAAGGGTTTACAAAAGTATGCTTTCCCCAAGTGAAGAAGGGTTTAAAGACACAAAAACATTTCCATGTCTTAGATATTATATTACATTAACAGATTTTTTTTGTCTTTGAGAATGGAAAAGACATAATTCACAGATTAAGTGGTTCTTTCAAGATTTATGGAAATCTTAAAGAGTGTTTGGGGTGAGGGAGAGGAAGCATAAAAAGATACAAAATAATTTAGTTATATAAATGGAGTTTAAGTGGCATACCACCAAAAATATTAATAATAACATAATAGAAACAAATACAAAAGGCCCTAATTAAGTGTTGTATACCCTGTGAGAGCTGAATAACTGCTGAAGATGCCACTCCTGATAAAACTTGGTTTTGGAATGCCCCATTCCAAATCAGTTTTCCATGGCCAAGACTTTCCCAAAGTTTCCATTTGTGATGATAATATAATTTGCTTTGGAATACATGGTAGAAATCATGGTACAAGAGGTCAAACAAAGTTTTCATTTTAATTTTTTTAAAGAAGAAAAATTATCTTTAAAAAAGTCTTAATAATGGCCTGTTTTTATGGCTACATTTTCACTTATTTCCAGAAATCCATGGAAACACTTTTCTGGCAAATCACTTCTACAAGTACAAATTCATCTTAAAAACAGAATAAATCTATTAAGGTACATCAGTCATTCATTCAAGATCTGTCTTTGTATGTACCATGAATGAAAATAAATTTAAAATCGAAACAATACATGTGTTTATATTTTATGTAGATTTGGACCTGACTATTAAAATGTATAAAATAATATACTTTGGAACTTTGATTCAATTTGATCTAATCATACAATAATGGAAATAGATGTTTGTCCCACTCACTACAAAGAAGCCAGATGTCATTCAATAAATGTGTTCAGCCCTTCTTTATCTAATTCTTCCCACCTCTTCCTCTATTCTTCCCACATATTCCATTTATTTAAAATACTAAGTTACTTCTCCGATTGCTCATTTCCCCCTAGTATATTCCTTTTCTTATTTTTTTCCTTTCTTAAAGCCAAAAAGAAATACAAAAACAAATTAGAATAAACCCACAGAATAGAATAAAGCCCTGAATTTGTCTTATCTCCCTTGGAAAGCCTTGATGACATTAGAACATTTGTTACTCTCTACATATTAGAATATAAGCACCATCATTATTTAGCCTTTTCAAGGTGCACTAATCTATTTACTTCTTTAAGTTTCTCTTGACTCCTATGTGTGCATTTCAGCTTCCAGAGAGTTTGGGTCTTTTCATCAGGAATAATTAAAATTTCTCTATTCTACTCAAAATTCACTTTCACCCTGCAGTATTATGCTTAGTGTTACAGGATAAAGTATACTTCTTTACATTCCCTTACTTTTCCCTTTCAGAATATTGTACTGTAAGTTTATCTCTTTTTCATAGGAATTGCTGCAGAGTCTTGAGTGATTCTGGCTGTAATTCCTTGATATTTGAATTCCTTTGCTTTTTATAATACTTTTTATTTGATTGCAAAGGTCTGTATTTGGCTATTACCTCTCTATATGTTTTCTCTTGGGTGCTTCTTTTAGGAGGTATATCCTTTTTATTTTCACTCTGCCCTCTAGTTCTAACAAATTTATGCAGTTTTATCTTATGGTTTCTTAAAATATGGTGTCTAGGTTTCTTTGTTTTGTCATGATTTTCAGAGAATCTTACAATTCTTAATTTATTTCTCCTTGGCTTGTTTTCCAGATTATTTTTGATGGTATAGACCTTGTATTTTCATCTATTTTTTTCCACTTTTTGACTTTGCTATAACATCTCTTATTTTCTCATGAAGTAAGTTTTGATTGCCCCTTTCTGTTTTTCACAGATTCCACTTAAGTTAAGTTTTCCAATTTTTGCTCTAAGCTATTTATTCTCCCTTCAATTCTCTCCTCCCAATGTCTAATTTTATTTTTTTATCTTTTGCTTTATATCTTCCAGTTACTTTTGTGGCCCCACAGTCAAGCCATTTTTTTTTCTTCTGAGGTCCTATTTGTACTTGTTGTGAAATTACTTTCTTCTAAGTTTAACTCTTGGGCCTCTCTTATACCATAGTATTTTTTAAATTGTATTTGGTATGTTTTATTTACTAATATTTTCCACTTTAGTTCCTGAATTGGAATTTTGTGTTAAGACTAGTCCCCTGTGGCTTTCTTGCATGAGTCAAGCCTCATTCGTTCTTGTTTTCCTAATTTGGAAACCACTGATATTGTCAATCTGGTTGTAGTATTGGGCCCCACTCTCTGCCTCAATGCTTGACTTTTGTCTCAGTCTCCTAAGGAGTAGGAGTATTCTACAGGGTACATACCTCAGGAATTTTCTTTCTTTCCATGAGCCTTGATCACAAGTTAGTTTTATACCCTACCAAAGGTCCCAGTGGGGTATTAGAGATTACAATGGTCTAGGCCTCCTATGCAATCTTGCCAGAGCAAACACCTTGGCACTGACCTGACTCTTTCTGTGGTTCAAACTGTTCCAGGTATCCATGCCTGCCACTTTTTTACCTGTACATTAACCCTTCAGGTATGGTTCTATTCTCAAAACCAGGACCAGGATCTACTTTCAGAGCCCAATTATTAGAGCTGATGTTACCTTGCATCAATCAGAGCACAGGCTGATTTGAGGTCCGTGTACAAATGGCCCTGACTTCCCCTTTCTCCTTACCTCTGATGACTTATAACCAGGTTACCAGAATTTGGACTTGTTTTCTTGGCAAAACCTTTCCCCTGCCTCTGTTACCTTCTCATTTACCTAAGCTGGATGTGGCTTCCCCATTTCAGTTTTTCTACCAGCCTGTGCTCTCTTTGGGTCATCTTTGTATGCAATTCTCAACTAAATGGATGAAATTTCTTCCAACTCTTCTTTTTGGATTGCTTGATCATTATTTGGGGAGAGGAGTGTAATGGTAATTTGAAGACCCCTTTTTGTATTGGCAAGGAAGCAGGTACTTAGAACTTAGTAATTGATCAAGCCTCTGTTGGGGAAACAGAAGCTATGAACTCCTGTCTCCTGTTATGTCAGTAACAGGAGGTTGGCTGAAACAGGAAGCTAATGCTGTGTGTATATAAGGAAAATGCCAGAGAGACACAGTCAGAATTTCTTGGGACCAGCATCTGGTGGCAGAGCATCTACAGAAAAGAGAATCAAGAACTGAGCCAGAATTTCCTGAGAACTTGTGGTAGTGGAGCTTCTTCTGAACAGGATCCCAGAAGCCCAGAAGCCCAGGAGCCCAGGAGCCTAGGAACCCAGGTGACAGAAGAGCCCAGGAGCCCAGGAGAAGACTGAGGAAGCAAAAGACTGAGAAACCATGACTGGGATGCTGAGACTTTGTCTGTTTGTGGCTTGGTTAAGCCTTGAATTGCTGGAAGTTGAAATTGTGAAGGATCTGAGATGGACTAGACCCTGTGAACTTCAGTGTGGAGCAGGACCTACCCAGAGAGCTGGACAAGGAACTGGGAGCTGTCTGCCATTGAACCCAGGAGACAGTCTGGTGAATCCAGGTAGAATCTAGGACCATGGAAAGGGATCCAGGGAATCTGAGAACCAGCCCCAAGTCAAGATGAAAAGACCTCTCTGTGGGTACTGAGTAATGATGAAATTGTAGTTCACTAGTGACCTAGGGGTGTATGTTTGTGTATGATGCTTAGTAATTGATTGCTGAATAATTGAGTGATTGAGTTAACCAATGACTATTGTACTTTGAGATGATTGTTATTGATAAGTCACTGATTGAGTTAACTTAGTTGCCCCATGAGTGGAAGACTTTGACGATTGTACTTTAAGATGATTGTTCTTTGTTTTAAATATTGTGACCACTTTGGTGAAAACTATGTGGCCATTTTAATGATAAGCTATTGTGAATATTTTATTGTGATTTTCTGTGATAAGTTGTAATATTGTGAATGCTGTACCTTGATTTTCTGTGAATGTTTTGCTTTGATTTGTTATGAAATAGAGTGTTCACTATACTGTGTAATCAGAACCTTAAAAGCTGTTCACAGTAGCATTCTTATGGAAAGCTGCTTGTGCATAGCATTACAAGGAGTATTTTCAAATGTTTTTAGAATCTCTCTACAACCTAGGAACTGGGCTTCTTTACAACCTTTCCATGGTCATTTTAACTATCATTTCTTTCCTATATGTTTTCTACTATAACATGCTATTTCCAATTCCTATATTCATTTCATTTTAGTATAAAATTTTATAGTCCTCAATCTAGACATGTTTCTAAATTGTGTGCAAAGAGGAACTACTAGCAGTATATTCTCTATTGATTTTTTTCCAAAGTACTTGCACAGAGTTAGGTATTCCTGACTTAGTCAAGATATACAACTATCTTCCCAAAATTGTGCCAAATGTCTTCCCTTCTTCTAAACAAATCATAAAGTGTAATAGTTTAAGTTGTGTCAGAGCTAGTTTAAAAGAGTCTTCTAGGAAACCATATTGTAGCAAGCATTTTTTTAATTTATACATACGGTGAGGGGAGAGGGAAGACACATATTACCAAAGATCCAGAGAAACTAAGAGAGATATTCAAAGTAATATGATGGTCAGCTAACCTAGCTTATTAGAACATTATGCTTATTAAATTTTAATTACCAGAGACAACTTCTGACCATCTTCTATTCCTTTTCAATAAAAAGGATAACTCACTGGTAGTCACTCCTATGGTTATATGTCTATGAGAGGAAACTTGTAGAAAATTTCAAGCTCTTTATGGTTCTCTGAGAGCTGACTACTTCTATCATCTATTTCTCTCCTTTTCTCTGGATGTATCCAATTAATCTATCTCTTTAATAACCCCCACCAACCTGAATACTATACCTTCTTCCCTATCCTCCTACATTTAAGTGGACCTCAATCCCCTGATCAAGAAGTAAACCAGAAAGCATGACTTGACTATAAATAATTCTTAGCTCATGACCAGAGAAGCAAAGGAATAAAGTCAAATACTAAATAACCAACTCTCAGATTAGGTTCCTTCCAGAACTAGAAAAGTCTTAGCCAATCTGTGCCATATTCCAAAACCCAATGATCCAGAAGCACAGTTCGAGTGCTTAGACTCAAACTTTCCCATCAGACAATCCTAGAGGGAGGCATCAAGCATCTCCAAGCATTGCTCCATTCATGTTCTTCTAGGGAGTCAATATTTAGTCATTTGGGGGAACTTGGAACCCAAAGCAGTAATTTTACCTCTGAATACTTTTCCTTGCTCAACATTCTGGTTTTGCCTAGAATTTCCAAACGCTTCTCAATGGTACTGATTCATCATGGCTGATTATCAACAATTAACAGAGTGGTTTAGTGGAGTCAAGAACAGCCCAAGCATAAAGAAAGACTCCTCCTATGCCTTCCATTTCTCTCTCTTGTTCTTGACGACCCATTGATCCAAAGGACACATTCTAGTCATATCCTAGGTCAATTCTACCCATTTTGGCACACCTTTCCAGATATACCAACCATCCTTTTCTTATTCCCTTTCTCTTCCAACTTTTAATCAGCATGTGTTGAATTTCCTCCACACTGGTCACTTAAGAGAGGGTGGAGGGAGCGGAGGGAGAGGTAGAAAAAGAGCTATACATTCAGATGTTGTATGAACACAGCTGTGTTGTTTTTTAGTTGTTTCAGTCATGTCCAACCAACCCTATGACCCCATTCTGGGTTTTCTTGGCAAAGATTCTGGAATGGTTTGCCATTTCCAATAAGATCAAAAGTAGAACAAGGATGTCCACTATCACCACTGTAATTCAATATTGTACTAGAAATATTAGCTTCTGCAATAAGAGAAGAAAAAGAAATTGAAGGAATTAGAATAGGCAAAGAAGAAACAAAGCTATCACTTGTAGAGAACTTTCAGAAGTCTCTCAGCTTCACTAATGAAATGTTCCCTTCCCCTATATTATTACCTTAAAGATTACAGGGCAGACAAGCAGGAGGATGTATTATGTAGGGAAATTTTGGGGTCCCTTGACCTCGATAAGGTATAATCCCCTGTCCTATACTGCCTGCAAGGTTACAGGGCAAATAAGCAAGAGGGCTTGTCATCTTTTTTATGCTTCTGGATATGGTTCTAGAATAATACCCTAATAAATAACTAACCTTAAGCAAGGGTAAATAGTAAGCAAGATTAAGGGAAGGTCCTTCTACATTGTCTGCATTCCTTTGAGGGAGGATCTTTCTACATTGTCTGCCTTCTTTTGGGGTGTCTACATTCTCTTGGGGGGGGCACAAAAACTCTGTGAGCTCCTTGCATCTTTGGCTCTGTATTAAATGGTCCTGTAATAAACAGACTATTGATTACACCCCCATCTTGTTATTCTCACCAACTGTGCTGGCTGTAGTAATCATTCTTTGCAGATTATACTTAGAAAAACCTAGAGAATCAAGTAAAAAAACTAATTAAAATAATAAACAACTTTAGCAAAGTTGCAGGATATAAAATAAACACACATAAATCACTGGTATTTCTATATATTATTAACAGAGCCCAACAGCAAGAGATAGAGAAATTCCATTTAAAGTTACTGTAAACATTATAAAATATTTGGGAGTCTACCTGCCAAAACAAACCCAGGAACTATATGAACACAGTTACAAAACACTTCACACAAATAAAGTCAGATCTAAATAATTGGAAAAATATCAGTTGCTCATGGGTAGGCTGAGGTAATATAGTAAAAATGACAATTCCACCTAAATTAAATTACTTATTCAGAGCCATACCAATTAAACTATCAAAAAGTCATTTTATAGAGCTAGAAAAAATAATAACAAATTTCATCTAGAAGAACAAAAAGTCCAGAACATCAAGGGAATTAATTAAAGGAAATGCAAGGGAAGGTAGCCTAGCCATACCAGAACTTAAATTATATTATAAAGGGGTAATCATCAAAACGTCTTGGTACTGGCTAAGAATAGAGTGGTAGATCAGTGGAGTAGATTAGATACATAAGGCAAAGGAGTCAACTATTATAGTAATCTACTGTTTGGTAATTTGATAACTCCAACTTCTGGGATATGAATTCACTATTTAACAAAAACAACTGGGAAGACTGAAAATAAGTGAGGCAGAAACTAGGTATACACCAACATTTTACATTGTATGACAAGATAAAGTCAAAATGGGCACATGATTTAGATATTAAGGCTGATACTATAAGCTAACTAGGACACCAAGGAATAGTTTACCTGTCAGATTTGGAGAATGGAAGAATTTATGATTGCACAAGAGATAGAGAACAATATAAAATGCAAAATAGATCATTTTAATTATAGTAAATTGAAAAGTTTTTGCACAAACAAAGCAAATGCAACAAAGATTAGAAGGGAAATAGAAATCTCAAAAATAATTTTTACAATCAGTGTCCCTGATAAATGCCTCATTTCTAAAATATATGGAGAAATGAGTTGAATTTATAAGAGTACAAGTCATTATTCAATTGAGAAATGGTCAAAGGATATGAACAGGCAGTTTTCAGAGGAAGAAATTAAAGTCATCTATAGTTATATGAACAAATGCTCTAAATCACTGATTAGAAAAATGCAAGTCAAAATAATTCTGAGGTACCACATCATACCTATCAGATTGGCTAACATGACAAAACAGGATAATGACAAATGTTGGAGAAGATGTGGGAAAAATGGAATCCTAATGCATTGTTAGTGGAATTGTGAACTGATCCAGGCATTCTGGAAAGCAATTTGGAACTATGCCCAAAAGGCTATTAAATTGTACATACCCTTGCATAGGTCTAAAAGAGATCATAAAAATGGGAAAAGGACCCACATGTACAAAAATATTTATGGCAGCTCTTTGTAGTGTCCAAGAATTGGAAATTCAGGAGATGCTCACCAATTGGGTAATGCCTGAACAACTCGTGCTATATGGATATAATGGAATACTATTATTGTGGAAGAAATGATGAACATACACACACACACACACACACACACACACACACACACACAAACCAACAACAACCAAGGGGCAGCTAGGTGGTACAGTGGATAGAGCACTAGCCCCGAAGTCGGAAGGACCTAAGTTCAAAGCCAGCCTCTGACCAGACACTTGACCCCGTGTGACCCTGGGCAAGTCACTTAATCCCAATTGCCTCACCAAAACAAAACAAAAATTTAAAAAAAGAAATGATGAGTAGGCAGATTTCAGAAAAACCTGGAAAGACTTACATGAACTGGTACTGAGTGAAGTAAGCAGAACCAGGAGAACATTGTACACAATAACAACCGCATTGTACAATGACTAACTTTGATAGACTTACCTCTTCTAAGCAATACAAGGATCTAAGACAACTCCAAAAGACCCATGATGGAAAATGCTATTCACATCCAGAAAAAAATATGATGGACTCTGAATGCAGATTGAAGTATACTGTTTACTCTCTCTTTTTTGTTGTTGTTTGTTTCTTCTTTCTAGTGGTTCCTCCCATTGGTTATAACTCTTCTCTACAACATGACTAAAGTGAAAATATATTTAATATGAATGTATATGTATAGCCTATATCAGATTGCATGCTGTCCTGGGTTGGAGGAAGGCGGAAGAGGAGGAGAAAATTTTGAACTCAAAAACTTAAGGAAATAAATGTTGAAAACTAAAATTAATTAAAGCTGTTTTTTAACAGACAATTACAGATTTGGAAAGTGTCCTCACTCACAAGAAGCCTATCTAATATTAGTGCAACATAGGGGACATCAACCTCAGGCAGCCATATTGTCAAAATAAGGAAGAGTATTGAGTAACATTTTCAGAATATATGATAAACTGTTCAAAACTCTACAGAAATACATCTAGAGAGTCATTTTGCTGTGCAGCAGTGAAGAATGATTATTAGCACATAAAAATGGATTTGTGGAACATAATCAAAAGAAGTTTAACTCAAAATAAAGCCTTTGAAACAGCTAAGCCCCATAGTGGATTCAAAAGTCCCTCCAAAGGAAGCATATACATGAATTTGGTCACCAATATGTTAACAAAAATATTTTAAAGGAATGGATGACTCATGCAGATTTGTTTATGGAAATGGGGAGTTTATGATGGTAATTCTGAACCAAATCACTCACAACAGAAAGAACAAAAACTTTAAAGAGCCCATATTTAATGATCAATGTAGATTATATAATGGAATAAGTAGAAATTGTGCAACATATCTATACAGACTAAAAACTTAGAAAGATCTACCAAGACATGGCCTGGTTTCTTTTTTATGCATCCTAAGCCCACTAACTTTCATGGTCTGACAGGTGACAAATGCTCTAACTACAAATACAGGCCTCAAAATACCTTGGAGGACTCAACCAATATATTACACCTGAACCACACCATTATGACTTATTGAACACATACTCACACATACATTAATTTTGTTCCACAGAAACTTAAGAACAACACTTCTAATAGATGTTACCATACCAAATACTCATAATCTCCAAACTCCATGGAATAAAAAGCATTCAAAATGGCATTCAAAATCCCCTCCTGGCAGAGGAGATCAAAATGATGTGGGAAGAGAATGAAGTACAAAGCATCCCTTGCCTTTCTCTCAGCTATTGAAACTATAGCAAGGATGCCTCCAGTGAGCCTACAACAGATAATCTTCCATCCTAATGCTCTTAGACAACTAAAGGAAGCAATTATTTTACATACCTGTGAAATAGTCTGTAGAACTAAATAGAATCTGAATCCTACTGAAAAAGATAAAATAATGTTATTATTCAGTTTTTCAGTTGTTTCTGATCCTTCATTGACCCCATTTGAGGTTTTCTTGGCTAAAACACTGCAGTGGTTTTCCATTTCCTTCCCCAACTCATTTTTTTACAGATGAGAAACTTAGGGAAGCAGGGTTAAATGACTTGCCCAGGGTCACACAGCTAGTAAGTGTCTGAGACTAGATTTGAACTCAGGAAGATGAGTCTTCCTGACTCCAAGAACAGCACTCTATCCACTGCCACTTAGCTCTCTGAGATAAATAACAGTGACAGCAATAGAAATATTCATTCTATAATCTGATAACACTTGACAGGGGTTAATTCATGGCTCAGGCTCCTGACTGATTTCTAGACTACTTGGGATTCTTTAGAGAGAATCACTAGGAACCTTCTTGCCTACTTACATACCTTGCTGTGAACTTTTGATCCTCTACATTTCACAAGCGGGCAAAACAGTTTACTAGAACTCAAGATGGTGTGATGGAGTTAAACTAAGTTAAAAATAAGTGGGAGAAAAAGGCTGGAAGATCTAACTGGCAAATTTCCCTCCAGATCCCCCTTGCCCCATATGAACTTCCTAGTTCAGGTCAGAGCACAGGAGGACAGAGGAAATTTCACACAGGAACAGGATAAGTCAGGCATATAATAACTATCCAAGGTACATCCCATCTCTAAGCATCTAGCTTCTGACCTGGGTCACCTTTGAACTGAAATACCAGTGAACTTTCCTTTGCTGAAATGCTATACCCCTGGATTACTAAACAAACATTGATGGTTCTTGCTTACAGAGGAATCTGACTGCCTTTATCTTGTGTACACACACCCACTTTCACCCACTTCCTGCAACCTACTCCACTCAGCTGCTTACCCTCAAGGATATTTAATGTTTTTCCTGTTTCAGACTGTTTCTTAGTACCTCATCTCCACACACCAAATCCTGTATGCCCTTACACATTGCAGAGTTCTCAGTTACTAACACAACTGGCTTGATACCATGGGGGAAAGAGGGTACTTGTGTGTTGAACAGTAACTTGTGTGCTGGGCAGAAACATTCTATCTTTTGACTTTCTGGACCCAATTATTTAATCAAAAGGTGAGGGATAATAGTGTCATATAGAGGAAAGAACACTGATTCTAGATAAATGTATTTGAATAATTGTTTTCGCTCCTAGTACCTGACTGGCCTTGCTCTAGATTCTTGTGGCAATTTTGCTCCACAGACTTCCCAGGGAGCCTTGCTTCAGCCCTCATTTGAATCCTGTGACCTCTGAGCCCAGAATCCTTCATCAGTGGTTAGCATACTCCCTCTTCTTCATATGTGGGTAGCTCGGTGGAGCAGTAAATAGGGCACCAGGTTTGGATTCAAGAAGATCTGAATAGAAATCTGGCCTCAGTTACTTACTTGCTGTGTGACCCTGGGTAAATCACTTAACCCTGTTTGTCTCAGTTTTCTTACCAGTAAAATAAGCTGTGGAAGGAAATGACAAACTACTCAAGAATCTCTGACAAGCAAACTCCAACTAGGATCACAACCAGTCTGACAAATGACTGAAATGACTAAACAATACCAAGCCCATTCCTTATCTCCCGCTGTTGGCTTCCTTATTGAAATCCTTCTCAACCTTATCCCTCAAATGTGCCACTTCAGATCTACCCTTTCTTTTACCGTGCCCTCTGGAATGCCTCATAGTTTAGGTTTGGCAAGATAAGGTCAGTGAAAAGAAAAGTGGGCCAAGGACTTGAACTGGTTTACACAGAGTTCCAGATTCTGAAGGAAGGAGATATGAGAGGTAGAATAATTGGAGGTAATAATTTAGACAAAGAATAGGATTAGGGTTATAAGACAGAAGGAAATATGGAACAGTTAAAAAACTTATAGTCTCATAGTTTAAAAACTTCCCTTCATCTTAAGCCTTTTCCTTTCCCTCTCCCTCTATCTGCTAACTCGTTCTGAGATCTAATAACATCTTAATAAAAACCTCTTAATAACATCACATTACTGGCCACCCCTTCTAGTACTAACTGAACTTTTACTCATATCCTCCAGCTTACTGGTTGTGACAGGGAAGTTGGAATATTCCTTGTTCCACATCACCGCTGTCATACTCTCCTTCTACCACTGTCATTCATCTCTTCTTCTTTGAGGTTAATTTAATTCTAATTTACCACTGGATCAATATTCTGGCCACTGTAATCCATCAACCTCCAGGATACTCTCCTTCCTCAACGAGTTCCATGCCTGGTTCATAGTCTTTCTTATCATTCCAACTCCTGCCTTTTTACTATTGTGAGTAAATAGATAGATGAACAGAGAGAGAAAGAGAGAGAGAGAGAGAGAGAGAGAGAGAGAGAGAGAGAGAGAGAGAGATGTGTGCATACACATATAATTACATATACATGTGTGTGTCGTGTCAGTTCTATTCTGGCTGGGCCATCTTCTCTTCTGTTCTCTCTCCCTTGGTAATCTCATAAGCTGCCATGGATTCAGTGATCATCTATATGCAGATGATTCTCAAATCTATTTATTCTGACCTCCAATTTCACATTAGCAGCTGCCTATTTGGAATCTCAAACTCAACTTGTTCTAAAGTGAACTCATCATCTTTCCCCTAAACCCTCCCTGCTTCAAAATGTTCCTATAAGTGTCAATGGTGCCACTATCTTCCTACTTACTCAGGTTTAAAATGTTGGTTTCATCCGCATCTTATCTACTGCTCACCAGATATTACAGTCATTTAGCCATATCCATCTTCCTTAATTATCATAGGCATAACTCACCTCCCACCTTCTACAAAAGTCACTTAATAATCAGTCATAGTTTTCCTTTCTTAGCTAATGTTTGCTCTTTAAGGAACATGACATAGCAAAAATGTGTGTATTACATGCCCTAGTCTCTGGTAAAAGTTAGCTTTACACAGCTACTCTTTATCCTCTGGTTCACAGCCAAGTCCTAATGTGCTCAATTATTCAATCAGGAGATATGTTCACAACTAATACACTCTTTTCAAAGCCTATTTTTGGAAAGGACTTTTCTTGTTAGTGTTATCTTCTCAGAGTTCTGTCCATTGCAAATAATGTTTTGTACCTACATTTGAAAAGTGCCTCAACACTTAACAACTTAAGCTAGCATTACATTAATTATTAGCTACATAATAAAGAAGTACAATCCTTGGCAGGAATGGACAAATTGTATAAGACTCTCTCTTCATTGGTCTAAGAATAGATTGATTATTCGATGCCCCCAAGACCACCTGAGGGACCAGCCAGAGTCAGCAAGAACAGGAGAGAAGAGAGATCCTGGGCTTTTCTGGCTTCTAGCTTCAAGAGAGAGTTGTCCTATTCAATCTCTCTTTAGATTACTGAAAGAAGAAAAGACCTCTGGGAAGAAGTTGACATGAGAAGAGATGGCAGTCTCTATCATGTTCCTATCCACAGCATGCTAGAGATTGGGGAATTTCCCACTGAGTGAGATCTGAGACTCTCTCATAGCTAAGCTGAGTTACCTCACTCTCACTGGAAGAGCTCATTCACTCTGTTTTACCTGGTAAATGTTCTCTTATGTATACTTTCTGATTCCTGTTTGCTATCTCTTTGGATAAGTTAATTTGCTATTTGTGCTTGTTGTGGAACTCACATTTGGTGGGAAGGAAGTCCAGTATTGAATATAAAGCTAGGGGCCCTTGTTCCCAATAAGGAACTATGACCAGGAGCTTACCTTTAATCTAAACATTATATCCCCTAGATTAACAATTTTTTTTACATTAATATATATTTATGGAATAAAATGGGCCTTTCCATAATAGTAAAATAAAAAACATGATTGTACATGAAACTGAAAATCTACTAAGCACAACTTGCTATTCCTTTCAAATATACAACAAAATTATCATGTAAATGTCTTTATTTTCTACCCTCCCCCCACCTCTCCCTAGAGATGGCTACCATTAGACATAGATAGATAGATAGATAGATAGATAGATAGATAGATAGATAGATAGATAGATA
>NW_027185655.1:68249369-68251226 GCF_028583685.1 Petaurus breviceps papuanus
ATAGATAGATGTGTGCATGTATATGTATATATGTATATGTGCATATATATAATTATTTTATTCTCTTGTTCTGCTCATTTCATTATTCGTTATTTCATAAAAGTCTTTCCTTTGTTTTCTAAGATTACTGAGTGTATCGTCTATCAGTAGCAGCATTATCACATGCCACAGCTTGTTCATCCATTCCCCAATTGATAGATATCCATGCAATTTCCAGTTCTTTGTCACCACAAAAAGAGATGCCATAAACATTTTGGAACAAATAGTTCCTTTTCCTTTTTCCTTACTCATCTTTGGAAATAGCAGTGGTATTGCTGGGTCAAAGGGTATAGGAAGTTTTATAACTCTTTGGGAATAATTTCAGATTGTTCTCCAAAATGGTTGGATCAGTTCACAATTCCACCAACAATGAATAATATTTATTGACTAATAATATTTGAAGAGAATGAATATATATAATTCTGCCCTGGTATCTGAAGACAGGAAAAAGAATAGCCTCTGGCTTCAAATTCCTGCCACCCATCCTGGCAAAGTCTCCTTCAGACAAGGGTGGGGGCAGGAGACACTAGAGATATCCATTCTTACCTCCAGTGAGCCCCACACCATACTCACCACAGAATATATGAATTTAGAAGAAGTTCTAAGAGAATTGGGTGGCAATGGTAAAAGCAAGAAATAAGCAGTCAGCTAGCTATATACACAGCAAGGTATATAAGAAGACCAAGAAAACAAATTAGTATAATAAATGATTTTTACCCAGAAGGCTCTGAGACATAGCTTACATGAACTAATCTTTATATGTTACTTGTATAGTCTTGTGAGGAAAGTAGCATAGACATATTGCCCCCATATTACAGATGAAAAAATTGGTCTGAGAGATGAAATCACTTGTTCAGTTTCACAAAGATAGTAACTAGTCATGGCAGGATTTAAGCTTTCTTTTCTGGCTAAAAATCCAATGTTCTTTCCATGACACAACTCTGCATCTGGTGGAACCATATTTCTTTAATTGAACCTCCTTTTCTGTTTCCCTGGAAATACTAAGCAATAACTATTTCCCCACTCAAAAAAAATCCTTTCTAGACTTCCTCTCTTAGAAAGGTGGGTTTAAAATAATAAAGATGGAAAACAAACTTTAAACCAAGAGTACCTCTGTTCTTGTTAAGATCCTTGCCTTCCTCATCCCATGAAGTAAGTGGCCCACCCAAGTGCAATGCATACTTTTTCCATTTAGAGGGAAGTACCTTCTATTAGGAATGGATCAAGCTATGAGGGGACCCTTTGAGTCCTTGAGGGTAATAGTCCAGGAAAGAATGGAATAGTTCTATTTGAAAAATATCTGTTGTTAAGTCACTATTGCAAAATGTTAACCCATTTAAGCATACTGATTTTTCTTCTTCAAGATTACTATAAATATTACCTAGAATCATCTTAAGGTAAAAACATTATCTAAGGACATTGGATGGACTATTGCCAATTTAGATATTTCTCTTGCTAAGCTAGAAATGATTTTATATTAGATTAATATTAAATGCAAACACAGAATATAGCATCAATATTTTTCCTTGACAACAACCATAAGGGTCTTTTGGGAATGAGAGCATGATAAATGTTTGTGAAGATAATTTTTATTCTAGCCTTCCCTCCTTACCAGGATTCCTAGTTTCCTTTCAAAGCACAGTTTAGTTCTTATTTCCTGTACAAGACCTTTCCTTGAGGTCCCCTGTTCTAATCTTACCTTTACTTTGCATAACTTGGTATATACTTTTTATACCTATACTTGTGTGTATATATAATATATATGTGTGTATATATATATATATATATATATATATATATATATATATATATATATAT
>NW_027185655.1:68251236-68264858 GCF_028583685.1 Petaurus breviceps papuanus
TATATATATATATATATATATATATATATATATATATATATATATATCTTATACCAGAAATAAAATATAGCTTCCATGAGGTCAGGAATGGTTTCACTTTTTGCCTTTGTCCTCAGCACTAGCACACAGTAGGTGATGAATTAATGTCTGTTGAATTTAATTGAACTTACCAAATACTGAAACTAAACTATCTTAGGAAGTAAGGGAATTTTCATATAAAATAAAGAAAAAAAAAGCTGAGCTCAATAAGAAGGTAACTGTGAGGAGAAACGAACAAAATCTATCAAATCATGAAGGATAAGGATAGAGTGAAAATGGGCTTATTCACCAAATCCCAGTGAATAAGGAAATGTCCATTGAAACTTGAAAAAGAAAAATTTAGGACTGGTGAAGTAAAGTACTACTATACATATCAGGAAGGGGCGGCCAGGTGGCACAGTGAGTAAGACGACCGGCCCCAGAGTCGGGATGACTTGGGATCGAATCCGGGATCAGATACTTAGCACCACAGCCAGAAATAACTGGCCGTGTAACCTTGAGCAAGTTACTTAACCCCAATTGCTTAATATATATATATATATATATATATATATATATATATACACATACATACATACATACATACATACATATCAGAAGAAGGATTTAAGGGACTTTTTATTTCAAGAGGTAATGCATACTGAAATGTATGGAGCTTCAAAAAAGATTTAAATAAATTCATAGGTTATACACAATGATTAGTAATGTGAATATATTTTTCTCAATCAAAGTCCTACTCTGATACTTTATCATGGTATAGAGATTACCCCAGTTCTTGAAGGCTATGCTAGAGGAGCAGAAGCTTGGACAATTGCTGCCAACTTGGAAAGGTTTCAGGTAAGAAAGTTACTGTCTGATATGTCCTGACTGGCCTGACTAAAGACAAAAAGAGGGTAAGACAACTAAACCACCAAGTAGTGATTTTGTTTTGACCATGATGCCTCTTGGGAGAAGAAAAAAAAAGTAGTCTGTGATAGACCTAGAGTCAAGAAGACCCACAGCAGGGGTGGCCAGGTAGCACAGCTAGTAAGAACACCGGCCCCAGTGTCAGGATGACCTGGGGATCGAATCTGGGCTCAGACACTTAGCACCCACTCAGAAACACCTGGCTGTGTAACCTTGAGCAAGTTGCTTAACCCCAATTGCTTAGGGGCGGCCAGGTGGCTTAACCGGCCCCAGTGTCGGGATGACCTGGGGATCAAATCTGGGCTCAGATACTTAGTACCACACCCAGAAATAACTGGCCCTGTAACCTTGAGCAAGTTACTTAATCCCAATTGCTTTAAAAAAAAAAAGACCCACAGTTAAGTTTCTGACACTTAGTTATATAATCATGGGCAAACTGCTTAGTTCTATAACTGGGGCTTTGGAGCCTGCCCAGTTCCATTCTGTTCCCCTACAATATGCATGGGAGTAGCCTCCTTCAGTTGGCTAGATAACGAGAGCTGTCCTGCCTTTAAAACTACCAGACTGAGACAAGTTTCACTTTTTCCTTTACATTCTTTCTTGATGTTTCCAGAGAGGGTAAAGATCACAGTTCACCCAGAGCTCAGGCATCATGAACTAACTAGGTAGAGGAAATGGCTTCCTTCCCCTCCATTTACTCTGTGGCTCTAAGGATCAGGCCAGGGCTTCCATTTTGGTTTGTTTCTCTTGTCCTTTTAGGTTCTAGTTGCAAGTGATAGAATCCCTACTGGACCCAGAAGGCTGGATTGTGGGCTAGATATACAGCCAGCCACCCCAGAAAGAAAGCATTGAGAAGCCAGGAAAGCCAGGACTTGAAATACAGGATTGTACTGTAACAGAAACTGAGCTAAGAGTACCTAACTAAGCTAAATTACCCCCCCCCAAAAAAAAAACTGTAGCGGCAGTGGTGGGGGGATTAGACTTCATGTGTTGGGGAGTATATCTGTATATTTGTTGCTATAATTGTGAAATGAATATTCCTTTGTTAAAGCTAATTCAATTGTTAAGTGCTTAAATAGAACCGGGGTACTTGGGGATACCTACAAATAGAACAAACAGCATAGGTCGTGGCAAGAGCTAATAGCAGAGAGTCTTAAGGGGAGAATGAAACTGAACTTCAGGAAACAGGGGCCAGGATATTCACTATGACACTTCTACAAGACCCATGTAATTGATTAGGAAAAGGGTTCTTAAATTTTTGTGTCATGGGCCCCTTTGGAAATCTCAATGGATTCTTACTCAATATATTTGCAAAAGTATTAAGTAAAATGCATAGGAATGCAAAGGGAACCAGTTATATTGAAATATAGCTACCAAAATAAATAGATACCTGCCTTTAAAATGGGCATGTTGAAGCAGATGGCTTCTGAGATTCCATTCAGCTCTTGATCTATGAACATGTTCTGAACTCACATTATGGCTCTCCCTCCCGGGGGAGAGGAATGAAGATAATCAATGGGAGGAAGGTAGAAGAGGAACTCTGAAGAAGGCACTGTGGGAATGACCAGAGAAGCAAATTATGCAAGAACTCTAATCTTAGAAATTCAGGACAAAAGGGGTATTAAGCAATGAATGCTGAGGTGCTATTGGTTTAAAAAAAATGAACCCCAGAGAAATGGAGAAAGAGAAGACTGTGTTAGAGAAGCATTAATACTACTGACTTAAAAATGGGCTCATTCAATTTTTAGACTGAGATTTAATTTACAACATTAAAATTTAGGGACAGAAGAGAAATTTGTCATTTTCTCTAGACTTTAGGTCCCCTGGTATATACATGGTTTCACAGTTAAAACTATATAGCACTATAAACTTAGTGAGGTTAGACTAGCCTCAAAAAACTGTCTCTCTAGATCACATACAGAGAGGATTTATTTACCTGGTCTGGTGGGAAGCTGATTTCAGGTGGTTGTAATAATTTCTCAAGGTCCAAAGTACCTGAAAGGCATCTAGAACTACTTAAAAGAAGCCAGTCAACAGCTACAAAACTTCTATCTAGCCAGTCACATTTAATAAGTGGCCAATTCAGTCCTATTGTCTTATGTACGCACACCTGACTACAACAAATATTCACATATTTTCCTTACCACCCTAAGTTCCTTTCAATGCTTAAAAATGTTTTTCAAAGAAAAATGAAAAGGAGAAGCTGATTTTCTTGCTTTTTCATAAGCTTTCTCTCTTGTTTCTCATAAAATCTCCATTTCATTTGGACTGTTGTCATGGTCAGTACTAAGGGTTGACTTGTTCCTTGTTTTTTAATCTGAACCTGGGATTTCATTAGTCTACTAAATTCTCTGTGAAGAAACTCCCTGTGTCGATGCAAATCAGCAATTGTTCTTTAACAACTGGAGAGTTACCTGGGACAATAATAGTTTAAGTGACTTGCCCATGTTTGTGCAGCCAATATGTACCTGAGGTGAAACTTGACCCTGGTCTCCATGACTCCAGTGCTGACTTCCTAACCGCTGTAGCATGTTCCGTCATTATAAATGAGTGAGTGCATATCCATAAATAATTCTAAAAACCGAGTGGAAAGGCAGCTAGGTGGCACAGTGGATAGAGCACAGATCCTGTAATCAGGAGGACCCAACTTCAAATGTTCCATGAGACACTTACTATCTATGTGACCCTGGGCAAGTCACTTAACCCTGATTGCCTGCAAAACAAAACTGAGTGGAAATCTGACATTTGGGTCTTACTAGTGTTTTTGCCCCATCTGTGTCTCTTATGTGTATGTCTCTGGAGGAGGGGTACTTGTGTGTGTTTAAACCCTTTCCACTAACAACAGTAAATCCTCTACTAAATTTTCCAATTGGACTAAACATTGGTTTCTACTCAAATCGGATCCCTTGATAAGATTAGTCCGAGCCTGTTTTAGAAATATATTACATGGCATAGAATCACTGTCATACATACAGTGATATGAGTCTACAAAATACCAAGACAAGCAGTTAAAACATGAAAAAGTTAGAGGTGGGTATTTGAGGCTTTAAATTCCAAAATGCAAATGTAATTTAACCATGATCAATTTCACTAAATCTAAGGGTTAGAAGAGACTTAAGAAACTATCTAAAGGAAGTAGGTAACTCAGTGGATAGAGTGCTAGGCCTGGAGTCGGGGAAGCCTGACAGATACTTACTACAAGTCATGTAACCTCTATCTCACTTTCTCCATCTGTACAATGGAGATAATAATGCACACCTATCTCCCAGGGTTGTTGTGAGGATCAAATGGCATAATAATTGCAAAGTGCCTATATGTGCTATATGATTTTTTTTTACTATTATTAGTCCCTTAACAAAAATCTATCTAAAACATGCTCAACCAGTCATCCAGCTTCAATGTGAAAACTTCTTCAGTTATATCTAAAATGACTATACTTAAAACAGACTGCTGTGAATATGAAGAGAATTAAAAATTAGAACAGGTTTTAAAGGAAAAAGACTTAACTTCATTGTATCCTGCCCTAGCTTGGTGGCACAATAGATATAGTACTGCACCTGGAGTCCAGAAGACCCAAAAGATTTGATTTGAATCTAATTTTCTCATTCACTTACTAGCTGTTTGACTCTGAACAAGTCACCTGAAAACAGCCTCAGTTTCCTCACTGAGCTGCTGTGAGGAACAAATGAGGTAACGCGTGGAAAGCCCTTTGCAAATCTTAAAGCACCATATAGATGCTAGCTATTATTAACACCAAATTATACTTGTTTCATCTCTTTACTCTAAGTAGCCTGTCCAAAAATGATTTTATTGTTGTATTAAAAGATAGACATTCAGGGGTGGCTAGGTGGCACAGTGAATAGAGCACTGGCCCTGGAGTCAGGAGGACCTGAGTTCAAATTTGACTTCAGATGCTTGATACACTTACTAGCTGTGTGACTTTGGGCAAGTTACTTAACCCCAATTGCCCTCCAAAAATCAAAAGAAAAAAAAAAGACATTCATGGGGGGAAAGGATTGGACTTAATCTACTTGGGTTCAAAGGGTAGAACGGGGATCAATTAGTTAAAATAAAGTGCAACAGGTCTTCTGGCAAACTGTGAACTGGCTGCCTTGAAAGGGGACGACCTAAATTGCTGAAGAGTCTGGGAATTACCAGAAGAGTAGATGCTAAGAGGAGATGATTCCAGGGCAGGGTCTCCCCACACAGCAAGAGTTTTAAAGATCTTCAGAGGGAGAAAAGAGGGCATATATGAAAAGTACCACATTGTCTTCCTCGACAAATGGAGTTTCAGCCAGGGTCAGTGATATTTTCAGTTCTCTGTCTTAAATCCATTTCCTAGGAAGATTCTAAAGAGGTGAAAGCTAAAGGGACAAGCATAGACATATAAGACTGTTTTGCTGTTGTTGACGATGATGATGATTTCAAATCATGAATGCCAGGTGGCTGGAGAGCCGAAGGGCAAAAAATACCAGAAAGAACTGTACGTTTCTACCTCTCCCTTTTCTCCCCCCCCCTTCCTTTCCCATATGCCTCCCTCTTTCTTCAAATGGGTGCGACTGGCACCCAATGTACTTCTTTATTCTGTCAAAGACCACACCTGACTGATCTAATCTTATTTGTCATCAACTCCTGGGTGACCTTGTCCTTTCAATGTCCTTGTGACCTATGATTAGCAATTTGAGGTCATAACCACATATAAGGGCATGATTCCAATTCCCCCAGAGAGTTCTATTGTTTTGTTTTGTTTTTTACTAACTAGGGGCCTGATGAGGAGCCATTCATGTTTCATAACTACACTTCCAAGGACAGAGTTACTACAAACTTTCAGCCTTTTAAATTAGCCTCATCAGACCATAAGCCTAATGTAGCTCCTAGGGTTAGAAAAGAATTGATGGGTTTAGATCAGTTTAAAAGAAGAAAACCCTTCCTAGCAATTAGAAGTATCAAAACTTGGAAGGAGAAATCTCATAACGAATTCCTTGGTGTTGGAGATCTTCAATTAGAATCTAGATTCCTAGCAGGAATTCTGTGCTCATGATTCATATGTCAGGATGGGACTGGACTAGAAGACCTCTAAATGCAATCACATATTTAACAGTGAAATATTTAAATTAACTCTGTGATTATTTCTAAAATGAGAATAATCACTCCTCAATTCCCACTGAAATATCCCATACCTTTAATCTTACTGTGTATACCAGTGAATTCATCACCTTACCAAACCTGGCTTCCCTCACAACTTCCCTATTGATGGTTGTAGCATTCATTCTAAGATTAAAGACAGCCAGGCGGTTCAGTAGATAAGGTCAGTAGCTGCTGATAGCCACTTCTTTGTCAGTAAGGTCTGGGATCATGTTCATGCCTTTTGTATCTTTCATTCAGATACCTCATAACTTGGTTCCTTAATTTCCTATTTTGTCCCCTTGAGCATAGATATTTTCTAAATAGTCTTGATTTATTCTGGATCCTTTTTACCACCTTTGTTTAATGGTATCTCTGCTTCTTCAGGAACTGTGTTGTTATGTTCCAAGTGTGGTAGTTCCACTATCCTTGATGAGGGAAAAGTTTGTGGTAATAGTTTTTGCTAGTCTATTCTTTTAAAAATTGTTTTAAATTTCATTTTTATTTTCAGCTCCAAATTCTCTCCCTTCTTCCACTCTTCCCCACTTAATAAGACAAGAAATACAAAACCCATTACATATATATACATATATATGTATACATACATATATATACATATATATGTATATATATATACAGTCAGGCAAAATATATTTCTGCATTTTGATAATCTTTTCTATTTTTTTCTGTTTGTAGTCCTCTTCTCATTACATACTTGAATGTCTGTGGAATGACTTTGCCCAGTAAAAAAATGTTTCCATCCTTCTCTTAGGCTGGTTTTATTCTCCATTGCTTTCCTTTGCTTTATGAGATGATACAGCTCATGATAACCCATAAACATCCATCAGTCTTCTTTGTAAGACTTTATAGTAAGTACATAATCTAATCCAGGGTTGACTTTGGCAGTCTTCTCTCTTTCAGTTTTTAACTTCTCAATGATTTATTACATTTGGTGTCAATGTCATTTTAGTTGTCCATGCCTCCCCACCTTTTAAAATTTTGAATAGCTTGCTTAAATAATTCAAGGTTAAACATTAAATATGATCCAGATCTTCTCTCATTATTTTTTTCCTTCTTACATATTCTTGATTCCAATCTTAGTTCTGACAAGTTAATTGTCTTACTATACATCCATAGCTTATTCAGGAATAATGGCTAGTTCCATAATATTTTCCTGTTTGTTAAAATGTCAGCTTTGTTCTTTGTAATTTTGTCTCGTGCTTATTTTTTTGAAAAAGTGTTCATGATATTAGAGGTTTGAGGTTTCTGTGTAATCTAAAAGTCTTTCATTTATTTTTCTTGAATTAAACTTTCTCATATATTTCTCCCCATCCTCATCTTTGCCCTCCTTTACTGAAATTGCCAAATATCAGAGTATATATTAAAGGGAAATTTTCAAAGGGTCTTCAAGTCTGATACAAGCACCTAAAGGTCCTCTGGATTATGAAAATTTAACTGGGCCTAAAGCCCTGGTAATCTCTTCTTACAACAACCAACCAGTCGATCAACAAGAATTTGTTATGTGCTACTAGGTAGGACACATTGTGCCTTAGCACAGTGAGGAGACAAAAAAAACCCAGCAAAAACAGTCCTAGTCCTCAAGGACTCTATTATTCTAATGGGGAGAGGAAAAAAGTATTTAAAACATTTATATAGAAAAATACCTGCAAAATGTATGCAAAGCAAAAAGCAGAAGTCTTTCATTTTCACTTGCTTTTCTTAGGGGATATGGATCATATTTACTGCTTTCCTAAGAGGATTAGTTTAGAAATCAGGTTTTTTAGTGGGGCAGATTGGACGAACTCTGTTTCCCACTCCCATCTTGATCTTTCTCCTTCCCGATCATTACTCTTTATTGGTAAGAAAAGGAGAGGAGGGGAATGTAGGAAAGAAAAGAAAGGGGGAAATGTAGTTGCAATATTCATTTTATTATTTGGCTTTTGTTAAATTCAGAATGAAAAGAAAATTAATTTTTAAAAAATAAATCTATGCCCTATTTAAGATTCTCTCAGAGAAATAGGTAGAAGACATCTAAAATAAAACTCTATTCTGATCCTAAACTAGAATTTTGCATTCCCCTTCTTTCATTTGAGAGAACATATTATCAATGCATATAGTAAAATATATAGTAAATAACATAGTAATATAGTAAAATGTTAATCATAAATTAAATATTTACCAATTTACAATAAATTATGCCCTGATGGCAGGAAATGTTCTTGTTGCACCCAAATGACTAATTTACAACCAAGATGAACTATTAATAGAGAAATTTTGGCTTTAAAATCTTAAATGGAAAGAGAAAAAGTATGTCACTGAAAACAAAAGTCAATTGTGAGATAAAGAAAAGCAAATAATGTGCTGCCCTCCATCTTTCCATGATGCTACTGACCCACTACTGAGTAATAAACATAATTTTTTCAAGGGGGAAGACAGGTATAGACTGAGTCTGATCCATTTTAACCAGTACCATGAATCTGCGGCTAGAACCAGGGTTGCTGTCTAATGCTACAAAGGAGAATGGAAGCTGATTGGCTCATGTGACAACTCAGCCTGCTGAGCAAATAGTGTGCTCAAATGAGCTGAACTAATTGGCCAACATTCCATGGGGCTGGAGTCCACCCACAGGTGGAGGTCCACCCCCTGGGGAGGGTAGAAGAAAGTCAGTGACCCATTCCTCCCTTCCATTCCTGCCTCTAGATAGAGCACTGATTGTGCTAAAAGTAGCTCTCTGCTGACTTGTTTTCCTGCACTGAAACACTTTATTTATGATATTCTGTCCTGTTCTCCTTTCAACCATGCACAATCATCACCTTTCTGGGAAATTACTACTATCACTTGGGAAATACCATCTCTTGTATTTGCTTCCTGACATCCCACTGGGTCTCTGCCCTATTTCCCACAGCAAGGTGCTACCTTTAAATAGATATTTCCCCCTTTTCAGAACTCCTTTCCAAAATCTTATCTTTGGTCCTGCAGTAATTGACCACTGCCTTAATCATTTGATTTCATTATACTGATATTTGTGGCAAGTGACCATTCTCAGCTTCCAAGTTTGCTTTTACTGAGAGGGTGGAGTATTTATTTTACCACTTTACCTCTTAGGAACTAGAGGTATGTGTCTTCATCAGAATAGATTTTAAATCATTTTCACAATTATGTAAAATGGCCCTGAGTTCATCACTAAACTACACGTCCCCCAACACCTAGAATAATAAATATCTTTAAGGCAGTCACTTATAGGAAGAGGAAAACTTGAGACTGAATCATGAGAAGGTGTAGCTTAGTTGTTACACTAAACTTTCTGGTTCCCAAGTCATTTATTAATAAGCTTATTAATCTAGAGTCTTAATTGATGGTAATATAGCAAATACCATTTAGCCTACGTCTTTCTTACCTGATGAAACCCTTATTTCTGGATTGTTATGCTGCAGACAAGAGACAGAAACATTGTTTATACTTATGCTTGTTGATATTAGTCTTCTTCAAAATTGTATTAGACTGTATGTTCTATTTAAAGACAATATTTTTATGCTAGAGTGGCTGTGGAAAACAGCACATTAATGCACTATTGCTGGAACTGTGAATTGGTCCAGTCATTCTGGAAAGCAATTTGGAACTATGCCTCAAAAGCTAGTAAATTATGCATACCATTTGACCTAGTGATAGAGCTACTAGGTTTATGGTCCAAAGAGATCAAAGAAAGCAGAAAAGACCCATACATACAACAATATTTATAGCAGTTCTCTTTGTAGTGGTAAAGAATTGTAAATTGTAGGGATTCCCATAAATTCAGGAAGGAATGGAAGAACAAGTTATGGCATATGAATGTAAATAAATACTATTATGCTGAAATAAATAACAAAGGGAATGGCTTTAGGGGGAAAAACTGATGATTCGTATGAAATGATACAAAATAAAGTGAATAGAACTAGAAGGATGATTTATATAACAAAAAAAAGAATATTGTAAAGACAACGGACTTTAAAAGACACAGGGGCTTTGATCAGTACAATGACTAACTAAAATTCCTGACAAAATTCCAATTCCATGACTAAATATGAAGCTCACTTCATATTAGAGAGGTGATAGTCAAAAAAAGAGTGCAAATTGAGACATTTATGTTTGACATAGCCAATGTGAGAACATGTTTTATATTTGACTATGTTTGTAAAAGGTTTTCTTGCTTTCTAAGTGTATGAGGGTGAGGGTGGGAAGGAGAGAATGTAGATATGAAAAATCAAATAACATTGAAATTTTTTTCTAAAAAGACTATTATCGAATGAAATTTGTTGAATGAAATCACCTCAGGAGCATTTTCAATTGAGAATACTTTTCTGGTCCATTGATTTCTTTTTTCCAACTTAAACTCTTTTTTTGTCATTTCTTGTGATTTTTTCCTCCTCTTTTGTTTTGCCTTTGTGGACATAAATTGAAATTCTTTGCCCTGGGAATCTTTGTACAAAACAGTAGAATCATCTATGTGAAATTAAAATAAAGGACTTCTCAAGTGATTTAAGGGATAGTCAATATGATTCATTGGTATCTGCAATTTCAAGGGAACATGATGCAGACCCCAATCCCTTGTGGAGAATTTATGGGAGAAAATTTACAAGAGTCCAATTTGCATTCTGTATATATTTATATATGTCCATATTGTCCTCTCCCATTCCAATGAAATTTAAGTCCCTTCAAAGTGAAGATTGCTTCATTCTTTGTATTTGTATCTCTAGAGCCTAGCACAGGGACTGATACATAGTAGGAGTTTAATAAATGCACATTCATTCACATATTGGTAGAAGATTCATGTAGGAGAGGCAGGCACAGATATATTGCAATCTGAATCAAACATCCATCTTGATGGAATCAGAGATCTATTGGAGTCTATTTGCATGCTATTGAACCTGATGCATCCATTCATAGGATCAAAATCTAAAGCTGAAGGGACACTTAGAGCTGTTATGGGTCATAAGTCCATCCCTATCATCTTGCAGATGAGAAAACTGAAACCCAGAGGAGACTAAATCACTTGCCCACACAGCCTGAGGTAGAATTTGACCTCAGGTCCTCCTGACGTCAAGCCCAGCATTCTATCCATTAAACCAGTTGGCTGCCTCCCATTCCTGTAACTTCAACCTTTCAAATATCCCTCTCATCCAACTAATGTAGCTGGTGGCTGTTCACAGCAGTATTATTTTCTTTTAAGGTGTTCTACTGTAAATTTTAACCTCAACTCTGTTTGTCCTCTGCCACATAACACACTTCTTAGCAGCTTGCTCCCACCCACCTGTTAGTATGTGCTCAGGGATGGCAAATCATTTTCAATTTTAGCCTAAGCAAAATATAATTATGAAGATTAACAAAAAATATCAGGTGATGCATTACAAAACCAAGATGACCTGTGGTCATCTGATGCTTTACGTTACTACATCACCTGCAGATCATTTTGATTTTACTGCATTAGCAAAATGGGTCACAGGATTTATGTTTAGATTTAGAGCTGGAAGGGACCTCAGGTGTCATATAGTCCAACCTTCTCGTTTTTTACAGATCCGGGAAAGTTAAGTCACTTGGCCAAGGTCACTCAAGAAGTGTCAAAGGCAATTAAAATCCAGTTCAGTTAATCAAGAATAATTTATATATTTAGCATGTGCCAGGCACTGTCCTAAGCATTGGAAATGGAAAGGCAAATATATGATTCCTACCCTTCAAGGAGCTTTCATTTATCTGACTGCAGAACCAACACTCTTGTATTGTACCATACTGCCTAACTTCTCATGTAAGGAAACTATGTAAGGTTGATCTATAGATAACTTTTTTTTCATTATTTAAGCATTTTTTAAACTGAGTTCCAAATTCCCTCCCTCCAGCACCTCCCCCACTCATTGAGAAGGCAAACAACAAACTCATTAAAGTTAGAAGGGGCCTTGGAGAAGATATAGTCCAATCCCCCATTTTATACCAGGAAAGTGAAGTGACTTACCCAAAGTCACATAATCAACAAAATGAGAGACTTAGAACTTTAACTCGTCTTTTAGCTCTATGACCAACATTCCTCTCCCACCCCCACCTCCCAACTCAAATATCAAATTATATCTTTTATACTGTGCTGGCCTCATGGTACCTACATTTCAAGTAAAAAATAAATGTTTTGGGACCTGTTTTTGGTGATTTGAAGAAAACAAAATTTTCATTTCATTCAAAATATGTAGTCATTTATTATTGCTTTTTTCACTGCTCCAGGACTATAATTTCATCTGTGTAGGAAATCCCCCTTGTGGAAACTTCTCCACTAATGTCAGTTCACAGCTCATCTGTAACTTGTAGTCATAACAAGATGACTGAGGTCACTGAGAGGTTAAATGCCAAAACCACCCTACAGTATAAATCAGAGCCAGAATTTGAACCTTGGTCTTCCTGACTCCCAAACTGGTGCTACACACTGCCTTTCACTGTTAAAATGATCCACTTTTATTGTTATTATTAACTATTATGATAAATGGTGATCAATCATTGGTTTTCTGGCAATAATTAGTTTAATATGAAACACTAGCTTTATGATGTAAATGTGAATGAACTGAGAGTATACAGTGATTAAATAATTTATGGTTGCCAGCCAGACCTAATGCGCAATCATTTGACTCTATTTTCCACTTTATATTTGTCATTCAACTGGTTTTCTTATGACAGCACAGTAACTGACATGACTTTGTAATGGTTGGCTATTTTTGAATGCTCAGGCAAAGAGAATTTGACAGCAATCCTAAATTTAAAATACAGAGAGAAAGAAAGAAAATTTGGAGCTATCACCACTGTACTTGGTGTGGTTTGGTGGTTTTTATTTCATCTTTTGGTTTTTCCAAGTTACAAATAATTCAGAGGACCATGGAAAGGCATATATATAGTGGAGGCAAGAAAACTTTAACAAGTTGCCAATGATAGTTTGCATTAACAAAATTATTGTGAATATTACATTATTATATATTATATTATATTAATATTATACATGACATCACTGAAGGACCTTTTTGACCAAACCAAAGCATTGTTTAAGTTATCAAATTGAATAAAATGAATCTCACTGAAATTTCCAAATTACTTTTGACTGTGATCTTCAGTTAAGAGCCTGCCTGTGAAGGAAGTCCTACTGGAGATAACAAAGGAAACCTTTGTTTTTAGATTTTTATACAACTCAAAATAGAGAGTGGAACTCACTTCAGTCATTTTCAAAACGTAAACAAACTAGATGGCAAAAGTCCATAGCTTAACATTCACAAAGATAGAATCTTCTCCCTGCCCAGCTCTCAAAGCAACAGGAAGTGATAAGAAGTGATAAGAAACACTAACTTCTAGTAGGAAAAATGTTATATCCTGGTTCAAAAATGCATCGAGAGTCAAACTAGTAGTTTGACCCCCACACAAAAACATTATGTGGGAGAACAATGCACTGGCATTAAGGTTCAGGAGTTTGCTGAACAATGGAGGTTATTCAATAGCATTAGCACATATTTTTCTCCAGGAATAAGTAACCTCACACACACACACACACACAC
>NW_027185655.1:68264868-68270791 GCF_028583685.1 Petaurus breviceps papuanus
CACACACACACACACACACACCCCTACATGTACTTGAACACAATTTATTCTGAAAAGTTACGTGTAAATAAAATGTTTATAAATTGATCCTTATTATAATGTGCTGAGGAAATTTGCTATTTGAATTCTCTTATATTCAAAAATCACCTAGTTAATCTATATTATAAATTTAAATATTGTTCTGTTAAGTTCCTCACCATGTCTATTTGTCATTTGAGGATTTCCTACTGCCTCCTGACATAAATTAACACTGAAATAGCATTCCATTGCTCCTGTATGCCCATGAAACATCCTGAATGTGAGGTCTATTAATATAAGTAGGAGCATTATTATTATCTGTGTGTATTCTTTCATGTTACTAGTATTATCATGACTATCAGTGACTCAGTGGATAGAGAGTTCACCTTTTGGGTCAGAATGATCTCAGTTTGAATCCTACCTCTGAAATAAGCTGACTAAGTGACCCTGGGCAAGTCACCTAACCTCTCAGGGCCCTAAAGTATGATTTAAGGCCATACTTTGCAAAATTAGGAGGATATCTGCATAGATAGTGTTTCCTCTCTTTGAGTTGCCAGTACCATGAAAGTCATAAATCTTAAAAAATTACATGGCAGAATGATGAACTATTTAAACTTGGAAAGGACCTTTAGAAATCATTTAGAGGTCATAAGCTTTATTTTTTGCATGCTGTCTAATATAGCAAACAATTTCCCACTACCTATTTCTCTCCCTATCCCTTTATTAATCATACACTGGCCACAGGGAGAAAACTATGCCTATCCTCACCTTCTATCTCCATTTTCCTCAACTTTGTCCCACCCATGTACCATTCCAGCCCTGTTCACCCTTTCTGCTGTTCCATCTGGAACTCTTCTTCCAAATTAACAAATTTCCCTTCCATAATTAACAAATTTCATACTAGACCTCTGACACTCTTTTCCATCTATTAGCCCTTAGTTATAATACATTCCCCATCTTCCTTTCACTGCTGGCTTTAGTGATTCTTGGTGCTTAAGGTACCTTGCTCCCTAATGCCACTTCCAAATTCTCTCTTTCTGTCCAAAAATCAGTAACCTCTCCTCTTCTGAAATTCAAAATGTCAAAATTTTCTATCCAATGAAGATTATGGTGGCTTCTGTATTAGCCCTAAGTTCAAGTTCCACACTTATCCCAGAAGTTCAAAATCTTGTTAACCATCTTCATCTCCATCTCAAATCTTGACATTATACTAGAAGACTTCAAAATTTACATTGATGTTCCATCAGTTCACACTTACATCCACAACAGAACTCATTATCTTTCCCTGAAAAATTCACCCCTCTTCCAAATTTCCCTTTTTCTATCAAAGGCACCATCATTCTTCCAGTCCCACAGGTTTATAAATTCAATGTTTTCCTTGACAAACTCCTCATATCACTCATGCCACATAGCCAAATTAAGTTGCCAAATTTTGCCATCTCTCCCTTCACAATGTCTCTCACATCTCTTCCATTCGGTCTCTCTTCTCACAGTTACTGCCTTAGTTCATGCCATCAAAACTTCTGATAAGATGTTTGCAATGGTTTCCTAATTAGTTTCCATGTCGAGTCTCACCTGACTTGAGTCTACATTCCTCACTGCTGCCAAAGTGATCGTCCTTATGCATAAATTTGAACATCCCGTTCACTTACTCAATAAACTCTAGTGGTTTGCTTGTTGCCTCAAGGATAGCTGTTTAGCTTGTAAAAGCCCGTCACCACCTGGTTGATCTTTCTGGCCTCCTTGGAGGTAACTCCCTCTCCTGCACACTTTTATCCAGCCAAACCGGCCTTTTCTTTGGTCCTCACACACAGCGCTCCACCTCCACAGCTTACCCCCCACACTTGGAACGTTCTCCTTCCTTAGATCTGCCTCAAAAGAGCTTTCCTGTACTTCAAAATGTAGCTCAACTACCACTATTTTTTTACATAAAACCCTTTCAGAAGCAGCTGTCATTAAGATCTGATATCAAATCCAGCTTCAGGATATGTGGTCAAAGGCAAGTCACATATACTGCTTGCCTCAGTTTCTTCAGCTGTAAAATGTGGATAATAATAGCACCTGCATTGTGAGGTGAGAATGAAATGAGATAATACTTGTAAGATGCTTAGCATAGTGTCTGCCAAATAGAAGTAACTACATAAATGCTTATTCTCTTCCCTTCCCTGATACCCTCAGCTGGTAGCAGCACCTTCTCAAATTGCCTTGTACTTAACTGCTTTTTATTCTTTTCCTTTATATTTATCCTGTATACATTATACAGTGTGTCCCAAAAGTCTTGGTGCAGTTTTAAGCAAGTACTTTTGGGACATGTTATATATACTTTTGTAATCTTCTTCAGCAGAATGGAAGTTCCTCAGAAGAAGTGGTTTTTTCAGTCTTTGCATTTTATCTCCAGTGCCTAGCACATAAGTTCCACAAGTATAGAGAAACAGCACTTTATCTACCACCATAGAGATCTGATCTGGATTAATGAATGAAGCTTTGCCATGTCTAGCTTGACCCAGACTTGCATACTGTGTTTCCTTGGCCATCTTTACATCATGCCACAATCAAATCCATTCTACCTTCCCTGATAAGGACATATCTATCAATCTGTTTACGACCCTACCCACTACCCCCTCTGCTTTCTCTGACCAGACTCTTCTACCTAACCACTCTTCCCTGGATGTGTTATCCTTTATATTAGAATGTAAACTCTTTAAAAGCAAGAACCATCCAACTTTGAGGGTTGTTCATTTGTAACTCCGAAGCTTATTGCAATGCTTGACACAGAGATATATAAGTATATAATACAATATAATATAAGTGTGTAATAAATGTTGAGTTTTTTAATGCATTCATCCATTATGTAACTTTTGTATTTCCCCACCACTGTATGCCTTATGTGTTGTTGTTCAGTCATGTCTGATTCTTCATGACTTTGTGGACCATACTGTCCATGGTGTTGTCTTGGCAAAGAAACTGGAACAGTTTGCCATTTCCTCTCTAGTGTATTAAGGCAAGCAGATGTAAAATGATTTGCCCAGGGTTACACAGCTAGTAAGGGCTGAGGCTGGCTTTTAATTCATGTCTTCCTGACTCCAGTCCTAACACTCTACCTTCTAAGACACTTACGTGCCTCCATCCTCACATACTATCTGCTTAATAAATGTTTGTTTAATGAACAAATAAATCTTATCATTTTATGGATGAGAAACGGGACCAGAAAGATTAAGTGATGTATTAGCCCAAGCATGAAGAGCTTGTTAGTAGCAGATCCAGCTACTATGACATAGGTTATTACTGGGTATAGCAGAAAAGGCAATAGAAATGGCATCAGGTACCTGTGTTCAAATCCTTGCTCAAATTCTCTACCTATACGATGAAGTTTCAGTGGAAATAGTAACAAACTTGGAGTTACAAGACTAGAGTTTGAACCTTAGCTATGCTGCTTACTCACTGTGCTACTGTGAATGTCACTTAACTTTTCCAGGCGTCAGTTTCTTCATCTGTAAAATGAGAGAATGAAACTAGATGACCTCAAAGGTCAAGATCTATGCTCCCTAGTCAAATGCATTCCGATCCTCAGTTTGCTCATCAGAAAAACAGGGATGTTAATACCCTACCTCACAGGGGTAGAGCAATGCTTCCTTGAAGAGATCGTTAGTTAGGTTATATGTTCGTAGAGAATAGAAGCCACATCTATTTAACCTCCCACAGATGGGACCTATCAGCACCATGCAAAAGTTGGGACTTAATGCTTTTGGAAAAGGAGAAAAAGAAAAATGGAGATACAGCTCAAAGAATTCCTTTACGACTGGCTATCAAGTGTGGTTTTGGCATATATCAAGCCCAACTGCCAGAGTCAAATTGTTTCAGAAACTGCAAGCGTGAAACCACAACTTGCCTTTCCCTCTAGATTATTAAATGACTGGTTATGCCTGAACATGGTAGACCAGCCAGTCCTCTGCTTTCTGGAGAAAGGAGAATATTACCAAGTCTGGCTCAATCCTTGTTTTGGTGGGAAGGAGAACTGTGATAGACATCCTCTCAGTCATTTTCTTGTAGAAGCCCCATGTTTTTTATTTAGCAATAAACACAGCAGGCCCCACAAGAGGAATAGTTTCATGGGCGTAGCTACAAGCCAAACAGGAATGTGAAGGGCAGATCCAGCAGGCCTTGCTGGTTTCTCAGAAGCTGCCAATTTAATTCCAGGAGCACTGCATTCAGAGATGGTTGCCTCCAGGGCAATCAGGTAACCCCAATGTCAAACCTGCTTTAGGCTTATTCTGCTACATTTCTGATCTGCATTTGGTTCATTTTAATTTTGCAAATATTTCAGAAACACCCAGTTTTGGGCAAGGTATTCAACTAAGTGCTGAGTTTATGTAGATAAATCAAAATAGATCTGCTGTCCTCAAAGAGCATATAGTTCATGAGGATAAGAGAGACCTGTGTAAACAGCTATAAAACTAATTAAAATATTCTCAAATGCATAGGAGGGAACAAACAGAATAGCCCAAGAGTACAGGAGAGAGGTAGCCCTCATCAGTGAGGGGAAAAGGGGAGGCTTCATGGAGGGGGTGCCACCTGAGCCCTCAACAGCCAAGAAGAGTTTAAATCAGAGGGCATTTGACAATTGTCTATTTCTGGCAGGAAAGATGGTGTGTGCAAATTATCACAGTTGGGAAAGGAAAGATCAAGATCAGGGAATAGTGAATAGTGCTCTCAGGAGAAATGTAGAGCTCTCAAAGGAAAGTAGCATGAAATAAGGTTGAGGGGTAGGATCACAGATTTGGAGTTTGAAGGGGGACCTTAGAGGAGATCATCATTGCCATCATCATCATCACTAACATTTATATATCACTTACTTTGTGCCAGGCACTGTGCTAAGCACTTTACAATTATTATCTCATGTGACCCTCACAGTAGCCCTCAGATGTGGATGCTATCTGTACTTTACAGATGAGTAAACTGAGGCAGTTTCCTAAGGAAAGCACTGGCTCCAACCTCCTGCTTCAAATGTTAAGTGTCTTGCCCAGGGTCACATAGCTAGTAAGTGTCTGAGGCCAGATCTGAACTCAGTTCTTCCTGACTTCAGGTCTGGCTCTATCTGCTATGCTACCTAGCTCCTAAGTTCCAATGCCCTCCCCTTCAATGATAGAGAAACTGAGAACTAGAAGGGTGAACTCATTTGCTCCAAGTCATAAAAGGTGTAATAGAAGTAGAATTTGAACCCAGTTCCTCTGACTCTCTATCCAGTGGTCTTTTCCACTGAACCATGCTTCCTTTTGAATCTGGAAGCAGATTCTGGTAGGCCTTGAATTCCAAGCAAAGAAGTTTCCATTTTATTTGATAGAGAGTGAGGAGCCACTGAATGAGAATGAAGAGCCATCAGTAAAACTTCTAATAGTTTATGGATAAGGAAACTGAGTCTCAGAGAGGTTATGTGACTTACTCAGCATTATAAACCCTGTGAGTGGCAGGGCTAAGATTTAGAATCAAATCTGCAGACTCCAAATCCAAAGCTCTTTATGCTTCATTGGGAAGAGAAAGAAGTATGGTTCAGTGGAAAGAATGCTGAATTTGGAGTCAGAAGGCATAGATTCAAATCATGTTTTTGTCACGAATTATATAACATTGGGAAAGTCACATAACATATTTGGGTCTCAGTTTCCTCCTCTGTGAAACAAGGAAGCTGGATAAGATGGCCTCTGAGGTCCCTTCAATTTCTAAATCTAGGTCCTTTGACATATGAAATCTGTAAATCTCAGGGAGAGTCCAGATGGGAGATTGTGGCTAAATCTATAGTTCCATTGAAGGAGTATAGGGAAGTATTTTGGCCCCTCCAGATATACTTGATGGCCACCACCATACGAGAGAGAGAGAGAGAGAGAGAGAGAGAGAGAGAGAGAGAGAGAGA
>NW_027185655.1:68270891-68344791 GCF_028583685.1 Petaurus breviceps papuanus
AGAGAGAGAGAGAGAGAGAGAGAGAGAGAGAGAGACTTTTCAAATAGCTAGTAAGTGGCAGAAACAATATTCAGTCCCATTTAGTCTCTAATGGAAAGCCTCAAGGGAAGGGGAACCTACTACCTCTTCTAGCAATAGATCTAACTTTTAGACAGTTTTAAGCATTTTATTTGTTGTTAAGTCCAACTCTTCCTGACCCCATTTGGGGTTTTCTCAGAAAAGATACTGTAGTGGTTTGCCATTTTCTTCTGCACTTCATTTTACAGATGAGGAAACTGAGGCAAAGATGGTTAAGTAACCTGCCCAGGCTCACACATCTACTAAGTATTAGAAGTCACATTTGAACTCAGGTCTTATGGACTCCAGTCCCAACACTCTATCCATTGAGCTACCTAGTCACACTAAGAAGCTTTTTTCTTTCATCAAGTCTAACTCTCTCTCTCTCTCTTCAACTTCAACCCCAAAGTACCTAGTTTTGCTTTCTGAAACTAAGCAAAACAAATCTAATTCCTCTTTGACATGACTGCCCTTCAAATTTTGAAAGATGGCTATCATGTGCTCTCTATTTCTTCTTTTCTCCAGGATAAACATTTCCAGTTCCTTCAACCATCTTCCCTTGGAATGATCTCAAGGCCTTTCACCCTCTTTGTTCCCTTCTTTTAATTTAGTCTCTCTGGACCTCACTGTCCCCAGTTATAAAACAAGAGGCTTTGATTTGATTTCAAAGATGGCTTCTGATTCTAAATCCTCACTTCATATCAAGAAGATTCTTTCTAGTCTCTTCCCTAAGCCAGTAAGAATTTGTGAGCATTGTGGCACCATAGAAAAAACAATGGCTTTGGAGTCAAAGGAACAACTTGAGTTGAAATCCAGCCTCTGCTGCTTACTACCTTTAGGACTTTTGCGAGTGGTTTAATCTCCCTGGGTCTTGATTTTGTTCGCAAGACGCTCAATATAAAGCTGGAAGGTGCTTTTTAGGTCATCAGGTCGAACTCCTTTGTTCTATAGATGAAGGAGGAATTTGGAACCTGGAGATGCTGACCAACTTGCCCTGAGCCATCAAGCTAGCAAGTGTCCTAGCTGAGATTTGATCCTAGGGCTCTCCTTACCCTCTCCTCTTCGCCACACTGCCTTTTGTGATTACTGATACTTAGTGTATGCCATTATGTAAAGCAGAGAAGGTCTAGATTACAGAAAGAGCATCTTCCCTGATCCCTCCCTGCTTTCCCATGCACACCACACCGTAAACTCTCTGAATGAGATACTTGATAGGGAGTTTAGTCAGTCTTATCACAGTGGGGAGGGAGGACTGAGTAAAGAACAAGATAACAGGCAAGGAAGGTCACTTAAAATTCAGTGAGTTAATTTAAGATTACTGAACCGGCACAGCTAGCAGGAGCAAAGCACTCTGGGCAGACACACACTTATCTGTGACTGTGGGATTTGCACAGACATGGACACCATGCATTCATTGCATGTTATATCAACACAGAAGTAATTCACCTGCCAGAAAAAACACTTGCCACAAAAATCTTGGCATGCATACAAAACACAAATCTTAAGTCTTCCCTCAGTGTTTTTCAAAACAAATGGTTTGAGAATGAGGAAAATAAATAATCTCATATCACATATAACCTTAGTTCCAGATCAATGACTTATTATTAAGGATAATTTTATATTCCTCAGCACATTGGGATGTCAGGCCATATACTTCATTTTAAAATACAGAAAGGAATAGGGACTGGGTCTGTAATTTCACTGGTATAGAGAAGTTCCTGGTGAGGAAAATCCTTCTACCAATACATATTGGCACCCTTTCTGAAACTTCAGCTGACAGCTGCCTAAAGTAATGAAGGGGAAAAGACTCACCCAGGTTCACACAGCCACCATGTGTCAGAGTTGGGCCTTAAACCCCATCCTTCCCAGTTCTGAGACTGTTTCTTAATTTAAATGGTGATTGAAAATAAATACTTGATATTTATAAGTGTTTTATAATGAAAAGCACACTGCCTTAGGAATCTAAGGGTCTGAGTTCAAATCCTTCCTCCAATACTTTCTACACATGTGATGAGCCAGTCATTGAACCTCTCTGAATCTCAGACTCATCTATTAAATGAGGTGGTTGGACTGCTTAGTCTCTGTGGTACTTTTCAGCTTGAGACTCATGATCCAATGTTCTTTTGAAGTCTGTAAACTACTTTACAAGCATCAGCTCCTTTGAGGCTCATGGCTACCTCTAAGTCAGCTCAGCAAGGTTAAGTGACTTGCTAAATCATCCTGACTATGGGTAATGGTATGAAATTTGAAGATCCCTTTGTATTGGAAAACTAAGAGGTACTTAGCACCTAGTTTAAAATGAAGCCTCTGTTAAAGAAACAGAAGGTATGAACCCCTGTTGCTGATGTAGCAGGAAGGGGCTGAACAGAGAGGAGCAATACTGTATATAAGGAAAAACACTAGCTGGGAAAGTCTGAACTTCTTGGGATAAGCATTGTGGAGGCAGGGCAGCTGCTGCTGGACTGAAGACTGAACTGAAAATTGAGAAGAACTGAGAAGAGAAATGAGCTCTAGGGGTTCCTGTCCTTCCCTTTCCCCCACCCCAGGAAGGACTTTAGGGTCTGTAGGCCTTGTGACATCCAAAGCCAGAGGCACTGACAGTATCTGTGATGTTTAAGAAAAGACCCTTTTCTTAGCACTGGGGACTTTCCCCACCCCAGGAATCCATAAGATGAGGGAGTTGGACAATGTGATTTCTGAGATCACTTCCAGATCTAGCTCTATAATCCTATGAATGTAATATTCCAGGAAGCATTCCTCAGCTCTTTGTACTGATAAAACATCCAACCTGTTGGTACCTGGAAAAAGGGGATATTGCCCAAAGCTGAGACACAAGAGTGACGCATAGTAATGTATGATTTTCTTCTAGATTTCTATGCTCTTTAAACTTGCTGGCAAAAAACCACATTTCTTTTGCTGACTCATGGACGCTGCTTATAGAAGAGGCTCGTGCTACTATGATCTGATAAAGGACTATGAATATTTGTGACTATTTCTAAGTACTTCATCTTCAGTGAAATAAAATGGGTTCCTGGGAAGCACTGGATAAACAGAGGTCCAGCTGTTTCCTAAAGTCCTAGAAGTTCCCTTTGAGAGCTCAGACCTTTTGAGTTAAATATGTGCTATTTATTACCCCTCTCCCATATACAACCCCCTCACACTACAACAGCTATTCATTCTGGAATCAAAAATTAGTCAACGAAAAAGAATCACAGACTTGGATTGAGTCAACCTGCCTACCTTGGCCATGTGAGGGAACAAAAGGGAAATACAAAATTCCTTCTCCTCCTCCTCCTTCTCCTTCTCTTCCCTCTTTCATCAGTAATCTTCTCCAGGTAAGGCAGTCTCTAGGAAAAAATTAAATTGACAGTCACTATTTTTATAAATATTATTTATTTTTTATTCTGAACTTGACAAACACCAAGTAAAATGAATTTTTCCATATATAAAGCCAGAGAAGATTGTATGTGAAACTGTAAATATCTATTATACGCAGATTTTTTTCTTTTTTGAACATATAATAAATTCAATGTGCAACTTTCCTTTTGTTAATGTACTGAAACCATTAACATAATTGTCCTCATCTTTTCACCTGTCTCCCGTGTCCCTCTTCAGCTTCACCTTCTGCTTCTACTAACTCCCTTCAAGGCTCATCTCCAGTTCTCTTATAAAACTGATTTGTACTTATTCTGTTATTTAAAAGGAAGCTAGAGAAACACGTCAATTTATAACATGCCAAGCTGACCTGTTTGTCTCTGATTGTTTCTGATCTTTTATTTTATTCTTAATTTCACATTCTCTCTCTCTCTCTCTCTCTCTCTCTCTCTCTCTCTCTCTCTCTCTCCCCATCCCTCCCTCCACCTCCTCCCTTACATATTGAGAAGGCAAGATGGAGTATCCTTTATACATATGTATCTCCTTTGTTTCCAAGGAGGACCAATGACATCACAGAGTGATGTTTTAACTTGAGAGTGAAGTGGATTTAATAAGACAAAGTTGAACAGTCGTCATCTTCACTTTTTCTTCCAGATTTATCAATGTCCAGTAGCAAGAAAAAAGTCAGGATGACTGCTGATTGGATGACTAGGTTGCAGTGGATAACCTTGGCCTCTTTAATGTCTGACCAGGCTCTAAATTTTCCACAGCACCTGCTTCAGCTGCTTTCATGGCCATTGGAACAAACTGTTCTAATCCACCCATTGTGCTGAGGAAAGTCTTCACTTGCTTGGTGTAGACACCTCCCCTAACTCACCAACAGGTTTGCAGCTCATCAGTTACCCTCAACCTGGTGTAGCCCATCTGCTGAGACAGTTAACCAGGGGCAGACCACTGCATATACTACAGCTTCTTGGAACCACAAGCGAGATCTGAATACCGGATGGACACTATATGTAGATGAGCAGCCCTGAAAAGGGCTCAGCAAGCCTTCACACCAGAGCTGCTAGACCTCCTTCACACCCCCAAACACTTGATACTTTAAAGGTGTGTCGTTTTTCTTGTCGTTTTCAGTCACATCCAACCTTTGTGACCCCACCTGTGGTTTTCTTGGCAAAGATACTGGAGTGATTTGCCATGTCCTTCTCCAACTCATTTTTACAGATGAGAAAACTGAGGCAAACAGGCTTAAGTGACTTGCCCAGGGTCACACAGCTACTAAGTGTCTGAGGCCAAATTAGAATTCAGGAAGATGAGTCTTCCTGATTCTAAGCCAGTGTTAGCTGGTGAGAATATATCACTACAAAAATATTAATACAATCTGTCCCATTTCTTGTCTATCAGTTGTGCTTTCCTCATTTCATCTTGTGACCATCTGAATTAACTGCATTACCTACCAAGCTCTCTGCAAGCTCATTTTCCTTTTCTCCCTGTTCTGTGACGTAACACTGCTCATACACAATCTTCATGCTCCATCTGCATGGTGTTTTGTAGATGAGCTTTTACAGTAAAACAGTGTTGCCTGGGGCTGTTTCTCTCCAGTTGGCAAGATCTAATGTTGGCTGCCTTCCTGGCTCTTTTGTTATCCTTACTGTGGTGACTTTTTTGTATTAGTTAAATTTCTCTAGGAAATGGTGATGTTCAAATTATTGAAGTAATTACCAAGAGAAAGAGAGTAAATGTAATGTAACCTAGTCTACCAAAAGGCCATCAAATACATTCTGACAGTGTCATTCTTTATGTTTGTACACACATATATTTATGTATAAAATTAAAACCTGATTGTCAAATGATAATGGGATCATTTCTGTCCAGTACTAATATTCATATTGTATAGTAACAACTAATATCTGCATCCTGTGGTATAAAAAAGTTCCCCAGAACAAATACAATTTCAACAACTCTGGAATTCCTTTCTTAGTAGATGTTTTAAATACAAGAAATTATTTGATTGACTGTGATAGGTCTTTTTTGAGGATGTTTAAAGACTGAATCCCTGAGACATTCCGCCAATGAAAACTGACAAGCAGCCAATGAAAGCTATACTTCCTTTCTGAAAATAATAATAACTAGCATTTATATAGTGTTTTAAGGTTAGCAAAGCATCATACAAATATTTTCTCATTTTATTTTTAAAACAACACTGAAAGGTTGGCACTATTAATATCTCCATTTTACAAATACAGAAATTAAGGCAGATGGAAGTTAAGTGACTTGCCTACGGTCAAATAGCCAGTAACTATCTAATCCTGAATTCAAACTCCGGTCTTCCTAACTCCATACAGTGTTCCTTACAAGTAGCAACTTAACCACGCAAATATTATTACTTTAATTACACAAAATAACCCACTGTAAAATATGCCCTTCCCATGCTCTTATGGAAAAAAAATTTTTTCTCTTTTTGGCAGGGGTGGGGGGGTTGAGGGGAAGGGAGGGCAATTGGGGTTAAGTGACTTGTCCAAGGTCACACTGCTAGTAAGTGTGTCAAGTGTCTGCAGCCCTATTTGAACACAGCTCCTCCTGACTTCAGGGCCAGTACTGTATTCACTATGCCACCTAACTGGCCCTAAAATATTTTCTTAAGTATTGATACTGGCTATTTTAAGTTCCTCCAACATATTCATTACTCTGGAGTCAATAAATTGCTCTGAAATGCCCTCATTTTCACAGCTTTTATATAGCTAACAGAAGGAAACCTTAGTTCACCAATTTTAAATGACACATTTTTAAAAAAGAATTTCTGAAAATGAAATTAGAATATGTATGAACAAAATGAATTTGAGGAAAAAAGAATTAAAACTGGGAGAAATGTATTTGTTCATACTTATTATAACTATTTCTGTCTACATAATCTTCATTTAGCTGGCAGTTGCTGAAGTATAATGCTAATCAGGTCAAGGTCTTGGTATTAATTGCCAAGGCTTTGTTTTGTAGCCACAGACTAATCCCAAGGATCCATCACACATATTCATGCAATTGGTCACACCGGTACCGGAAAAAACACAATTCAAAACAAATGGCCCACTGCTGTGTCTATGGCATTATCTTTGTATATAAAAAAGCTTTTAAAATATTTTATGAGTATATGTCTCAAGTGTCTGGCTTTCCAGTATTCTTTTCCTATACTCGTTCATGTTTGGGGATTGACGGCTATATTGGATATGTTAAAAAGGAGGTGTTGTCCTAGAGTCAAAAGGAGAAGTTTATAAGGGATACCTAAGGAAAAATAGGTGTAATTTAATCTCAAAGAGTTTGCCAGACTCCATGGAGTAACAGCATTAAAAATTTCTGCATGTCAGCATGTTCAAGTTAAATTGACCAACTAAGAGGTTGAATTTCTTAAGTTCTTCAAATTGCTGACATACTGCCAGGATTCATTACCTCTCAGGGTAAACATCTCCTTAGGAAATCTTACCAACTTATATTCCAAAACCTTGTCTGCTGAGTATTTACAGCCAGGCTCACTCTTTTCATTAATTTTTTAATATGTTAATTCCACATGTTTATTTTGTTTTGTATTTGAGATTGCTCTGAGCATTGTGTAGGGGGAGGGTTTAGACTTTTTTTCAGATTTAATTTTGCCTAATTAAAAATATTTAAACTGACTCATATTTGTAATCTCGATCCTATTCCCTTTAAACATATGTAATATAAAAGTCTTTTCCTTACTTTAGATTCCATTTAACAAGCTCAAACAGTGTAGGAAATTAATTCAAAATGAAGGAAATTAATTCTTTTTTATCATTAACATTTCTGAGGGCTTTCTTAACAGATGATTTGGAAGTATAGCTATCAGTTTGGTGTTTTGGTAAAATAAATGTATTGTTTGATTAATTGGCTATATAGAATCACAGGACTCTCTTTACATCTGGATATTGACTTCATTTTGTAAAGTTATACAGCATACAGGCAATCATTAAACTTGGATTTCATCTTTCTCCTATCAGTTAAAATTATCTCCAGTATTTCTACTCTTGTTAGAAAGTAGGCAATTTAGGGGAATGAGGTTTGGAAAGTGAATAAAAACTATGGGAGAGACATGGTTAGGCAGTAGTTTGAAAAAACATCTGCAGACAAGAAAGAATTGCCAATTCAATCTGAATCACTGGTGTTATATGGTAAACAAAGAAGTTCCTGAGAATTCCAGCTACCTGAAAAGAGGCAAAGGACATATTTTGTCATGAGGAATGAGGAGACACCCACCAAAGCTGGACTTGGCCCTGGTCAGATCACTTCTAACAGAATTATGTTCAGTGCCAGACATCACATTAGCAAAGACTAGAGAATGTTATTGAGAGGAGGGCAACCAGGATGTCAAAGGGTCTTGACTTCCTTTAAGGATCTTTAAACTAGAAAATAGAAGTTGGGGTAAGAGGAGGAGGAAGAAAGGATAGCTATCTTCAAGTTCTTAAGGGTTGTCATTTGGAAGAGAGACTAGTTCTCTTAGGTTTTGCCCCAGAGGGCAGAAACGGGACTAAAGAGGGAAAATTTCAAAGGAGCAAATTGAGGCTTGGTGTCCGGAAAAAAACTTCCTAAGGAACAACAGCTCTCTCTAAGTGGAATGGACTGCCTCAGGAGGCGGCAGATATTCCAGGTTGGACCACCAGTTATCATCTATGTTATAATGGGAATTTCTTTTCAGGAACAGGTTGAACTCTATATTGAGCCTCGATGCAGGATGTAGGATGTAGGATGAACTCAGATGTATGGCGAACGCTTCCAATTCTAAAATTTCACAATTCTCTGATTCTGTGAAGATATGTGCTACACTGTGAAGTACCCAAGCTCTAGAGGCAAAGGGACTTGGGTTCAAATCTCACCTTTGACATGTATTACCTGTGGGGCAGGTCACAACTTTCCTGGCCTCAGTTTCCATATCTGAAAAAATGAGGGGGTTGGACTAGATTTATCTGAGGTCCTTTCCAGCTCTAGATTGATGATTCTGTGAGCTTCTGATATCAAATATAAGAATAGAATTTGGATTCTTAGTGTACAGTTGGGTGGGGAAGAAAAAAAAAGAAATTTACATGATAATTTTGTTGTATTTTTGAAAGAAATAGCAAGTTAGAGTATGTATGCATATATATGTATAGTAGATTTGCAATTTCATGTACAATCATCTTTTTTATTATGCTGTTATGGAAATATTTGTTTTATTCCATAAATTATTTTTTTATAAATTAAGTAAAGGCTCTTGGATAAGGATGGAGTAAACTGAATGTAGGACTGATAATTATATATAGTTGTTCTAAGTGGTGCAGTGGGTTCAAATCCAGTCTCAGACATTTACTAGCTGTATGATCCTGGGTAAGTCAATTAACCTCTTCTTGCCTCAGTTTCCTCAGCTGTAAAATGGGGATAATACTAGCATTTTCCTCTCGGGGTTGTTTTAAGGATAAAAAGAAATAAGTTTTAAAGGGCTTTGCAAACCTAAATGTACTATAGAAATCTTGGCTATCATTAGAGGCAGCTAGGTGCTGAAGACAATAGAGCTCCAATCCTGGAGCCAGGAAAACTTGAATTCAAATCTGGATTCAGATTCTTATTTACTGTGACCCTAGACAAATCACAACTTCTGCCTGCCTCAGTTTCCTCAACTATAAAGTAGAGATATAATAATACCTATCTCCCAGGGCTGATGGAAGATCAAATGATATTTGTAAAGCACTTAGCACAGTGCCTCATACACAGAAGGTACTTAATAAAAGCTTATTCCCTTCCCTTACTTTCCCTGACATAATTTCAAATTGAAAATGAAAAGAAGGGAAAACAAGGTCCCCATAAATGCACAAAGTCATATATTATAGAGAGTACCAAGTAAAACATAGGACTAGCAGAAAACACATAATTTGCATGAATTAATATTCAAGGAATAAAACTATGATAAAACTAAGGGCCTCATATATTTACATACAAAGTTACAAAATATGGGTAGTAAATGGAATGAACAAGAAAATCTAACTTTATGGATCAAATCTGATGAAGGAATTATTGGCTAGACCACAGTCTTCTGAAAAGGATCTGAGTATGTTAGCGGATTACAAGCTCAATATATGTCAACTATGTGTTATGTCAACCAAGAAAGTTCATGAAATCTTGGGCAGCATTGGTATTCCCACTGTATTCTATCCCCAGTCAAGCTGCATCTGGAGTATTGTGATGAATTTTGGATGTAACATTTTGAATTTTAGGAATAAACTAGAGAACTTATAAATGAGGAAATCCAGAATAAGGAAATATTTCAGGTTCATGCCAATATCGACTGGTTGAATGAAATAGAAGTTTTTGGTCTGATGAAGGGATGACTTAGCAAATACATGGTATCTATCTTTAATAGCTAACATTTACAGGAGAAAGTCTAAGGGTTTTCCCTCCCAGCTTGATTCTCTTAAGTCAAACTAGACTATTTTTTGCCTCAATTCTTACCTAGTTTTTAACCGCTGAATAGGTATTGCCTCAGACAAACTAAGACCTGGGAAAGACGTAGCTTAAAAAGGCCAAGGTCTCCCACTGCATCTGAGGCCACTGTCAGTATTCTTGATACATGTCTTGCCATTGGATTCCCGATGACTCTGGAGGAGAGAGAGAGAGGCTGATGACTTTTCACAGTTCTGCCTCACTTAAATCCAATTCACTTGCAAGTCAAGACAACACTGTTTTATGTCATTGGTCCTGTTTGAGAATGAAGCAGAAACAACAACATTTATATAGTCCTATGATATTCTAGGCACTGTTTTAAGTGCTTTCCATTTATTATCTCATTTGAGACTCACACTGTGAGGGAGGTACTATTATTATCCCCATTTTACATATAAGGAAACCAATGCAAGGTAAAATGACTTTCCCAGGGTCACATAGAAAATAATTGTCTGAAGCTATGTTTGACCTTAGGTCTTCCTGACAGCAGTCCCAGAGCTTTCTCCATCACACCCCTAGAACAATAAATGAATGCTACAAAGGGACAGAGACTGATATAAGGAAAAACTCTTAACAATTGAGCTAAACAAGGAATGGATTCATTTGTAAGATAGTATATTAAGATCTTAAAGCAAAAGACAGTTCTTCAGGTATGTATAGGAGGCTTTTATTCAGGTTTAAATTGGACTGGATGACCTCAAGTATTTTCAAATTCTGAAATTTAAGATTTAGTATCACATCAAGTCTTAGTGGAGTGACTGAAATATGACTTTACAAGGGTAGTACTTACTTAATAAGAACTGACTACATCAATGGTTTCCAAATCTTTTAGTCTTTGCCCCAGAGCATGGAACTAGGAGTTATAAGTTGCAAAAAAGGGGGATTTAGGGTTGAGGGAAAAGAGGGACAGGTTAAAATGGATATTTTTAAGACAAGCTGTTCCTAAGTATGTTTCCTAAGTATGACAGGATAGAGTTAGAGATAGTCAAAGGCTAATCCTTCTCTTCAAAATCTCAATTTCTATTCTTCTCATTCCTTGTTTTTGTTCAGTTGTTCAATTGTGTCTGGCTTTATGTGATCTATTTTTCTTGGCAAAGATACTGAAGTCATTTACCATTTCCTTCTCCAATATGTCCCCATTTTACACTGAAGCAAATAGGGGTTAAGTGACTTGATCAGGATCACATAGCTAATGAGTGCCTGAGGCCTGATTTGAGTTCAGATCTTCCTGACTTTAAGCCCAGTGTTCTGTCCACTGCACTACCTAGCCGCCTCAATCCTTACCCATATTCAAATTTAGCTAATCAAGAATTATACAAATATGGTATTCTTAACATGATGATCTGAATGTGGCTTCTGACTAATATATTTCTTTTTTACATAAGTGAAATAAAGAGTTGTTATTCATTTATTTCAGTCACATCTGACTCTCTGTGCTCCGTTTGGGGTTTTCTCGACAAAGATACTGGACTGGTGTGCCATTTTCTTCTCCAGGAGGAAAGAGGAGCCTAGAAGAAACAAATAAAGGAGAATTGTTTTAGTGCTGACTTTAGAGAATCTCTTATTGTCTTCCCAATTATGATAGTAAGTTCATAGATTCCAATCAACAAGCTACTTTTGAATGAATGAAAAACATTTATTAAGCACTTAACTAAGTGCTCAGCACCGGGTCTACAAATACAAACGTGAAACAGCCTCCCTGAAAAAAGAAAAGTACATGGGGCAGCTAGGTGGCGCAGTGGCATCGGCCCTCGAGTCAGGAGGACCTGAGTTCAAATCCAGTCTCAAACACTTGACACACGTACTAGCTGTGTAACCTTGGGCAAATCACTTAACTCCAACTGTCTTGCCTTCCCCCTTCCAAAAAAAGAAAAAAAAAGTGAGAGCCCTTGCCTTCGAAATGCTTATATTCTAACAGGGAAAACAATCCAGAAAGGAGGATGGTATCTAGGAAAGGGAGTTGATATCTACTATGTTCCTAGAACTGAATTGGGTGTTTTGACCATAAAAAAGTTTATAAAATAAACTTAAGGCTACAAAGAACTTATAAACTTGTCAGGGAGATAGATCTCAAGTATATTAAATAATTGGAAAAATATAAGTTTGAATATATTCAAATTCTGAGATAAGTGGTGTAGCCAATATGGGTTCTGACATCAGTATCTCCTCTAAGCCAAATAGGTTTCTTCTGTTAACCTGCCTGAAGACAGAGGTGGAAATGAGCTGTTATGCCAGTTAAGTATAGGACTCTATTGGAAAGAGACACAAAACATATCATAATAGAGGGAAAGAGGGGAAAGAGAAGAGCTTTGCATGAGATTTGTCCTTGTCAATCTTGGTTCGAAGAAGAAATAACATGCTACATTAAGTATAAAAATCTATAATATCCTACAGGCAGTAGGAGGGGGGGAGGGCTACAAAAGAGGGAGTGTTTAAAAGGGAAGGAAGAAGGGGGAAGGGAGGAAAGGAGAGGGGGGCTGATAAGAAGGAAATACTGAGAGAGGCAGTGGTCAAAAGAAAAACTCTTAAGGAAGGGAAGGAAGAAGAGGAGAAAAATAAAAGCATAAACAGGAGATGGAATAGGATGGAAGGAAAGAGATAATAATCATAACTGTGAATGTGAGTGGGATGAACTCTCCCATAAAAGGGAGGGAGATAGCAGAATGGATTAAAAATCATAAACCCACAATATGCTGTTTACAAGAAACACATCTGAAACAGGGGGATACACACAGGGTAAAGGTAAAAGGCTGGAGTAAAATATATCATGCCTCAGCTAAAGTAAAAAAGGCAGGGGTAGCAATCCTTATCTCAGATAAAGCAAAAGCAAAAACTGATCTAATTAAAAGAGATAAGGAAGGAAACTATATCTTGCTAAAAGGCACCATGGAGAATGAAGCAATATCATTACTTAACATATATGCACCAAGTGGTATAGCATCCAAATTCCAAGAGGAGAAGGCAAGGGAATTAGAGGAAGAAATAGATAGCAAAACTATACTAGTGCAGGACCTCAATCTCCTCCTCTCCGAACTTGATAAATCCAACCTCAAAATAAACAAGAAAGAAGTTAAGGAGGTGAATAGAATTTTAGAGAAGGCAAGTATGATAGATCTCTGGAGAAAACTGAATGGGGATAAAAAGGAATATACCTTCTTTTCAGAGGTACATGGCACATACACAAAAATCAACCATGTACTAGGACATAAAAACCTCACAATTCAGTGCAGAAAGCCAGAAATATTAAATTCTCAGATCATGATGCAATAAAAATCATATGCAATAAAGGGCCATGGAAAGATAGACTAAAAACTAATTGGAAACAAAACAATTTAATCCTAAAGAATGAGTGGGTTAAACAAGAAATTATAGAAACAATCAGTAACTTCATTCAAGAGAATAACAACAATGAGACAACATAGCAAAACTTGTGGGATGAAGCAAAGGCAGTTTTTATGGGAAATTTCATATCCCTGAGTGCATACGTGAATAAATTAGAGGAAAAGGGAGGTCAATGAATTGGGCATGCAATTGGAAAAGGCAGAAAAAGAACAAATTGAAAATCCTCAATTAAATACTAAATTAGAAATACTGAAAACCAAAGGGGACATTAATAAAATTGAAATTAATAAAACTATTGAATTAATAAATAAAACTAAGAGCTGATTTTATGAAAAAATCAATAAAATTGATAGACCCTTAGCCAATATGATAAAAAAGAAGAAAACGAAATTATGAGTATCAAAAATGAAAAGGGTGAATCTACCTCCAATGAAGGTAGAAGAGGAAATTAAAACAATAATTAGGAATTATTTTGCCTAGTTGTATGCACATACATTTGACAATCTAGTGAAATGGATGAGTATTTACAAAAACATAAGCTGCCCAGATGAACTGAAGAGGAAGTAAATTACTTAACCCCACCTCAGAAAAAGAAATTGAACAAGCCATCAGTGAACTCCCTAGAAAAAAATCTCCAGGGCCAGACAGATTTACTAACAAATTCTATCAAACATTTAAAGAACAGTTGATTGCAATACTCTACAAACTATTTGGGAAAATTAGTGAAGAAGGAGTCCTACCAAATTCTTTTTATGACACAAACATGGTACTGATACCTAAATCAGGAAGAGATAAAACAGAGAAAGAAAATTATAGACCAATTTCCCTCATGAATATAGATGCAAAAAAATTTAAATAAAATATTAGTAAAAAGACTATAGCAAATTATCACAAGAATAATACGTTTTGACCAGGTAGGATTTATTCCAGGAATGCAAGGATGGTTTTAATATTAAGAAAACCATCAGTATAATTGATCATATCAACAATAAAGCCAGCAGAAACAACATGATTATCTCAATCGATGAAGAAAAGGCTTTTGACAAAGTACAATATCCATTCCTATTAAAAACACTAGAAAGTATAGGAATAAATGGAGCCTTCCTTAAAATAAGTAGCATCTATTTAAAGCCATCAGCAAGTATTATATGTAATGGGGATAAGCTAGAAGCATTTCCATTAAGATCAGGGGTGAAACAAGGATGTCCACTATCACCCCTCTTATTCAATCTGGTACTAGAAATATTACCAGTAGCAATTAGAGAAGAAAAAGGAATCAAATTAGGCAAAGAAGAGACTAAGCTATCACTCTTTGTAGATGATATAATCATATACTTAGAGAATCCTAGAGAATCAAGTAAAAAACTACTTGAGATAATAAATAAATTTGGCAGAGTTACAGGATATAAAATAAACCCACATAAATCCTCAGTATTCCTATGTATTTCAAATGAAATCCAACAGCAAGAGATAGAAAGAGTAATCCCATTTAAAGTTACCATAGACATTATAAAATATTTGGGAATCTACCTGCCAAAACAAACCCGGGACCTATATGAATACAACTACAAAACACTTTTCACACAGATAAAGTCAGATCTAACTAATTGTGAAAACATCAATTGCTCATGGCTAGGTTGAGATAATAATATAAAAATGACAATTTTGCCTAAATTAAGTTACATATTTAGCACCATATCAGTCAATTTACCAAAAAATTACTTTATAGAGCTAGAAAAAATAGTAAAAATCCATTTGGAAGAACAAAAGTTACAGAATATCAAGGTAATTAATGAAAAGAAATGCTAGGGAAGGTGGCCTAGCAATACCAGATTTTAATCTGTATTATAAAGCAGCAGTCATCAAAACTACTTGGCATTTGCTGAGGAATAGAGTAGTGGATCAATGGAATAGACTGGGTATATGAGACACAGCAGTCAATGACTATAGTAATCTACTGTTTGATAGACCCAAAGACCCAAGTTTTGGGGATAAGAACTCACTATTTGACAAAAACTGCTGGGAAAACTGGAATACAGTATGGCAGAAACTGGACATAGACCATTATCTAACACTGTATACCAAAATCAAATCTAAATGGATGCATGATCTAGGTGTAAAGGCTGATGCTGTAAGCAATCTGGGAGAGCAAGGAATAGTTTACCTGTCAGATTTATGGAGAGGGGAAGACTTTATGACCAAACAAGAATTAGAGAGCATTATAAAATGCAAAATGAATAATTTTAATTACATTAAATTGAAAAGTTTCTGTACAAACAAAGCCAATGTAACCAAGATTAAGAGGGAAGTGGGAAAGAATTTTTACAACCAGTGTCTCTGATAAAGGACTCATTTCTAAAATGTACAGAGAATTGAGTCAAATCTATAAGACTACAAGTCATTTCCCAATTGATAATTGGTCAGGGGATATGAACAGGCAGTTTTCAGAGGAAGAAATTAAAGATATCTATAAGCATATGAAAAATGCTCTAAATCACTATTGATTAAGGAAATGCAAATCAAAACTACTCTGAGGTACCACATCTCACTGGTCAGATTGGCTAAGATGACAAAACAGGAAAATGACAAATGCTGGAGAGGATGTGGAAAAATTGAAACATTAATGCATTGTTGGTGGAGTTGGTAACTGATTCAACCATTCTGGAGAGGAATCTGGAACTATGTCCAAAGGACTGTATATAATTTCATACACTTTGACTCAGCAATACCACTTTTACGGTTGTATCCCAAAGAGATCATAGAAGTGGGAGGAAGACCCATATGTACAAAAATATTTATAGCAGCTCTTTTTGTGGTGTCAAAGAATTGGAAATTAAGGGGATTCCCATCAATTGGGGAATGGCTAAACAAGTTGTGGTATATGAATGGTATATGGAATAGTATTGTGCTATAAGAAATGAGGAGCAGATGGACTTCATATTTAACTGGAGAGGATTATACAAACTGATGCTGAGTGAGAAGAGTAGAACCAGGAGAAATTTGTACACAATTACAGACACAACATATTTGTGACGACCAACTTTGATAGACTGGACTTTTCTGAGCAATGCAGGGTTATAAGTCAACCCCAAAAGTCTTGTGATGGAAAGAGATGTCTACTTTCAGAGAAAGAACTAGAAAGAACAGAGTTTGAATGCAGACTGAAGCAAATTACCTGCTTTCTCTCTTTTTTTGTTTGGTTTTGTTTCGTCTTTCCCATTGTTCATTCCATCCAATACAATCCTTCTTTATAACCTGACCAATGTTTAATGTGGAAGTATTTGCAGATCCTATACCTGATTTTATGCCACCATGGAGGGGGGGGGAGGGGAGAGGCAGGGGAAGAAAATTTGAAACTTAAAGAACTGTGGAACTGAATCTTGTAAACTAAAAGTAAATGAACAAATTAATAAAGACCAAAAAATTTTAAAAAAAATGAAAAGGAAAAAACCAACCCCTGTCCCTTCAGTTCCTCATATAGAAGGGACTTAAGGCCCTTCCCCACCCTGGCTACCCTCCTCTGGACACTCTCCAGTTTATTGATGTCTTTCCCAGTTTAATGTCTGGAATTGAACTTAGTACTCCACATGTTGTCTGACTAGTTCAGAAAATAGCACAACTCTCATCTCTTGATTCCTAGAATTTAGGCTTTTCAATACTGCCTACGTTTCTTTCTTAGATACCGTATCACATTGTCGACTAACAGTAACCTTGCAGTTTGTTAAAATCATTAGAAGCTTTGCAGGGGAATGCTATCTAGTCATGCTTCCCCAATCCCATGCCCTCATCTTGTTCTTATGAATTTCCTTTTTGAAGTTCAACACTTTATAATAGCTTCTATTAAATGTCATCTGATTAGATTTAGATCAAGATTCTAACCTGTCAAAAATCTTTGTGAGTGTTGATTGTCATCCTGTCTATGTGTAAGCTACCCCTCCAAGCATTATGTTATCTCTAATTTTTATATGCCTGACTTGTTGGCATTAATATCAAATGAGTTAAAGTTCTTTGTAGTTATAAAACATCATATATATATATATATATATATATAGAGAGAGAGAGAGAGAGAGAGAGAGAGATCGAGATCATTATCAATAATAATATTAATTGGAAACTATCATTATTAATATAATAATGTTAACAATTACAACAGTGATATATTAGAATTCTTCAAATCAGATAGATTCTACAAAGACCTAACCTGGTCAATTCAGGATAAATAGGAAGATATTTTGCTTGAATCTGTAAAAGGTTTTGGCAGACATGATGGACCCTGGCCTTACCAAACCCAGGGACCCAATTTGAATGAATGTAGCTAGTATGCCTTACTCTATAAATTCTCTTTCATTGACTGTCCCACAAAACTGAGGTGATTCCAAGATTCCATTCTTTCAACATGGTGCAGATTTAGGACTAAAAAGAGATATTAAAAGAACGAAGTATTTATGTGCTTAATTGCAACCTGAATTCTTAAAAGTTATGTCAATGGAGTGAAAACTCTACCAGATACTACCATGCTGGAAAGTCTTTGGGCCTAGTATCGATGACAGGTAATGTCACTGTCATTGACAGTGACAGACACTGTCTTCTTTCAGAGGCAATGGGTAGTGTAGTGGATAGAGCACTGGAGATGGGAAGACCCAAGTTCAAATTTGACCATAGACACTTAATAGCTATGTAACTCTGGACAAGTCTCAACCTCTGTTTACCTCAGTTTCCATTACTATACAATGGGAATGATATCAAGGACCTACCTCTCAGAGTTGTTGTGAATTTCAAAGGAGATAATATCTGTTAAAAATGCTAACACTATGCTTAGTACATAGTAGACACTATATAAATACTTACTCCTCCACTTTCTTTCTAAGGATCATCCTAGCTAAGCATGAAGAGGCAATTCACCAATAGGCTGGTCATTTGGTGATTTTTTTTTACTATGTTTACCATTTACTATGGTAACTCATGAAATAAAAAAAGTAAAAAATGGGCCTCAATACCCTTCTGCTCCTTCTGTCATGTGTCAGAGCAATGGAAACAGGACCAAAAAATTCTCAGAACCCCTTCATTGTTAGACTGTCTATAACTATTAACTTATATGTTGGCACCCTAAAGGGGAGATCATTGTTCCATAACCAATGAATGAACATTCTACCAGAATAACTGATCATCAATCTTAACATTCTCAATATACTCAAAACTAGAAAACAAATAGGTGACAAACATTAATTAATGTAAGGGTGCTTTGTGGATTTTTCCTGAAGAGGCAAATAAAAGATTACATGAAACTAAAATGTCATTTCATGGAATATGATCATCTTGAATAACAATAACTTAATAAGTATAAACAAAGAAGCCATTATAAACATAATTGCAGTTTAAATATCAACATCTGTTACAGAGGATGAGCAGAAGAGTAAAATCTAGGAAAAACTAAATAAAACCCTTCAAATTAAACTAACACATATATTTAATGCTCAATGACTTCATTGCAAAGACGGTCATCAGAGAGGATGGTAAAAAATATGGTGGAAAATGCAGTGCAGGAGTTAGAAATCTAAAAGGCCTGCATACTACAGAGAATCCTTCTGTGAAAATATTATTCCTATATTTTCCCCCAAGAAGAGAATTTGAAGATGTTAGACATGGAAAACCTCAAATAACAGAACCAGAAAAAAACGACATTGAGCATATCTCATCAGATACCAAATGTCTGATTAACAATGTAAGAGACATTTCTAAATCAACTGTATACAGCCCATCTACCAATTTGTTAAAGAAAATCTATCCTCCACACAGCTGCAAAAGTGATTTTCCTAAAGCATAGATTATTGGCATGTATCACTCCTTCACCCAATAAACCACAATGACTTCCTATTACTTACATGATGACAACATAAATTCCTCTTATTTGTCATTCTTTGTATATACTTTGCTCTATGATCTAGCTACAAAGTTTTATTATGCCTTGAATGTGATACCACCTCTCCTATTTCTGTGCCTTTGCACTGTTTTCTGTATCTGAAATATTCTACTTCCTTACCTCTGCCTCTTAATTTCTCTTGATTTCTTCAAGTCACAGCTCGAATTTTTCCATAATTATTTCCTAGTATTACCAGCTATTAGTTACTTACTCTTTGGGATTACCCTCCATCCACTCTGTAAGTTTCAATTCATGTACAAGTCAAGATATGACCCTGTAATATTATTGGTCCTCTTCAAACAACACTCTCATTTTCTACATGCTGCTCACCATTAGAATGTGAACTCCATGAAAACAGTATTTTTTTCCTTTTTTTTTTCTTTTAACCCCTAGGGTTTAGTTCAGTGTCTGGCATATCATAAGTAGATAAATATTTGCTCAGTTTTTATTTGATTTATATAATGAGATAATTTGCCCATTAATGCCAGTGGAAATATCAAATTTACATTCTCATTAAAGTTCTTGATAAGTGCTGAAAAAGGAAGTAAAAGACACTAAAGGGGGGAAATGTGTGGAGAAGAGAGATTAGACTAAGTCTGTAGAAAGGTCTGTTTTAGAGGCAACACAGTGTTTAGGGAATTAAAGTATTAATTCTCAAAATAACTCAATGGGGAAAATACTGAATGGCTGGAAAATATAGGGCGCAGCACTTAATTAGTGATGAATTATACGCAATAAGCAGCATAAAAGGTATCGCTGAATGGGATTATGTCTGTAAAAGGAAGTAGTAGAGGCCTTGAGTGAGATCATTAACAAATGCACAGTATTGACCTATATAATGCCAGGAATTCCAGAAGAAGGTCCCCAACCCATTGGATGACAGCCCTAACTTCCAGAAGTTATGAAAGAAGGACAAGGCTTTTATGGATGATGAAAAGGCATGACTGGGTTATGATCTGTTCTCTAGAAAGCAGTACCCATAACAAGGGGCCATCAACATATAGTATGTTCTTCTGAGGACCTCAAAGCATTTTACGAGTATTGTACTACAGAGAATTGGGCAACTTGGGGGTCCTAGGGAGTAGTTCTTTATCACTAACAATGTGATAGGAGGATAAGGAAGATTTCCTAGAAATTGTTATAATACTACTGTGGGGAAAACTCCTTCCTGGAAATCATGACAGTGTACAAATTTAGGAACTCATTGAATGAAAGAGCACATTTATCCAGAGGAAATCAAAATGAATAAGGATTCCATCGTAGCACCCATTACCAGAGGAGAAATTTGGCCTTCCTGACCTCAGTCTCCTAATCTGTAAAAGTAAGGACTGGGACTAGGTGATGTCTAAAGGCCCTTCTGGATTGAAGATTGCAGCATTCTTACTGAATAAGCTACTTCTTAGGGATAAATTAGGCACCTTAATAAGTAACATGAAATTCCCTAAATTAGAGTCCTAGTTATCTAAAAGAAGTAATACACCTCAAGTTTTATCTCAAATGATAGGGCATTAGTGTACCTAGGATGGAAATCAATAGATGTGGTCTTATGGAATCAGTGCATTTCCAAATTCATCTAGCTCACACCCTGGGAATAATGAGTTCACTTGGCAGCATTTGTTCAGTCATTTTCAGTCATGTCTTTATGAATCTTTATGAACCCATGTGGGGTTTTGTTGGCAAAGATATTAGAGTGGTTTTCCATTTCCTTCTCCAACTCAATTTACAAATGAGGAAACTGAGGCATAATTGACTTACCTAGGGTCACACAATTAGTAAGTGTCTAATGCTATATTTGAAATCAGGGAGATGAGTCTTTCTGACTTCAGGCCTGATACTCTATCCACTGTGCCACCTAATTGCCCAGCATTTCGTTAGTCCTGATAAGAGCTCTCTAAAGTAAATGAATAGAAACCAGTGGAGACTTCCTTCTTTTGATGGTGTAAAGATGTTTTGGAATCACCTAGTTTTCAAACTCAAATTATCCTTGACTTTCTTTTTTTTCATCCCTCATATGCAATCAGCTGCCAAAGTGTTGTCAATTCTTTCTCCACAAGTTCTCTCCCATCTGTCCACTCATAAAGTCACCACCTTGGTTTAGGCCCTAATCACTTCTTGCCAGAACTTTTGCAATAGCCTCCTAATTGGTCTCCCTACCTCCAACCTGTCCTTCACTTCTTTGCTCTAGTGAAATTCCTGAAGCACAGGTCTGACCCCATCATTTTCCAGCTTAAAAAGGTCCGGGGCAATCCCTAGACAAAAAATGAAATCCTCCATTCAGTATTTAAATCCCACCACAATCTAAGCCTAGTGTAACTGTCCAGATTTATAACATATTGCCCTCCTTCATTCCCCTAAACTGCAACCAAAATGGCCTGTTTGTCCTACATCCCAGCATTCCATCTTCCTTCTCCAGGAACAGGCTGCAATGTACTCTCTCCTTACCTCCACCTCTTAAAATCTCTAATTTCTTTCAAGGCTCAGTTCAAAAGTCACTTCCTGCAAGAGGCTGATTCTGATTCCCGTAGGAAGTATCTCTCCTTTCCTCCCCTCCAAATATTTTGAATTTACTTTATATATATTTTACATTATTTTTCTGTATATATTCTCTTTCCTCCATTAGAACATAACCTTCTTAGAAGCAAAAACTTCCTCATTTCTGTCTTTGTATCCCCAGCATCTAATATTACCTGACATATGGCAGCTTGTTATTAAATGTTTGTTCAATGAAGTGATCGATTTTGGAATAGAAAAGGGAAAGGAATATGCATTTATATAGCACTAGCTACATGACAGGCACTTTACAGATACTACATTATTTGATCCTTCCAACAACCTGGGAGACAGGTGCTATTATCTCCATTTTGTACCTGAGGAAACTGAGGAAAGCAGAAGTAAGGAACTTGTCCACGATCACACAGGTAGTAAGTAACTGAGGCTAAATTTTAACTCAAGTCTTCCTGATGCCTGTCCCAGTGCTCTATCCAGGGTTTTCTAGATTCTAGGCTAGCTTATCAGAGGAAGATGAAAAGTAGCTAAGGAAGACAGGAAGCATTCCAGGTGTGTATGGAATATCTTTCTCCCTTTTTCCTCTAAAGCAGAATATCTTCTATAAGAGAATCAAGATAAATTCCAATGATGCCATGTTTCATTGTGATCCACCCCACATTTAAAGGTCAGTGACTCTATAATCACTCCTCTGTCATTCCAATCTTTTAAGTTATGCTTACTGGATGGAGGCAGCTATATTTCACACAAATAAGGAATTATTCACAAGGTGCTAATTTCAGAAAATGGGGAGAGTTTGCTTTATTTTTTCCAAAAACCCTGGAGAGGCAGCCTCATGTTGTAATTGGAGGGGCAGCCTCATGTTGTAATTGGAGGGATGTCTTTAGAGTCATAAAACACCCGGGCTTAAGACCTGCCTCAGTCACATGCTAGCTTTCTTACCATGGGCAATAATTATGTCTCTCAGTGCTCCCAAGTAAATCTTCGAGACTATAAATTACAGACAAACTCTTGGTTTGAACCAGTAGAGGGAGTTTCACCTCTGGGAGCTCCCTACATAGATGAAATCACAGGTCCAACCCCAATTTACATTCTTCAGCTTAAAAAAAAAAGATCTTCTTGGTTTTTTTGTTTATTGTTTTTGTAGTTTTTCTTTTCTCTCTCAGATAAACCTAGGGCTGGAAGAGGCACTTGAGCTATAGGAAAAGCACAATAATTAGAGAGAAAATGAGGCCAGGTGAACTTTGCCGAGGTCACATAGGTGGTAATTGGGAAGCTAGGATTTGAATCAATATCCTCGAACTTGAAATCTGACCCTCTTAGTTTCAGCTACTAAGACCCCTCAGGTTGGCAAGGAAGATTTACTTATCATTAGCAGTACGTTGTGATTTACATAGCACACAAGATGGACAGAATTTGTCAGCTACTGGCACAGCAGGCTAGGCCCTTAGGGAAGTAATAATCTTAGAAAGACTACTAAGCAAACATTTCAGCCCATTCACACACACACGCACACCCACACCCACACATACACAAGAATATGGCATAGCTCAGTTTCAGCAACAGGATGCATTTTAAAACTCTAGGATTTATACTCAAATGTTAGAAATATTTATGCTTCCTGAATACACTGCTGATACACTTACCTAGCTCTACCCTAGCACACACACAAAATAGTACTTTAGACTTTTGAGGTACATTTTGGTACAGAAATGGTCCCAAAAGTGCCCATCTCTCTCTAGATCACCTTAAATCCAAGAACCCTGAAAAATTAGGATCATTCCAGATTTCATAAAATGTGAAACTATTCTGAATGGAATGAGTCCACTGTCCCTGGGATGATGAAAGTGGACACTGTATCAGCAATGCCATATTCACAATGCCTATGGAGATTACAAATATGCTGATATAATTATCCATCACAAAATACATCATGCTTGCCATATGGGGGAATAAGCTGGAAAATTTATTAAGATACCAAAAGACTGAGTCCCAAAAACACAAAGTGAAAGCCATCAGAGTAGTTATGACATTGGAACAGGTAGATAAAGTAGAAAGCACCCACATTTTCAAGCCTTTGAAACAGAACAGGCTACCTCAGGCAAAGGTCCTCCTCTCCCCACTCACAGCAACCATCCAGCGTCCAGGAAGCGCGCTCCCAGCAGCTCCGGCCCCTGGCAGTCCTCAGCAGGAGTCCTTAGCAGAAATTCTGGCTAACTCAAAAAGGGCTTCATGCTGCCGCTACCGCTGCTGCCACTGCCACTGCCGCTGCTGCCACCAGCCACCACAGGAACTCCAGCTTGGCTTCCGCTTCCTTTTGCTCCACCCCTTCCTGCTACGTCAGCAAGTCCAACGGGGCATGGAAGATCTTTAAATCCCATAACCCTTACAGACACAAAATATAAAATAGTTACTCTAACCAAAAGATACCAATGATCTGTTTTCATAACATATTTTTGTTTTGTCAAATATTTCCCAATTACATATAAAAATTTTAACAATCTATTTTAATGAGTTTAAGAATAATCTTTCAAATACTCTCTAAGAATCAATATGCAAAAATGAAAAATATTATAGATTTTGCCTCTAACAGCAAACAAAAAACAGGCAAAGATATAACAATTACAAATCCTCATCTACTTTCTCATATCTATAAAATCTTTTAGAATAATTGATGCATGCATTAATGGTATTTTCCATTTAAACATAATATTCCCAGCTGAGCAAGAATTACCTTTTGCAGGGGGCGGCCAGGTGGCTCAGTGAGTAAGAGCACGAGCTCCAGTGTCGGGATGACCTGAGGATCAAATCTGGGCTCAGATACTCAACACCACACCCAGAAATAACTGGCCGTGTAACCTTGAACAAGTTACTTAACCCCGATTGCTTAAAAAAAAAAAAGAATTACCTTTTGCAGATACTTTTCTATCAGTAACCATACCTTTATAATCACACAACTGACTCAAATGTGAGAATATAAGATCTGGTTATGTGTACTGATATTTAGAAAATGGATGATTCAATAAAAAGTAAAGTTTTAATGGAACAGGTGCCCAACATGTAGCATGATTATGTGTAGCAGAACAAAGGGTGATCCCCCCATAAAGTATTATGAAGGACAATTCAGTTTCATGAAGTATGATACCCCCATGAGATGGTCCCCATACTCAACTTGCATTTGCCACAAGGGTTGATCACTTTTAGGTCTATGTAAGTATGCATATATCTACAACATATGTATGTGTACATATATACACGTGCACATACATAAATGTGTATATGTATATAATATGAGAATACATATGTGTGTATCTATCAATAATACCTCTTTCCTCTTAGCACACAGTGGAGAATGAATTCTCCTTTTCTAACTTCCTCTTCCCAGAAGACTCCAAAGCCATAGTCAAAGAGATGTTACCAAACTGGTGAATTCTGGAAGAGCATCTGCCAAAGTTTCCTATCTTGACAGCAGCACTCACAGCTTGTGTGTTATAAAGCAAAATATATATACACATATTTTTCTTCTATTTATAGGTCAATGTACATTTGCCAGGGAGTATGATACTTGTTCAAGTCTCCTAAATATTATACTTCAATATGGAATCAGTATCTGTTCATTCGCCCTGAGCCGCAGCCCACACTGGATACATCTCTTATCTCTCTAAAGGAATTAAAACCTCTTTTCAAATCTCTACCTATATAAGCATTAATCATAGCAGACAAGGATTTGATGGCCTTTTGGATTTTCTTTGTTCATAACTACAATTAAGACATAAATGAATACGTGAAGGTATGGGAAGATGGGTCAGAAGGTAAATAAATAAATTTAGTCCCATTGGCTCCAGATTTGAGAGCAAATTGCTTTTTCTGCCTCTTTGTCTTCTAATTAAGCAGGAAATAAGATGGAGCCAGTAATGAATATCACATTAGTTCCCAAACACCACCAAATCCCACCAAGGAAATGAAGAAGTAGGCCATAGAAGTCAGTATCTAGAAATCAGATAAAAGATGACCCTATCAATGACACTTCCTTCCTCATAGCATAGAATGGAGAACGAATTCTTTTTTTTCTTAGTTTCCTCTTCCCAGAAGACCCTAAAGTCATGTTCAAAGAGATGGCACCAAACTGGTGAATTCTGGAAGAGCATCCACCAGTCTCCTATACTGACAGCAGCACTCATACATAGCTCATTACAAGAGCAAAATTAAGCCTTGGAGATCCTTAGACAAATTGTCTCCAACATACACATAATTTTTTTAATGTCAATTTTAGCTGTAACTATGGAGATCATTTTAGCCCGCTTTACACTGAATACGATCATCATAGTTTATCTTCCTTTTAAGTTGTACGTCAGGTCATAGTGGTACAATGAACAGAAAGTCATACTGTCATTGACTGATCATTTCCTCCCTTCTCTTACCTCACATACCCATAATATCTTTCTTCACTATCTCCTTCACGTCAATCTCTGATGAAGGCATGACCCTATTACTTGCCAGTGCCAACTCCCCTGTATGTACCTTTGATCTCATCCCCTTCTCTCTTCACCATTAGAATGCCCCCACTGTCACCTTCCTCCTACTTCCTCTGTTTTTCTGTCCATCTTTGATACTCCCGTACTTCCTATAAACATGTCCAATTTTCTGAATCCTTAAAAAACCTTTACTAAATCCTAATGCCCCATAAGAATCATGTTATATTTCTTCACCCTTTCCCAGCTAACCTTCTTGAAAAAGCTCTCTGTACTCATTGTTTCCACTTCCTCTTCTCTCATTCTTTTCTACACATTTTGTAATCTGACCTCCATCCTCATCCTCTTACTAAAACCACTCTTTCCAAAGCTGACAATGTTCTCTTAAACATGAAATCTAATACCCTTTCTGCAGTCCTCACAGCACTTTTGAGCAACTTTTCCTCCTGAATATTTACTCTTCCATGGTTTTTATGATCCTGACCTATCCTGGTCCTTCTTTTACCTGTCTGCCCCCTTTTTAGTCTTCTTACTTCTATGTCACACCCACTAATGGTGTCACCCAAGACTCTGTTCTAGGCTCTTTTTTTTCCTTTATATACTCTCATTTGATGATCTTAATAGCTTCCAAGGGTTCAATTATCATCGCTATGCAGATGATTATTCAATCCATATATCCATTCCTAGTATTTCTCCTGAGTTCCAGACCCATATCACCAACTGAACATTGGACATTTTAAACTAGATGCCACATAGGTACCTCAAACTCAAAATTCTTGCTACATTTTCCCCCAAATCTAACCCTCTTGCAGACTCTGCTATCTTTCCAGTCCTCCAAGTTGGAAATTTCAACATCAACCTTGACTCTTCATGCTCCTCAACTCATATAGTTGCCAAAATCCAATCTCTCTCTAAAATGTCTCTCCGTTACAATCTCTTCTCTTCACTCATACAGTCACTTCCCTAATGTAGGCTATTATCACCTCCGACTTGAACTATTAAAATAACCAGATTGGACGTTTTGCCTTAAGTCTCTCCTGCATCCAATCAACTCTTGGCATAGCTGCCAAGTAAATTTCTTAAAGTACAGATCTAACCTTTGTTAGCATGCCCTGCCCTCCCACTCAAAAAACTCCAGTAGCTCCCTATTAATCTTGATCTCTTAATAAGCTCCTTGAGAGCGGGGATTGTTTTTGCTTTTGCTTTTTTATTTCCAGTGCTTAGCCTGTGTACCTACATAGTAGGCACGGGATAAATATTTGATTCATTGAATGTAACTGAGCCTCGGAGAATTGAAGTTACTTGCTGAAACACACATGACTACCAAGTGGCAAATGCTAGACCCAAACCCAGGCCATCTGAATGACAAGCTGGAACTCTTTTCCCTACATCATTGTTAGCCCTATCATCAGGAAAACCAAGCGGAGCCAAGGAAACAAGTAAAATGCTTTCTGAGCAGCTGTTCCAAAAGAATTGAAGGGCAAAAAGGGAAGCAATGATAAGGGAAGACTGGGCCAGACAATGATTAGTTGAATATTTACTCTTCTCAGTGGAGTGAAAAGCTAGGCAAAACTCAGTTGTTCTTCAAAAGAATTAGCTATCTTCAGGATAGAGAACAGACCCTTGTAAGCTTTCAGGATTCCGGAAAGGTGTGTCTACTGAGTATAAGTTCCCTGGAGAGCTGCTATCTAGATAGGCTCTTCTCTGTGTGCCCAGGGGTTCAGTCATTCATGTGAAGACAGCCAGGAAAGTAACTATTTTGTGTCTGAATTTTCTTCCTTCCCAATCTCACCTCAGGAATCCCCTGTTCTCCAGTTGTCTGTGCTTGGCACTTCCCCCAGAGTAGATGGTTTATTAAAAGGGCAAGTCTGTAAAGACACGGTGTCAATTCAGAAAAAATCTAAGGCAAAATTCCCTTCCATCACCTGAGGAACATGTTTCACAGGCCCCAGTGGAAGATATCCTGTCAAGATCCCAGGAGCAGATAGTGTGGGGTCTGATATTAGTAAGTTTATATAGCTCAACTGGATCTAATTTACCCCCTCCTACCTCCTTTCTTGTCCATTTCATAATATCTCAAAAATAGAAGCAATCTCAAATGTTATCTAATCCATGACTAAGCAGGAATCACCCTTAGAATAGCTTCAATTTCCCAGTTCTGTCATTCAGATTTATGTTGGGGGTTTTTTCATTCTCTATCATAATGAGAGCACAAATCCAGTTAAATAGCAAAACTGATGCCTGCTGCCATCTCTGTACAAATTGTTGAACCATTTGTTTACCTCGCAAAAATTTTCAGCCTTTTGGTTGACATTTTAGGCTTCTTTAGTATCTAGTCCGTTACTTGGCCTTCTATCTATACCGACATTTCTGCTAACTTCCCTAGCATCTTTTGGCATAATTGAATGACTCCAACACATTTTCTATGGATTTATTCACTTCTGACATTGTCTCAAAGAGGTTTGTACATCATTCTTTGTACTGCAACCTTCCATGCTATACTCTGGAGGAAGGTACAAGTGAAAAGGCAAAAAGTACATGGGAACCAAGAGCTCCAGAGAATCAGGTCAGTTTATTATTTATAGACCATGAGGAAGCATAGCTGAGCCATAGTCACCAATCACTACTAGTTTACTGATTCTGATCAACTGCCTTCAAACAATGACCCATCAAGTAATCTTATCAGGTTGTTTGGAAAACTCTTCACTGGAATAAGGAACCTCAATCCACTGCTTTCCTCACCAAAGAAAAGAAAAATGGGGTAGGTTCAGAGAAGTTAAATAAATAGGTCACAAAAGTATCTGGGATAGAGATAGCATTGAGTTAAGGTTACTAACTACTAACTTTTACTTTTTTTACTTTTTTTATTACTTTTTTAATTTATTAATTAATTTATTAATTACTAAGTTACTAACTAACATTTTATGCTATTGAGCATTATCTTATGACTCTTTCCACCTTGTTTGTTGAAGCTAGAGTGATATATTTTTACATCTTTATATTTTTCTTTGATTTTCTAGGCTACAAGAATATACTTGCTAGTTGAAACCAACGGGAAAATATTTCAGTCATGTTTTAGTCATGCCCTACTCTTCAGGAGGACATTTGGGGTTTTCTTGGCAAAGAAACTAGAGTGGTTTGCCATTTCCTTCAGCTCATTTTACAGATGAAGACACTGAAGCAAACAGGGCTAAGTGACTTGGCTAGGGTCACACAGCTAGTAGTGAGACCACATTTAAACTTAGATCCTCCTGACTCCAGAGCCAGAACTGTGCCAAAAATATTCCAGTTCACAATTGACAGAATTCTCTAAGTTCATTTGAAAAAAACTAATTCTATGAATAGCTTGTAGATTGATAAAAGGAGAATCATGAAATAAATAGGAGATAAATGCTGAGATTTTTGAGGTAGACTTTGAAAAAAAAAAAGACAATTTAGTAATATCTTCCAAATCTAATAGGTAAGAAATACTCTTTCCTAGTACTGATATTCTCACATATTCTCCTCATTAGATTCATTTGAGCCAACCCAAAAGAAAAGAACCCACTGTCACAATAGGTTGAGTCTTAGAAGAAGAGGCAAACGTTTTATACCCCCCTCTACTTGTCCCCATTTTTATTTATTGCCTCCTTTTCACTTGCAGTGTATTGATTCACCTACTCTTCTCAATCTCTCTTGTCTTTCTAAAATGAAATTCCCACTATAATGTGGAAAGGCAGTAAGTAAAAAATGAATGGATATCTGGGCTTGAGGTCTTTTAGTACATGTGGGTTCAAATCCCACCTTGAACACATACTAGCCATGTGACCCTGTCAAGTCCTTTATCTTCTCTGGACATATTTGTTATATAGAAAATGAGGATAATCGAAATTATAATACCTCGAAGGACTATTGTGAGGTTCAAATGAGATAAATAAAATGTTTTACACCAGGTAGCTGGGTGGCACAGTGGACAAATGCCCAGTTGGAGTCAGGAAAATTCATCTTTCTGAGTTCAAATCAGACACTTATTAGCTGAGTGACCCTAAAAAAGTCACTTAACCCTGTTTGCCTCAATTTCTTATCTGTAAAATAACCTTTATTACTTTTTTGTAATGTCAAACAGCTCCAGTATTTTTGCCAAGAAAACCCCAAAGGGGTCACAAAGAATCAGATAAAATTGAAATTACCAAACAACAACACAAAATTATTTTAAAAACTTTAACACATAGTGAAAGAAAAGGGAGTTGGACTTAATGACCTCTAAAATACCTTCCTTTTAACTCTAAATCTATGAATACCAATGGGGAAAGGAAAAAAAAAAACAATCTGACATTCTGAAACCCATGAAAGGACTTTACAATCAAGGAATTCATCAAGTACATCAGGAAATTGTTTGTAAGAACTTGTCCAAAGTCTGAAAGAAGTTACGCCTGGCCAAAGGTCAGAGTGCTTTTGTTTAGACTTTCCTGACACATAATAACATATGTTTCTACACCAGGTCTTAAGTAATAGAGTTCAGAGGCCTATCCTGCAACGACCAGGGACAAAAAGGCAAAGCAGTTTTCAGTATCAGTCATTAGCTCAAAGAAATTCTTAAGAGCAACGGTAACACATTAGCTGCATATGCAAATGATCAACATTTAAATATTTCAACCTCAACAGACATTTCTACATAAATACACACCTGAGTAAAAACTCTGGATGGATAATCCCGACTTGACCCAATTCCAGAAGGCCTCTTGTGAACAAAATAAATGTGAATGGCATTTGAATAAGTGTGATCTGCATTTTGTTCAGTCAGAATGGCATGTGGGAATATATAAATTTAAGAAAGCTTGGGCTCTACTTTCCCAATTACCACCTGTACTTTGAAAAGCATCATCCAACCTTTCTGTTTTCTCTAGAACTACCACTTTCTTTGTGACATTTTTTTTTTGTTAGGGGAGTACTTACCCTGTGATTTCACTGGTGTAACTAATTCCTGGTCGGAAAACTCCCTAGGTTCAGCAACTTGTCTATTTCTTACCGTCTTAAAGAATTGCACAGGATGTTAAGAGGTTAGCTGACTTGAATAGGAATGTACCAGTGACTTATCCAGGGCCATATAGTCAAACACAAAAAAGAGACAGTACCATTCCAAAAAAATTTTTAAGACAAAAATTCTAAAATACCAACTAATTCCCCTTAAAAAATGGGTAAATGGAGCAAATGTTATATACATCTCAAGCAAAGAATTTAATTTTAAAAACCAAACAGATCAATCCTTACAGCCATCTACTTCACTCATTTTAAGGAATCTCCTTGTTAAAGAAAGTTCCCCCTCCTCCCCATCTCCCACCCTCAAATCAAATATATAAACTAGAGACAATAGAAACAAGTATAATTTGTAAAAAGTGCACTAAAGGGAAGGTCAGATTTCAATTTTTGAGGGAGGATATTGGTTCCTCAAAACTCAAATGGTTGTGTAACTTTGGTAATTTCCTCCAAGGAGTCCCTCCAAGAAGAGACAGATCACAGCCCATTCATGTCTGGCTCATCCCAGGAGACTCATGACAAAGTCCCTCCACAAGCTGAGAGGTTCCATTATGTGTGGGGTACAGACACCCTAACCCAAATTGACTACTCAGAGACCTCTCAAAGTGAAGGTAGAAAGTTTTATTAGAATCTCATGAGAAGTGGGCTGTCCAGACACTGGAAAATATCCAGGGAGAGGAGGCCAAGGTACAGAAGCAGAAACTGGGTTAAATAAGCAAGGGTCACCTGCCCCTCCCAAACATTAACCTAATTATTACTAATGAGGCTCTAATTTTGTTAGATACTGTACATAATACAAGAGGTTCACTACGCAAGCACAGTAACAACCTCAGAATACTGAACCCCCTTCAGTCCAACCTAGATGTGTCCTTATTTGGGCCTGAGTGTCCCAAGGCTGCTGTCTGCTTTCTGATTGGTCAAATCCACCTGCTACTGCCAACATTATTTCATTTTTAGTATTATCTAGGAGTTCTCTGGGAACTGGGACCTCAAACTTCTTCCCAAGGCTACTGTCTTGCACTTTTTATCAGTAGTCTTGTTTCAACAATTCTTGCAGTTCTATAGAAACTTAACCCTTTGCTACCTCTCACACTACCATTCCTTTCCCCAAACTAAAAACACCTCTAATTTGGTCTCAATAGTTAATCCAATTGTATTCATACTCAATAGCTCTTACATTACCTTAAAATACACAATGACTTACATGTATATATGGGGAAACAATACTGAACTTAGTTACAAAATATAAGGAAGTAATAAGAATGTATATAGGATGTTCAGAATGGGGAAACTTAACTGCAAGTTATCCCTCACAATTGGAAGCCTTCTGTTTTCTCCGGACATCTCTGAGGTATGGGTAGATCACACTGGCTATGTACCTGTCATCATTCTTCCTCCATATGTAACAAGACCTATCTTGGTTTTTAATGACACAGTTTACCCCGGCTCTTTTTGTTCCTGAATATTCTAATTTGGTTGTCCATAACTATAACACAGACCTATAAAACCAATGAAGCATTTGGCAAAGAAGGAGAGTTTTACTGAAAATGGCAATAGAAAAGTTTAAGTCTTTAAATCTTAAGGCTAAGATGATCGCAGGGAGGATATGCTCCAGACTTAGAAAATTTCAGTATATACATCCCAGTTACATACTTTTTCCTGACCCTCTAGGACTCTTCAATATGACTAGATAAAAGCATTTATTGATCACTTTTAAAGTGCCAGGTGCCATGCTAAACAATGGGAATACAAATACAAGCAAAAAGAAAGTCCTTGCCTTCAAGTTGCTTATACTCTAATAAGGGAAAGATAACATAAAATGAAACTGAAAAAATGTGTTGGAGTTGGGGGAAAGGGAGAAATAGGAAAAATGAGGAGGTGAGTCAATTTCAAAAAGGCTTTGATGCTGTTCAGTTGTCCAACTTTTGTGACACCATTTGTGGTTTTCTTGGCAAAGATATCAGAAGAGTTTGCCATTTCCTTCTCCAGATTTTTACAGATGAGGAAACTGAGGTAAATAGGGTAAAGCAACTTGCCTAGTGTCATAAGAGTCTGAGGCCACATTTGAACTGAAGAAGAGGAGTCTTCCTGACTCCAGGACAGTCACTCTATCCACTAGAACGTTGAGAAGCCCCCTCAAAGGTTAGCATGGCATTTCAATCAAATGGTGGTTCTGATGAGGGATGACTCCCAATAGGTTCAGCAGAAACTCTGATCTTATCTAAGACCAGAAAGCCTGTGATTCAGTCTTGAAAGAATTCAGTAAGCCCAGGCTAACTTGGAGTCGGAGTTGTAAAAGTTTATTATACACCTTACAGCAGGCAAGGATCCTTAGGAGACCTGCAACTTTAAAGGGGTAGAATCAAGATTTATATAGAATCATCCATAGTAGAACCCGTGCCAATTATGCTAACTAGGTGATTAAGGGTGGGATTAGGGAGGAGTTTAAGGTGGGGACTGTGTTTAAAGGAACATTCATCTTTAACGTAACTGCCCAGGCATATTGCCCATGATTCACTGGGAAAAAACCCAAGGGGGGGGACTACCTGGAGGTGTGGTTTTAGGCTTGAAATGTCACTAAGTCGGCTAGCAGTCAAGGGCTGATGGAGAAGTGCCCAGTCTGCCACCCATCACTGTCATGTTTGACAGGATTGATGTCTGGGAACCAAGGCTAACGGAGACTCAGTGTGTGGATGATAGGCTAAGGAGTTAACCCAGAGATAGAGTCCTGAAGGATTCATTGAGGCAGCCAAGGAGTCAACCCAGAGATAGGGTACCAAAGGATTCATGTCAGGAAGTTGCTTGAGCTCTCCCTAGTTTCCCTAGGAAATTAAATCAAGCATTAAATCAAGTCTCTAAACAGATTCTAGAGTGAAAGAAACCACAAAAAGACAGAGTGCAACAATTTTCCTGCTTAAGATAACTTAGAAGAACTTCAGGAAAAGCCTGTCTCACTTGGGTAAAAGGGGAGGGCAGCCCATCCCAGACAGTGTCTGGGTAAGTCAGTAGGAGGCTCTTAGCAGCAGCACAGATTAGCAACTGAGACCCCTTGGCTAGTGACATAACAGGCCAGCTATGAGGCCTTTAGTCCCAGTGCAGAAAGCAAATTGCCAGCTCCAGAACCCTGGCACAACTAGGCTGGGCCACCCCAGTTCAGGAAGCAAGCCACCAGCACCTCAGGTCCCACACAAAGTCATTGACTAGTCCCCTAACCCCCCGGCACAAGAAGCTTGAGACAGTGCCCCCTGACTCTAGCAATACAGATCAACTTTGAAAGCCAGGAAATAGGCAAACAACATGAGCAAAAAGCAAAAAATAAGGTTGACCATAGAGAGCTTTTATGATGACAGGGAAGATCAAAACACAAACTCAGAAGAGGACAAACATTGTCAATATGCCAACATCTGAAATTCTAAAGGGGAATATGAATTGGTCTGAAGCCCAAAAAGCCTTCTTAGAAGAGCTCAAATAAGTCAAATAAGATAGGTAGAAGAAAAATTGGGAAAAGAAATAAGAGGTATGCAATAAAGAGTCAGTAGCATGGAAAAGGAAAGACAAAAGTTGACTAAAGAAAACAACCCCTTTAAAAGTAAAATTGAAAAAAAAAAAAATAAAAGCAAAATTGGCCAGATGGAAAAGAAAGTACAAAAGCTAACTGAAGAAAATAATTTCTTCAAAATTAAAATTGGTCAAGTGGAAGTTAATGACTCCATGAGATGTCAAGAATCAGTCCAACAAAATCAAAAGAATGAAAAAATAGAAGAAAATGTAAAATACCTCATTGGAAAACAACTAAATTGTAAAGTAGATCCAGGAAAGATAATTTAAGAATCATTGGACTACCTAAAAGCCATGATAAAAAAAAGAGCCTGGACAGCATCTTTCAAAAAATTATCAAGGAAAACTGCCCTGGTATCCCAGAACCACAGGTTAAAATAGCCATTGAAAGAATCCACTGATTGCCTCCTAAAAGAGATTCCAAAAGAAAACTCCTAGGAATATTGTAGGCAAATTCCAGAATTATCAGGTCAAGAAGAAAGTACTGCAAACAACTAGGAAGAAATAATTCAAATATCAAGGAGCCATGGTAAGCATTACACAGTACTTAGCAGTTTCTACATTACAGAATATGACATTTTAGAAGGCAAAGGAGCTTGGGTTACAATCAAGAACCAAATAACCAGCAAAACTGAGCATAATCTTTCAGGGGGGAAATGTGAATGTTCAGTGAAATAGGAGACTTTCAAACTTTCTTGATGAAAAGATCAGAGCTGAACAGAAAATTTAATCTTCAAATACAAGACTCAAGAGAAGCATAAAAAAGGTAAACAGGAAAGAAAAAGAAAAACCTGTTATTCAATATGATCAAACTGTTTACATCCCTACAAGAGAAGGTGATAATTATAACTCTTGAGAACTATGTCTCTATTATGGCATTCCTATAAGTCATTCCCCAATTGATAAATAGTCAAAGGATGTGAATAGGCAGTTTTCAGATGAAGAAATTAAAGCTAGCCGTAATCATATGAAAAAATGCTTGAAATCACTATGGATTGAAGAAATGAAAATTAAAACAACTCCAAGGTGTCACCTCACCCCTATTAGATTGGCTAATATGACAGAAAAAGGAAATTATAAATGTTAGAGAAGATATGGGAAACTTGGAATACTAATGCATTGTTGGTAAAGTTGTAAACTGATCTAACCATTCTGAAGAGCAATTTGGAATTATGCCCAAAGAGATATAAAACTGTGCATACCCTTCGATCTAGCAATATCACTGCTAGATCTGTATCCCAAAGAGATCATAAAAATGGGAAAAGGACCCACATGAATAAGAATATTATTGCAGCTCTTTTTGAGGTAGCAAAAAAAAAAAATGGAAATTGAGGGGATGCCCATTAGTTGGGGAATGGCTAAACAATATGTAATATATTATTGTAATGGAATATTATTGTTCTGTAAGAAATGCTAAGCAAGTAGATTTCAGAAAAACGTGGAAAGAATTATATGAACTCATGCTAAGTGAAGTAAGCAGAACCAGGAGAACATTGTACACAGTAACAGCAACATTGTATGATGATCAACTATAATAGACTTTGCTCTTCTAAGAAATACAATGATTCAAGACAATTCTTGATGGAAAATGCTATCCTCATCCAGAGATAGAATTATGGAGTTTGAATGCAGATCAAAGCATACTACTTTCACTTTTTTTGTTTTTTCCTTCTCATGGTTATTCCCTTTTGTTCTGAGTCTTCTTTCACAACATGAGTAATGTGGAAATACATTTAACATGCTTGTACATGAATAGCCTATATCAGACTGCCTACTGTTTTGGGGAGGGAGAAGGGAAAAGAGGAAAGGAGAAAAATTTGGAACTAAATATCTTACAAAAATGAATGTTGAAAACTATCTTTATATATCATTAGAAAAAATAAAGTAATATTAAGTACCAAAAAAACAAAATAAATAAACAAATGTATACTTATGACAAAAAAGGGAATATTTGGGACTTTAAAACTTTCTTTAATGTAGTGACTGACAACTTAATTTTCTCATATGAATACATTTATGTATACATTTATTTGTGTGTATGTTCAATGTCACTACCATAAACAGGCTGACTTAGAGAGCCACGGGTCTGACAGAGAGAGATTGTTTGTGAGGTCATGGGCAATTCGCTTCCTAATGCACCCAAGTAATTCTCTCAGACAATAAATTGCAGAGATGTTTTTTCTGCACTGGTGGAAAGAGTTTCCTTTGGACTAATCTCCTGTACCAATGAAAAAAATCAATGCTACTATTAACAACCACAGATCTAAGAACCTAAGTTCTTCCACTACTTGAGAAAGAATATCATTCCCTTCCTCATTGATATCCCACAAGAAAAGCCTATACCTCCCCCAGTGAAGTGAATTAACACGCTAATAAATTGGGTAATAGGGTGATGCCTTAAAGTGTTAATTCTTCTCCCAGTTATTTTTCAGTCATGTCCAACTCTTCGTGACCCCATTTGAGGTTTTCTTGACAAAGATACTGGAGTAGTTTTCCATTTCCTTCTCCAACTCATTTTACAGATATTGAAACCGAGGCAAAAAGAGTTAAGTGACTTGCCCAGGGTCACAAAACTAGTAAGGGTCTGAGAATAGATCTATTCAGGAAACTGTCTTATTGACCCCAGGCCTAACATTCTATCCATTGTGCCACCTGTCTTAATTGTTCTCTAGAAGAGCTATATTTCTTAGGTAAAACACCTGACTAGCCATATATATGGGGAAAAACTCTTGAAATATACCACACTTAGCCTCTCTAGGCCTCAGTTTCCTCATTTGCAAAATGAGAGGTTTATACCAGATGATCTTTAAGGTCTATTTCAACTAATTATATGCAACACAATTCTGTGTTGACCTATCTATACTTGAGTCTACCTGTGATTTCACTGGTATGGGGAGCTCCAACTGCCAATGGAGACCAGCATCTTCTCTGCAATTTACAATCTTAAAAGAGTAACCTAGAGCAGTGAGAAGTTTAGTAACTCGCCTAGGATAACACAGTCAGTATGTGTCAGAGTGGAAGCTTGAAGTCAGATCTTCCTAGCTCTATCCACTAAGCTATTGCCTTTTAATCCATATGTAAAATTTAAAAACATTTAAAATATATAATATTTTCAAATGTTTTACAAAAACATGTATAAAATTTAAACAGATATCTGTCAAATGGATCTATTAAAAAATGTCAGTGTATTTGTGGTTTCAATGATTTGAGCACTCCTTTCCTGAGTTAGGAAGACATCCATCACCTTCTTCCTCATCATCTGAAATTTTTGCCTGGGTTTTACCAGAAATCCTTTATCAGCAAAATAACTAACGCACTGATTTGTGTGTGTGTGTGTGTGTGTGTGTGTGTGTGTGTGTGAAGATTAACACTCATTTTTACGTCAGTACAGTGAAGTTAATAGTGAGTCACTATGAAGGAAGGACTCTAAACTCAACCTGCATTTGAATGTCAAATAAATCTTTGCAAGTAGAAACAGTAAGATATGTATCAAAAGCTGCTGGGTAGTAGATGGGTGTATTTTTACTGCATGAGTAACTTCTCACTTTTATTGCTTTAGGCTATACAACATGCAAACCCCTATGGATATGTAACAAATTTCAAATACTTTAGATTTTATTATCACAGAAGTGATAAAGAATGATAGCATACTTTGGAGAGGAAGAGACTAATATACCCGTTCTCAATTTCTCCAACTCTTATTGACTAAACATCTGTGTAATTGGAAGCTATTATTCATTTGGAAAGAAAACAAGGTAGAGAGGAAACAGCACTGGATGTAAAATCAATAGAAATCAAAGTAACTTGGCTTTTGAAAAACTTTCCATCTGTGTGACCACAAAGGATTGCAGGACCACAGATTTAGAAGCCAGAATCACTTAACCTCTGTAAATCTCAGATTTCTCATCTACCCTATTACGCAGGACTGTGGTAAGAAGGGGAAAAAAAAGCACTGCAAACCTTAAAACACTATGGGGGGCGGGGGAGCAGCCAGGTAGCACAGTGAGTAAGAGCACCGGCCCCTGTGTCAGGATGACCTGGGGATCAAATCCAGGCTCAGATACTTAGCACCACACCCAGAAATAACTGGCTGTGTAACCTTGAGCAAGTTACTTAACCCCAATTGCTTAAAAAAAAAAACACTATGGGGGAAGGGGGTCCTGAGAGGAGGGGCAGCTAGGTGGTTCAATGATCAGAGCACAGGCATGAGTTCAAATCCAATCTCAGACACTAAGACTGCTCAAGACACTCAACTACTCAGACACTTAGACACCACTTAATTCCGACTACCTCCAATAAAATAAAACACTATGGGACTGTGAACTGTCAATATCATTATGAAAACACACAAACACACAATAAGGAATATCTGTGTTTGAATATATCTGAGAAACTTTAGCAACTGGAATAATGTCTCAACAGCCCCTGCCTTTCCATGATCCTCCAGGGCTGGAGGAAAGCATGCCATTTGTTAGCTCTAGATTTCATTGATGAAAATCCTGTTGATTCATTTCTTCTATCCTCTGAATATCTTTGTTATCCTTGTCATCATTGGCCTTTATTATTCTTAGTGGTCTTCTCTGTCTTAGAGAATAAGATAGATAGCTGAAAGGTTGTGTGACACACTGGTTAGAGGACTGGCATTATGGTTAGAAAGACATCCGTTCAAATCTCACTTTTATAATACTGTGTTGCCATGGGCAAGTCACAACCTCTCAATGCCCTAGACAATTCTCTATTAGTGCAAGTTAAAGAGCAAGGTGCTGAACTAATTTAGTAGAGGCAGAACTTCCTTATCTGGAAGTTCCTATAACAATGAAATCTCAGATCTAGTCTCTATCCCTATCTTAAAATAACATTCTATCAGCTATACCACACTCTTTTTAAATGAGGGATATGAAACCTAGAGTGGTTAACTGATTTGCTTAAGGTCATTCCAGTAATAAGTAACTGTAAATAAGGAGGATTTTGTTATCCTAAAAGGATAAACTAAAAAGTTTAGTTTCTCAGGATCCACAGTCATGGTAATAGCTAGTTTGCAGGTGATAGATAAGAACAACCACAATAGTCCCAAAGATCCTAGCTAGTAGTTCCTAGAACCCTATATAGAGGTGACATCATTGATATTTAGTACACTTGAACACAAAGGTGATATTACCAAAGTTAACCTGTGAGCTTAATGGTGGCAAGATGCCTTCTTTGTCTCTTGCCCTATAAAGCAAAGTGATCACTGTTCAGTGAGTGGGGAAACTGTTGAGGTTTAAAGTTTAGGGGTGCACAAGACCCCAAAATACCAACATGACAGGTCCTGCCAAATGAATTCGACTCGAGTCTTCTTTCAGCCAAAGTCAAGCAAAGTTTATTAGAGATTCACCATAATGGGTAAACTCTTAAGGAGCCTGGGTATCTGTGACGTTTGTATTGACAAGCAGGGCCAGAATAAACTGACACAGAGTAAGTCTGCATTAGATAAGTCTTGGCACCTTCCTGGAGGCAAGATGGGTTTTATATACAGAGAGGTTGTGGGAGGCTTTAGGGGTGGTCTAGAGGAGGAGTTTGGGGAGGGTCTTGAGGAGGAGTCTAAGGAGAATCTTGAGGATTAAGGGTGGGAAGTAGCTAAAGGCTACCTGGGGAAGACAGACAATGAAGGGCTAGGCTAGTAATGGAGATTTAGGTCTACTGATAAGGAAAGGCTTATGGCCTCAGTCTAGTGGTTCTTCAAGAAGAGTTCAAGGGGGTTCCCAGAGCTTGTACCCCATCAAAACCATGGGGAATCTGTGTGTTCCTTGACTGGACCCCATCAAGGCTTGAGGGGATTTAGGGGAGTGTACAAGCTGTGCCTGTCTCAATGGACCCCATCAAGATTTAGGGGTAGTTGGCCCCCTTCTCACCAACCCCTTTGAGAAGGGTGATTAGGGAATGCTGTAGGAGCTGGTTCTCAACAACCCCTTTGAGAAGAAAAGACTAGAATAAAGTAAGATTATTAACCCCTCCAAAGGTGTCTGCCTGACTGACTAGATTAAGAGTGAACCTGTTTAGAGGCTGGAGTCCCAAGATCCAGGGCCTTCCATGTGATATCTGTGAAATAGTAACCTAGCTAGGATTAGAGCCTAAGTTCTCTGGCCCAGAAAATTTCCCTTTCTATATTTATCCTCATCTCCCTTTTAAGGTAGAATATTATCATAGGAAGAATACTAAATTTTCAAAGGACCTGGATTCAAATCCCTTTTCTTCTAATTACTACTTTCAATTTTTCTGGATCTCTGTTTCCTTTTCTATAAAAGAAGGTGACTGAAGTAAATGATCTCTATGTTCCATTTTGATTCCAAAGTCTATATCTCCAGCCATGATGTTTCATCTTACCTCCAGTCCTATATTTCCAAACATTTTAATGTTCTGCTGCCATCTCAGATATGCCATCAACATATACAAAATGAACATATTCCAACCTAAACTACCCTTCCCAATTTCCAGCAATTTCTCAGTGGTTTCCAGTTACCTAGGCCTGAAAACTGGAATCATTTTCCACTTTCTCACCTTCATTTCTACACTTATTCAGTAATTAAATCCTCCAGTCTTTCCTTCAAAATATCTTCAATTCATCCCCTCCATACTACCATCATTCTAGGCCAGAGTCCCACCTCTTTATGGGTAAACTATTGCACTAAATTTCTAAATAACCTGGCTACATCCACTGTTTTTCTTCTAATTCATCCTGTGGAAAACCACCAGATGAGCCTTCCTGGTAGAACCTAACTCATCTTCCCACTGCCACTAGTTGAAACCAAATTCCTTTATCTGGTAACCAAGGACTGACTCCATCTCACCAACCTTGTCTTCCCCCAACAAAAATAAGCTTTCACTCTACTCAATTCAATGAATATCTTTACTCTGCTTGCTATACTCTTTCAGGTTGAATCAAGCATCATGTTTCCTACAACTGAAATTCCAGCATTAACTAAATTCTATTGACTTTAAAAAGATGTAAGCATGCTCCTTGAGGTCAAGCACTAATTAACTGCTTTGTTTTGTATACACAGACCTTTGCCTGGCACACTGCATTTGTATTCCCAGCGAAGTGTGTCCCAGATAGGAGATGCTTAATAAATGATTATTTAATTGAATAAAGTCCCACTTCTTCCAATAGACCAAGGGTTCTTAATCTTTTTTGTATCATGGATCTCTTTGGCAGTCTAGAGAAACTTATGACGTCATCAAAATAATGGTTTTAAATGCAGAAAACATACAAAGTTGTAAATGAAAACAATTATATTAAAATACAATTGTCATGGCAGATACTGGGAGAGATTTAGGCAATGTAAAAAAGTACCAATATAGCTATTCAATATCAATATCGAAGCTATCAATATAAAGTTTTATTTTTTTAAAAATGGAAAGTTATCAAAATATTAAACAAATAACAACAAAAACACCTTCACAGATCCTCATTTAAGAATTTCTGCAATAAGCAGTCTTAGCATGGCTCTATTTAACTTAAACTCCTTATGGGTGGAGAAAGTTTCATATACTGTATTTATTGCATCAGCACATAAGTAGGTGCTTAATAAATGCCTGTGGACTAATTCATTGATTAAAACACTCTGTGTACTGGCTCGAATTGTTTCATGCATATCTTATCTCTCCTAGGTGGACCAGGACCTCAGCCAGTTCTTCATATCCCCTCCAACTAGGGAGGTCCAAAAAATAGGGACTGGATTCCAAAGGGCAACTTTTAAGGTTGCTGGGTTCCTTCTAGGCCTTGTCAGTTTCCCGACTGTAATTCTCTCATAGAGAGTCCTCAAAGGTGGCTTGCAACTGATAACACTTTGGATGGGGAACAACCACAGGTTTCCAACAGTGTTTTTGGATCTAAGGGTTAGAGGAACGTGATTCCAGTTTACACAAATGGCCAACATTTCACTTCACACTTCATGCCTGGTTTTAAATCTCTGCAAAAGCATTTATCAGAAACAGAAACCCTTCTTTCTCAGTGGAAGACAGCTGTGTATGTACTTCACTGGCCACGGAGAAGAAAACTTGTAAGGTTAATTGCTTACAAGAGGAGCATTTAAAGTGAAAATCCCACATATATGACCCCTTCTGGGAAAAAGAGCCGGTGGGAGCACCCTAAAGATCCTTTTCTGGAGAACGATCCAAGTGCCCGGGGCTCCTTTTTGACCTCCTTTTAATGGTGATGCTTATCAAGGAGCGGGCGGGCGCGCGCGCGCGCGCACATACACACATTCACACACACTCACTCACACACACACTCACACACTCTTCCTCCTCCTCCTTCTCCTCCCAGGCCAGACTTCTCCGCTGTCAACCCCGCAGACAGCTGTGCTGTTAGTCAGAGGAGAGATCGGCTGCACAAACTGGCAAAGAACAAAGCAGGAAGACGGGAGAGAATTAACTGGAGTAGCTTAGCCGAGTCCCAGGGCGCTCTAGGGCAGGTGACACAGATGCAGATTTCTCCGGGCCAGGGGTTTGACAGTCTCATCCCCGCCCACTGGCTATAGAGCATAATAAAAAGCTCAGTAAACCCAGAGAGGGGGAAGAAGATTCGGAACTCGCCCACCGAGCTCACACTCTCACCGCCTCTGCAGGGAAGCCAGGCACCATGCACGTGAATGGCAAAGTGGCGCTAGTGACGGGGGCAGCGCAGGGCATAGGGAAAGCCTTCGTTGAGGAGCTTCTGCACAAAGGCGCCAAGGTGAGCGGGGCAAGAGAGGGCGAGAGAAGCAGGACAGAGAGAGTGGGGGGAGAGGGGGAATGGAGCATGATGGAAAAACGTGAGTCGGTGGGACTGAAGGGGCCTCTGGGGAAAACTGGTCTAGGGACGTGAGGGAGAGCTGAGGAAACTCTGAGACATCGAGGGGCCCCGCGAGAGGGACTGGGGGAGCTGGGGAAACTGAAGGTCCAAAAGGTAGTGAAGAGAGTAGGAGAGACAAGGCATACCCTTTTTTGTCCTCATGGACAAGTACCATCACCACACACTGTCTCCGCTCGCTCCTTGCCACACGGTTGCGCCAGGGTGCAACCGAGAACAATTCGAAAGAGATCGTCTTTTCCAAAGTATTTTGCAAACTTAAAAGCTTTACCTTATCATCATCTATTACTCTCAAGTAGGGGGTTCCCTGGCTTTGGACTGGAAGCTGCAATGTTTAGTAGGGGCAGAAAGCTTGTGATTACCTTCCCTAATTGAACTCTTAAGTTTATGCCCCCGACTCCTTCCTTTCGTCTGTTTATGTGCTCGCCTCATAAACTGCACCCCCAGAACACACACACACACACACACACACACACACACACTCACTCACTCTGTTCTCAACAGGTAGCACTGGTGGATCTCAATCTGGAAGTAGGTGAAAAATGTAAAGCAGCCCTGGACGAGCTATTCGAACCTCAAAAGACGCTGTTTCTTCAGTGCGATGTTGCAGATCAGGAGCAACTGAGAGGTAAAGGAAGGCTAGGGGTGAGGTGCTTACTACGGAGGGGAATGAATCTGTCAGCAAGAAAGGCAATCATAATCAGCCCCAACCTGGAGCCAAAGCCAGCATGGTGTTTGTTAGTGAGCCAACATATGTGCAAATTCAGCAGCCTCCTGGAGTTCAGCCCACTGCTTATCACCAGCAGATAAAGCTTCCAAGCCTGAATCTCTCCCACCACAGAAGTTCTGATCAATAGTTGCATTACTCAGGAAAAGCAAAGAACATGGACAAGTTTTTTTTTTTTTTAGGAACTTATGTGTTAAGGAATTTTGTGCGTGTGTTTTTGATGTCCTTGTTCAGTAAGTCTAAAGGACTGAAATCTCAGGTGGTACTTTTAAGTTAGAAAAATTTAAAGCCCGGCTTCTTAAACTTTTTCCAATGGAGACCCTTTCAGCACTTCTTAAACCTTGGGTGGAGGGCCCATATGGGTCTAGATTCTAGAGGAATTATCAAACTAATTTCTCAGGGACAACTCCAAAACACTTAATGCAGAATTAAAATAGTATGCTTTAAAGTAGTATCCCCAACCCCTGGCCTTTATATGTTCAAATATGAGTTCAAATATCATTGTCAATTACGTGCAATGTGCTTTAAACCAGATCTCTGGCTCTTTCTTTGTTGCATTTATATAGTTTTTCTTTTGCTAATAACTGCAAACTCAGTGCTGAAAAAAAAAAAATTCTCTATCAGCCTTTCCTGAAAGCTTTCCTGTTTCCATTGGCTCAACTCAAAATAGGTCAATCTACTTGTGAAAAAGTCAATGGAAATATTGGATTGAAATACACCAAGCAGACATGAAGACTTGGGAGGCCTGATAATTGGTGGCAAGTAAGTCAGTAGACAGAAATGAAACTATATATTTGCCACCATGCAAGGGACCGAAAAGCCAACCTGTCCCACTCCTTCGTTTTACAGTTGAGAAATTCAGGGTCCAATGATTAAGTAACTTATTCAGGGTCACACAGGTGTTGTCAGGCTAGATTCAACACCAAAAATCCATCAGTGGGGTTTTTATATGTGTGTATGTGTAAGTGCATATGTATGTATGTGTGTATGTAAAATATGTATGTATGTACATATCCATATAATTTTTAAAAGAGCAGATTATGTAGACTCTAACTTCCCTTACTGATTAGAAAACTGTGATACATTGTGGAAATAACTTAGACAAACTTAAAAAATAGAAATTTAACTCATCATAAGTAGCTAAGAACAAATTTTGAATATGAAAGAGTTTATGAAGACTCTTAAGGAGATGAGATCTGAAGAGGTAACTCTTTACATGTTAGGAAGTCTGTGCTTCACACAATGGAAAGTAAGTGCATGCAGCTTATTGTCCCAAGAAGTTTTATGGGACACAAATAACAACTTTGAGGATGACTTACATAAACCTCCAGCAGGGCTAAACATCTGTGTCATTACTCTTAGCTGCTGACATTTTTATGGCACTTTACAATTCGAGGGAGCTGTCTTTCTAAGCATGTTTTAGAAGGCCCCTTACCTGTTTAAAATCATCCTCACCCACTGACCAACCAAATATTTTATCCAAGCATTGTGTTATCCAAGAAAAAGGGATATGTTTAGCAAGCTAGGACTTTAACAAGGAGTTAGTCATCTATTTAAATAACCATCCTGGAGACTAAAAGGGATGTAGTGTAGAGATAAGTTTTTAATGGAGATGAGTTAAAGGTTCAGTACCAAGTGCCTTACCCAGAGAAGATCCTACAAGAGCCCAAGACTTGGTTAAAGGGAATAAATTGCTTATCAAAATCGGGTAGAGAGATCCCAAAAAGAAGGATTTAAAAAACAAACTTTATCTGCCTTTAGGTAGCATCAATTGTTGTTCCACAATTGGCAGTAACAGAGAAGAGAGGGTTTTCTAGGGTGTCATTTGTAATGTGGGAGGATTTTGTCATGGAAAGCATCATTCCCCTATGCTTTATTCTCTTTACTGTTGTCAAAATTCTGGGTTAGGCTGGTGAATTGTCTGACAGTATACAAATAGAAGATGTTCCGTTCTGTTAATGAAAGAATGAGAAAAACTTGCGATATAAATGAAAGTGTTCACATACTAAAGGGAAGTGGTTTTAAAGAAGTCCTGGAGTTGTATTCTGAAAATTCAAACAAGTTATTAAATAAGGAACTAGCGATTTGTTTGGGGGAAGAGGGGGAGTCGACCCAGAATAACAAGATGAATGTATAAGTCAAAAACAACACTTACTCATCTTAGGCATTGTGGCATTTCATGATGCTTGCTTATATGCTGGCAGAGCCCTGGTCCGCAGTAGGCACCTCAGTAGATTCGCATACAGTAAATGCAGTCAGCATTGTAGTTAATACAACACTATTTGACCTGACTTCAGAATATATATGCCATCTTAAACCTTTTTCTTATAATTATGGTTTACCTGTGCCAATATTTAAAATTAGTTTGCCAGTTCCAAGGCATAGGTGTTGGGTAGGGGAGGTGACCAGATTGTATGCTAAGTGAAGAGAGCAGTTATCCTGGGTGTGGGTAAGCTAGATGTAAAATGTTTTCGAGTTGATGATACATCAATCTTTTATCTCTATCTAAGGAAAACATTTCCTGGAGTCTGCTTCTCCTTCTCCCCCCCCCTAAAAAAATGACCTCTGGAAGAGTATAATAATGTAAAGGATTTTGTTTTCTTTTTAATGCTGTCCAGGACAGTTTATAAAGTGACTACTTCCAACTTCATTGGAACCATAAAATTTTAAAGCTGGCCAGGACTCCAGAAATTATTTAGAAAAATAACTTTATGTTACAAATGAAGAAATTGAAACCCAAAGTTGAGATTTGTCCAAAGTCACATAGCTGGTGATTGGCCAAGAATCTGGGTCAACCTAGCTCTCTTGCTGCCTTTCTATAGAAGTATAGACTCACAGATCTAGAGTTATAAAATACCTCAGAGGTCATCTAATCCAACGCCTTCATTTTAGAGATGTGGAAACTGAGGCCCAAAGAGGAAAAGTGACTTGCCCAAGGTCACCAATAATAACTGTCAGAGGCAGAATTAAAACTTGGGTCCTGTAATATACAAATTCAGTATTTTTCTTTTAATATGATTTTCATCCTTTTAAAGTCTAAAGCTAAAGCTGTCTGCCTCAATTTCCTCATTTGTAAAATGAGATATTTGTAAAGTGCTTTACAAGCCTAAAGTACTATAGAAATTTACTATTGCTTGGCAACCAATAGCTGCACATAATATTGCAAAGACCCGCTTACTATGTACCACAAGTGCTATCTGAATCAGGAAATAAGAAAATTATATCAGAGTAAGATAATGTATAAGACGAGTTCTGCAAACTTTAAAGAGCTGTAACCGTACTATCTATTATTAGTACTTTTAAGCCCTTAGATAGAAGCCTTTCCTTATTCCTCCCAATTGTACTTGTCTTCTTCCAATCAATCACTTTTCCCCCCACTCCCAAGAAGGCTAGATCCTTGGGGTCAGGGCTTTTGTCTTTGTATCCCCAGGACCTAGCTAGGTCCCAGACTCCGTATGAATTGAATTGAAATGTCATCTATCTCTTATTTACATATAGGTTTGGGAAGTTAGAGGATAAGAAATAGATAGGGAATGTGTGAGATGCACCAGACAAAGATTTTGTCTAGGATTATGTGGTTGGTCCATTTTCAGTAAGAAGGGGAAGAGGGTATTAGGAGTTGAATGCCAGGTGAAAGAAAAAAAAATTACTGCTTTTCAGACCACTGCCAGGAATGGGGAGGGAGCAGAGTGTTGGAGGGTTTTTTTTTAGTTACACCAGCCTATTTGTTAAAATTGATAACAATCATATTTGTCCCTTGGAAGATTCCAAATCCCATGAAGGTCTCCAATGGTTATATGGTTTCAATCAACAATGTATTTCCTAATACTTATCATTCCTATGAGCTGCCTCTCTCTACATAGTTTCCTAAACATTTCTGTCACGGATCATTGACATCAGGTAGGAAAAAAGGAAATATCAACTCTAAAGTCTATAGTATCAAATTCTATCTAGACTCAAAAACTGCCTTAGAATACCTGCTCTTACTTTGTTTACTAATATAGGTAGATATTATCAAAATGTCAATTTGATTGCAGCAGCTTGGGACCTGAATCACTTGATAAACAGTGCTTTTCAGCTGATAGTTAATACATATACAATAATGGGTTGATAGTGTGCTAATCTAAGTTACAGGGATCTAGTAATTAATTCCTCACAGATGTAGGAAGTTGTTGGAAAGCACAAGCAGGCTAATAGTTGTATTACTCCTTTTTCTAGAATCCAGTATGTTGCAACAGAACCTGGAAAATACCTTTTGCCAAAGTAGTATAGATCTGAAAATGCATTTAATAAGAACTGTTTGATACAGAAGATAAGAAGGTACCTGAAACATATTCTGTTTTTTCTCTTGGAATCAGATACTTTTCGCAAAGTAGTTCAACATTTTGGAAGATTAGATATTTTGGTCAATAATGCTGGAGTGAATAATGAAAAACACTGGGAAAAAACCGTCCAGATTAATTTGGTAAGTGTTATCTTAAGTGTTACTTATCTCTAGAGTATGTTTAGCAAACTATGTGGGGGGAGGAATGTGTTTAGTCTATTTTTGTTAGAGCTTTCATTCAAATGAACACATGAACTATGAATACAATAGCATATGTCTAGGGAAAAAAGGGGGAAGTTACAGAATGCTAGAGAGAGGTATTTCTCCTTGAAAAACAGGAAGGCATTCAGGGGACTGAAGTAAAGAGATGACTATCTTAAAATACCAAAAGGAAATTTTTTTTTAAAAAGTCATTTCTTAACTCATCTTTTTAAAAGTGATAACAAAGGAAAACACAGGGGAACATTTGAATGAAGTCCAGGCACAGAATAGCAAGCATGGTTAAGCTGAAATTGGACTTTGGGATTTTGATATGAAGGTACTTTGGTATGAGAGCTATACTTTTTTGTTATGATTCTATTACTCCCATTATATGAATAAAGTTTCCTTGCATTTGGAGTGAGAATATCTGGATTCAACTCTGGTTCTGCCAGTTAATGATGGGTTACTAAGTCATTCTTGGCCTCCATTTCTTTATCTGTAAAAATGAGGGTGTTGGAAACCAGATGACCTCAAAGTTCCCTTCAACTCTAGATGGGTAGGACAATATGAAGTTCATTGGTTGACTTTATATGGTTTGCATGCTTTTCACTTTTAAATAGACTTATCAAAGGACATTAGAAAGTTTTGAAGCTGTGCCTGACCTATACTGTGGGAAATAATATCCTGTGTGGTCACACAGTTTGGATGGAGACCTTCCCCTTGCTGTTGGGGCATTGCCTAGTTTAGCTGGCTCTAGAATGATGCCAATGAGACCATGGCCACAACAATTTAGTTCATATATAGACAAGTCAGCTTCAAACAGAAGAAAAACTCTTCTGTGTTCTTTATTGTCTCCCTTTCCACCTGTCAGAATGGAGGCTGGGTGAAAGAGTTTAGGTTAGTCAGAGTTAAGTTATTATCATCACTTGATATCAAATGAAGTATTATTCTATCAACAAAGGGTTCTTTCTTTCTTATCCCTATGAGAGATAAAGTTTAAGCACTGTATGTATCCTAAGAGTTTTTGGTTCGTTTTATTAGCCTTTACTGTTTCAGCTCCAAAATTTCCCCTTTTTCTGAGAACGTCACTTATCTGACTGGAGCCTTAAAAGTATGTTAAAATCAGGCATCCCTTTATTTTGTATCTAAAATAAGAAACCAGGTAGGGGTAAATGGAATTTATTACACCTGTAATTTCCCAGGCTACTGATTCCCTTTTTGTTTATGAAGGAATCCACAACCAAGGTCAGGCTCTGTAGTTATCTTTTAGCATGTAATCTTCCTTTCTCAATTAGCCCATTGTAAAACCTCCAAATTTAGCCTTGAAAGACAAATCTCACAAACCTAGTGTTCAGTAATTCTCTTAAGTTTATATCCCTAAAATGTTGTTTCTTCTTTCCCTGTGTAATAGGTGAGATTCTGTCTCCATTGTGAAGTTCAGAAAGCAAAAATCATTCATTTATCTCTCTAATGTAATTGCAAATTATATTAGCCTTATGAAAGCTCTGGTGGGTTCAACATTACTTTTTGAACTCTGGACCTGAGCTTATGCATAATAAAGAAATCTAGGTTTTACTTCCTAGATCTATAAAGGTTGATGTTGTCAACTGGCATCAGTACCTATCAGTGAGTATTTCTATAACAATTGATATCCAAGAATGATCTGAGCACATTAAAAGTTTGTTTTATGAATTCTGTAGTTAATCTAACGGGGTTTCTTTAAAGGGTTTACTTAACTTGTGTCTATGACCAGCATCAAAAGCTATTTAAGTTTCATATAGAGATGGAGACTGGCTTAGTCATTCATTGTTATGAGGAAATGCCATCTTATAATGCTGGTCTTTACCTTATGTGCAATTTATAGTCTTAGTATAGTCTAGGGCATTGAGAGGTTAAGTGATTTGCCCAGGGTCACACAGTATGTCAGAGGGAGGACCTGGCAGAATCTTTCTGATTTTGTCTATATACTACACCCTTCTTTCTCCTATTTAAGCTTAACCAAGAGATATGTTACAATTTTGTTAAGCTGTTCACTCAAAGCTGATCTTGACAATACAGAAACTCTGATGTCGGTCGTTGTTAGACACTTCAGTCAGTTGATAAATTTACATAAACAATTCCTTTTAAAGAAGGAATAGGAATATTTCAAACATATATAAATATATGAGATTTGGTACTTAAGAGAGACTTCCATTATACTAAAAAATATAGATTTATCTTCCTCTTGTCCTTTCTGGCCTAGGTTTTTAGTTTATTTTTTCTTTCATCCTTTTACCCTAAACATGACACTGAAGAACAGCTGGCTCAACAAGTGCTACAAACAATTTCTACTGGGGGAGGATATTTGTATCCGCAAAGCTCATGTGCTTAAGGCATTTTGGAGTACTTGAATGAAATGGTTCCCGTGCCTCAAAAGGCTTTCCTTCTCAGTGGTGCCAGAAATCCTTTAAGTGGGCAAAGCCTTTTGTCATTCATAGCATACAAAAAGAGAGGCAGAGGAGGCTTAAATTGTAACTACCCCCTGGGGGCGAGGTAGACTACACACTGAGCAGCTTCATCTTATAATGTAAATGAGGGATTTCTGGTCCTTTCTGGTGAGTAACTTTTAATTGAGGAGACAGTGAAAAAGTACTGTAACATCAAAGGAGAGAGACAATGGAAAAGTGAGTATGGAAAGTCAATATAACCTTGATTCCAGTTAGCATATAGCACAACTCCTAATTAGCAGGAATCAGATCATTCTCATAACCCTATTGGTTTTGCTAATTTGAGTGGTTTGGTTGTTTTTTTTTCCTGACCTCCAACCAATAAATAATATCTTCTACATTAAAAAAAAAAAAGCTGAAAAAAATCATCTGAACAAGGACCATTGCAGAACATGGATGGGATGGATGGGATTACTGGACAAATATTTTAGGCAAATTATTTATTTGTATATATATATATTTGGAGGGCAATTGCCCAAGATCACACGACTAGTTTTGTGTGTGTGTGTGTTAAGTGTCTGAGGCCGGATTTGGACTCAGGTCCTTCTGACTCCAGGCTCTACTCACTGTGCCACCTAGCCACCCCTATATATCTATATATAATTAATAGTTCTAACGGGGTCAAAGAGATCAAACTTCTCCTTATTTTTCCCCTTTCTGTTCCCAGACACATCAGACCACCTGTGTTTTTGTATGGCTTTTACCCCACAGAATCATACAGATAAGGATAGAAAATGATTTAAAGTGCTGTAGAAGAATCAGCTAGTATTACAATGGCTTCTTTTCCCAAGCTTCCTCCCCATTATTAACATCTAGTCTTAGGATTCCTCATTCACAGTAAGGTATAAATGGCTGGTTTCATCTTAAAGTTGGTTCTCTCCCAAGGATATTGGTATTTTCTTTGAGGTTAAAACCTTAAGCCAAAAAGAAGAGAAGCTCTGGTATCAGAATTTCAGACATTCACCAGCCCCTGTGGACACCCCTTAGAAGATGGTGACCTAATCTCTGTTCATCAATTCTTAGTTCTAATCTTCCCCTTAACTAGCTAGGGGATTTGGGGCAAGTCACTGAACCTCAAAAAATCATAGAATGAAAACATTGGAAGGGATTTCAGTAGAAATCATCCAATCCAACTCATGCTATAACACACAGTTTCTTCTCCCACACACCTAAGTGGTGGTTGTTGTGGTTGATCAGTCACATAGTTAGGTATGACTCTTCATGACCCCGTATAGAGTTTTCTTGGCAAAAATACTGGTGTGGTTTGCCATTTTCCTCTCCAGCTCACTTTACAGATGAGGAAACTGAGGCAAACGGGGTTAAATGATTTGCCGAGGATTGCACAGATACTGAGTATCTGAGGCTAAATTTGAACTCATTTTCCTGACTACAGGCCCAGCCCTCCAGTCACTGAGCCTCCTCCTGTTAAATGGTTGTACAGCCTCTATTTGGACACTCTCAAGCAAGGACAACCCTTCTACCTCCTAAAGCAACCCATTTTATTTCTGGATAGCCCGCATTGTTAGGAAGCTTTACTTGGCACCAAATCTAAAACCTTTCTGACCCTCAGTTTCTTCCTCTGTAAAATGAAAGCAGTTGACAATATGACCTCCAAGATCTCTTCAAATTCTGTGTTATATGAGCAGTTCTGCCAGCCAAGGTGAGAGCCGAGAAGCTAGCAGGAAGTCTCTGAAAGGGTGTTGCTAAATTTGCAATTCTTTCCTGGCCACCCCCTTTTAATTTTGTAGTAAACTTTAGGACTGTAACCAGTGCCAGGAAATGGTGGTGACTAAAACAATAAAGCAATTAATGCCGGTTCTGTGTGGGTCTGGTTTTGCTTGTTTTGCCTATGTAATTATTTCTACAATCAAGGTAAAACAGATTTTTTTTTTCACCAACCATAAAAACATCATGTTTTCCCACATAGCACAAACAATTATATCAACACCAGCCACTTGATCTAATAGACCATAGTGTATGAAGAAATTCAGTCCTTTTTTGCAAATAAAGTCCCTTTATACTCTAGGGCTTAGAAAATTGGGTTTAATATTAATTCACAAAATCCTTGTGTATAATCTCTCCATCGTTAAAAAGCACAGAAAGCTGCATGATTTGCTATTGCCGAAAGTACATTTGTTACTTGGTGGCCAACCTGCTGGTGATGATGATCTTTGATCCTTGGCCAAGAGTCTGTCACCAACTCTGTTCATAGATTCTTTCCAATTTATTGGGGCTTGTCAGAACTTGAGATCCACTGGCATAGCCTCAAAGAATCCAGGATCATCAGTAAGGTGAGGCAGCAGAAGAACAACTCACTGGGGGAGGAGGGCCCTCAAAAATATGGACTCAAGTGTGACTTTTATCTGGCATTCTCCTCAATCCCCTCCTAGTCTTCCCATGAGCAGTCAACTGGATTGGGCTCTTTCCTCTCCCATCCCTTTTTCCTGGGTGTTGCCTGCTTCTTTTGGTTGGATGGTCTAGGTGGGAGGGCTGAAAAACATTTTCTACTCAAACTGAACACATTCATAGTTCATAGAGAATTATTTAAAACAGTTGGTGGCCCTCAATTTCTAAACCACTTTTAAACCTTATTGAGGGAATAGCCAGGAAACAGCTGTGACCACAGAGACAAGTTATGCTGCCAGCCAGGAGAAATAGGAAGGGAGAGAGTTATACAGAGGGATAATACATCTGACATAGTTGGCCATCCCAGGATAAAATAGTGGGTTACCAATACGGAGGGCAGCTACATGACAAAGTGAATGGTGTGCCCAGCCTAGAATCAGGAAGACTTCTCTTCCTGAGTTCAAATCTGGTCTCTTACTTACTTACTTACTGTCTGACCCTGGGCAAGTCACTTAACCCTGTTTGCCTCCGTTTCCTCATCTGTAAAATGAACTAAAGAAAGAAATGCCAAACCACTCCAGTATCTTTGTCAAGAAGACCCCAGATGGGGTCACAAAGAACTATATACAGCTGAACAACAACAAATAAGGAACCAGTGACCACTATCATTAAGCTTTCATAGAATGAATCAAAACAGATTTTAGTTTGTTCTAAGTGGCCAGCAGTGTGCTGGGTCCTAAGAATTGATGGAAATTCATGTGATTAAATTTTAGTCTTAGCATGACAGTTTTGAAAATGTATAGATGTGGGGGGGGGGGTGCAGTGAATAGAGCACAAGTCCTGGAGTCAGGAGGACCTGAGTTCAAATTCGGCCTTAGACGCTTAACACTTTCTAGCTGTGTGTGACCTTAGGCAAGTCAGTTAACCCCAATTTCCCTGCCTTCTCCCCTCCAAAAAGCAAAAAAAAAAAATGTATAGATGAAAATTAGATCACCATTTCCTAATTTTAACAAACTACCCACTCATTTTTTGTTTTTCCTTTGCTCAACATGAGATATTTCTCAATGGATTGACAGCCTTCTATCCAGAACTCTTCTGCTGCTGTACCGAACTTATGTCTAGTCCAAGTAGAATCATTTAAAACATCTGGTGGCCCTTGGTTTCTAAATCCCTTTAAGCCTGAAATGAGAAAGTAGAAAGGCAACAAACAGCAGGGATAGCAGAGACTGCCATTCTCACTACGAAAACGTCGATCTTAAAGTGCTCCTTCATGGTGACACTGCAGCTCTTTGGAAGGGACTTTCTCCTACCCCCTTTCATCATCTGGGAAAGAGAAGTTCAATGAAGATCACTGACAACAGCCCCTTTGGTAATACTTCTTTTTCTCCCACAGAGTAGAGAATTAGTTTTCCTTAGCCCTTTTGGGTTCCAAGGAAAGAAGCAGACTGATGGTGTAGGGTCTCTAAAAATGACTGAAGATTCAAATGGATTTATTTCTTGGTCAGTTAAATCCAGCCAATTCCATTCAGCAAACATGTAGCCAAGTGAGTGTGGGGGAGGGGGGTCTGTGTTTCTAAATTCTTGGATTCACTTTCTTTTCCCATTCTTACTACTTTTTTTTTAATTGACAGTATTAGAAGTTCAGTAGTTATAAAAATCAGGAAAATATATCCAAATGATTGACACTGAAACTGTAGAAGTCAGAAAATCATTAATTGCAGATGCATGATAGCTTGTCTAGAAAATTCAAGTTCCTTAGCCAAAAAGTTGATGGTGACAAATGACTGTGTACAAGCCAAGTCAGAGGATTCAAGATTTACCCTTTGAATTCATTCTTCAAGCACCTACAAAGGTGGATATGGGACTTCCCAATGTAGGGATTTTAGAAATATACTCTGACATTGTCAAGAACTTTGGCAGAAATTTGATATTCTAAAAAATGTCATTGATGGTGACAACTCAAGGTAGCATGGGATGGTAGCCAGAGCTGACCTAGGTTTAAGTCTCACCTCTGCCAGAGAGTGGCAACTCACTCAATGGCTGGGTACTCCCTCCTTCACAGCCTTCTGAAACTATCCTACAAAGCAGGCATTGTTCTATTATAGGAGAGTTTCTTCATTGAGAATTCCCTATTACAATAAAATCACAGATTTGGATCATAAAACAATGACTTTGATTAGAAGGATGGGACCTTAAAGTTCTGTGCATGTTTAAAGCCTTATTTACTGTTTTTATTTTAGTCTTTTTAAAAAATCTATTTATTTCATCAAATATTTCTCAGTTACACTTAATTTTTTTTTACCATCCGTCTTTTAAAATTTTGAACTCCAAATTCTCTTCCACCCCTCCTCTACCCATCGAGAAGGCTAGCAATGTGATATCAATAATACGTGTGAAGTCATGCAAATACTGTGAGACTTAATTTAAATTTTAAGATCATCAAAGAACTCTTGAAAATTTACCCAGCTTCCTGTGCTTAGTATGACTATAGAACTTTCAATATTCCTGCATAAAAAACAGTTTGGCAGTACTGACTGGGATTTTTGATTCTTTTATAACAAGGGGATTCTTAACCTAGAATCCACAAATTTGTTTTTAAATTTCTGGACAGCTATTTTAAAAATAATTTTAATTTTTGATGTGTTTTGTTTTTATATTATAAACACTTACAGATTACCTCCTCTCATCCCTTCTTCTATTGGAAAAGAGAAAAAGAAAATTCTTGCAATAAACATGCAGCAGACAAAACAAATTCCCTTAGTGGGTGTATATAGAAATATCTCGTTCTGCACCCTAATTCTGCCACATTTCTATAACTGGTTTCCTTTGTAATTCTAGGCATGTTACTTTATACATTATATTGAGAAAGGGTTCATAGACTTAATCAGTCTAACAAAGATTTCTATGACACCAAACAGGTTTAGAAACCACCCTTTCCTTCAGAGAATAGGGAGAACTCTGTGCATTTCACTATCCCTAATGCAGTTTCAAATGCAAAAGTTAATTGGGTGCTGCAGAACCATTTCAAGAATAAGATTTTGTAAGACAGCAGCTTCCTCCCAAGTCACCTAAAATGAGGAGGATCTGTTCACCAGGTGGGTGGGCTGCTAGCCAAAGAATCATAGGATTGTATGGATGCCATCCCTCCCCAACCCCAACCCAAATTAGACTCTCGTTTGCCATTCTTTAGACAGAAGCTACTCAGCTATAATAAAATATAAATATTTTTAGATGTTTTAGTAGTACAGAGGTTTCCAGTGGTTAGGGACTAAATAAATAACTGAGCAATTGACCATGTTCATGCCTTTCAAAATTGTCAGGAGCTACAGTGACATGAGAAGAACAGGAAATAGAAATCAGGATTGAGAAGACTACAGAGACTGAATAGGGTCTCAAATCTCCCTCTGTCCAGCAAAGAAGGCATGTTGGCTTAAAAAAAAATAACAATACTTGCTCCATGCAGGAAAGAACCTCAATAGGTTCTTTGTAAATAGGAAACTCTAGAATAGCAAAAGGGATTTTCTGTATCACTCCCGGCTTCAGCTAACTGCCCTTCTCTAAAGCAAAGTTTTCCTTTATTTTTCTTAGGACCCTGCTGCTATGGGCAACCTTGGCTAGGCTGTACAAAGGAATGAAAGCATTTGTTTAGTTTTGTATAAAGGAAACAGGACGTGACCTTTGTTACTCATAGATAACTTTAAAAGTTTGTTCAGTCCATTCCTCCTTAGGCCAACTGATAGTACAGACCTCTAAGAGTCCACGGCCCACTTTCCTTTCCACTTGCTTCTCTGTGAGACTGGAATGGAGGGCTCGATTTGTGGGTAGTATTTATAATAATTCTATTTTTTTTTTGGCTTTCTTCTTTTTCTGTTTTGCTTTATTTTGTGTGCCATACCATGTTGTCGTTGTGTCATTTCAGTCGTGTTTGACTCTTCGCGACCCCATGTGGGGCTTTCTTGGCAAAGACACCAAAGTGGTTGACCATTTCCCCCTTCAGCTGCATCATATTCTATGTGCCCATTTGAGTCTATACACTCCTAGAGGGTAGAAGTCTATCAGATACATGGTGATACACAGTTCCAGGGGAAGTTCTTAGTGTACTATATTTGAATAGCTCTAAATGCTGCCTGTATAGCCAATCCACAACCATCATCCCCTCCTTCTTTTTTCTAGGAGTATCTGTGGTTCTTTTATACTATTGTTATACATTCGTGCTGTTATGCTCAGCAGGAATGATAAATGGCACCTAGGCTCTTTATGGTGCAAAGGGCTCAGCACTGAAAAACAAGCCAGTCTATTGGTCCTGCTCTGCCACACCTGGCACAGCTTTTTCTCACCCCACCCCCTTCCACCTCCTCCAATTCAAATAGGGTAGGTTTTACTTGATTTATGCCAAGGCCAAACAGCTGCCCTTTTATCACTTCAGCAGTAAACTCAACAGAGGATATCTACAGCCTTAGACAATTTTTATAGGGTTATAAAATTTAGAGTCAGAGGGAATGATAATGATGTTAATTAAAATAATAACAATAGTAAAACTATGATAACTAGCATATAATGCTCTAAGGTTTGCAAAGGCTTACATATATTTTCTCATTTGTTCCTGATTTGAGGTAGGTACTAATATCCCTGTTTTACAAATGAGGCTAAGTAGTTAGGTGACTTGCTCAGGATCCCAGTGTGCATGAGTATCTGAGGCAACATTTGAACTCAGGTTCTCCCAAATCTAAATACAGTGTTCTATCTAGTATGCCATTTAGTTGCTTCATGTTTGCTCTGGGAACCCCAGAGATTATCTAATCCCTCTCCCCCAATACCCATTCTACAGATAGGAAATGGGGACTCAGGAACCCTGAGGAGTTTCAGCATTAAACATGTTTCCCAGTGACTCTTTAAAAGCCAAAGGATATCCTTCATCAAAGGCTTTTTGGGCCAGGTCAGTGGTCCCAGGTCAGCCTCATGAAGGAAAGAACAGATCAGGAGTCCCTGCTCCAAAGCATCCAGTGTACCAAGCCAGGTAGAATTCAGAACTTCTGTGAGGTTCACCTTTTTATGGTTATACCATGATGCTCTTTTGAGATCAGGAGGCAGTGAGATACAGTGAAAAGACTGGCTCTTTAATCAGAGGACCTGGATTCAAATTCTCTCTCTGACAGATTAGACTGATATGACTCTGGGGCAAGACATTTAACTTCCTTAGGCTTAAATATCCTAATCCTTAAAATCAGGAGATTAAACTAGGTGTTCTCAAATTCCCTTCCAGCTCTGATCCTATTATAAATTCAACAGTTATAAATAAATTATAGTTTAAATCAGTCAAACATGAGCTAGGAACTAGAATGATTCTGAGAATTCCACTAAGTGAGATGGGTCAGGAACTGATCTGGGTAAATTGTAATTTACCTTTTGGGAAGAAATACAGCCAAGTTAATCAGACAGTTGTAATTCAGAGCCACAAATATGAGCTGAATACAGCAGGCCCTCTCTTAGTTACTTAAAGTCAGATACTGTTTTTAATATGATAAAATGATCATGAGAAGGATAGAAGAAAAGGCCTGGACTTGTGATTTCATTGGTATATGGAATTCTGAGTGATAAAACTTCTACCAATGCAATTCAATACCACAATGATTTAAAATCTTAGGGAACTGCCTACAGCAGCTACAAAATTCAAAAAGAAATGGATCCTTGAGGACATATTTGACTTGAAAAAAAAAACACAAATTAACATTATCTGTGTTATATTGCATTTTTATGTTGTGTTTTCAACATTTTCCAATTACATTTTAATTTTCTTGAGTGAGACACTTCTAGTTTAAAACACTAAGAGGTTAAATAACTTCTAAGGGTTTAAATCTAGCACTATTTATTCTGTTACACTATGTCTGAAGTAATCATGAGAAAATATTTATTTTTATTTTTTATTGTAATTTATATATATATATACATATATATATATTTATTTACTTACTTACTTATTAAAGCAATGGGGGTTAAGTAACTTGCTCAAGGTTACACAGCCAGGTGTTTCTGGGTGGGTGCTAAGTGTCTGAGCCGGGATTCAATCCCCAAGTCATCCCGACACTGGAGCAGGTGCTCTTACTCGCTGTGCTACCTGGCCACCACAATTTTTATATTTTTTATACATTTTTTTCATCTCACCAAAAAAGACAAAGGAACTTTTAAGTCATCTAATCCAGCCCAATAGGGCAACTAGGTGGTGCTGACCTAGAGTCAAGAAGACTTCTCTTCCTGAGTTCAATTCTGACCTCAGACACTTACTAGCTGGGTGACCCTGGTTAAGTCACTTAACCCTGTTTGCTTCAGTTTCCTCATTTGTAAAATGAGCTGGAAAAAGGAAATGGAAAATCACTCCAGTATTTTTGCCAAGGAAGCTCTTAATGGGGTCACGTAGAGTCAGACAAGACAACAACAACAACAAATCCAGTCCAATAATTTTACCTATAAGAAAACTAAGGATCAGAGAAGACTTAACCAAGGATGGCAGACTTGAGTCTTAACTCTCCTTTCTAATGCTTAGTTCAGCATTCTATTTTGACCCATCAGCATGTTAATCTATCAAAGTAAGAGTCAATTCCATCCCTGTATGAAAATTTGAGCAAAGAGTCAACAGGTACTCTTTCCCATCTGCCCCACTAAATTCAAAGTGCAAACATGAAATTGTCACTATTTGACTTATAAGGAAAGAGCTACAACTATAGCTAAACAGCCTGATATACTATACTCACATATACCTTATTAGAGAGACGATTTAATGTAGTTACCAGAGGAGTAGAGAATCAGCCTAAGTAAATAATGGAGTAGGCCAAATTAAGTGACTTCATTGCAGTCGATAAGCAGTGGATTGGGCCCTTGAGTGGCTTCTGTTCTTCCAGCCTGGGCAAGATGGGGAGACCTGAGTCATAATTATGATATATACCTAGAATACTCATTTACGTTATTACATACAAGGAAGAATTGTTCACCAGGGGAAGAACAATGAGAAAAATAGAGGAGAAATAATAGAAAGTTTTACTAAGATCTGAGCCAGGCTGGAAGGGCAGGCCCCATGCACTGCTGAACAACACTCCATTTCTAAACTGGGCTGGTTCTTCCTTCTTAGGTAGTATGGTGGTCCCTGTAATGGGAATGTAAATTTTTAAGATCTTTCCTGCCCCTAGGCTAAAGCGCACCTGGAGCCTGGGGAGGGAGGCTTGTTTTTCTGTAGATACTTCTTGATTGGCCAGTGAGCATCAATAAGGTTGTTACATTCCCTGAGCCAGGAGAAGGCTATATAAGCCCTGATGTGTAGCTTTGTTTGGGGGCTCACTTTGAGAAGTGTTCTGTGATTTGATGAAACTCTGGGCTAGCCGTTGTCCAGAGCCCCCCCGGCTTTGAAACCCAGATGTTGTTTGGTATGGATGTAATGGTTGCACAGTTTGGAAAGCTGTGTACTTGATCTGTTTCTGTCTTGATAATTCTGTCTGTATATTCTGAAGTTCGGGGTGCTGACCTTTTTTCCCCTGAATGAGGTAAACGATACATATCTAACTGATTAAAAGTAAGCTTGTTAACCCATTTTGACTTGCTTTCCTTTATCAAAGCAGATCCAAGAACCTGTGGTGGCAGCAAACCCTGAGGACTCTTGGGGTGCTTGCTGCTACAGTCCCCTACTCCTAGGAGCTTGACATACCTGTGCCTGATGCTGCAGATGCCTGATCAATTTTAGCCCTATTTCAGCTTAGCAATCCAAAGCTCAAGTGATCTCCTAGGCTTCCAGTAATAGGGACTATGAGCATATGCCGCCATAACCCAATCTTTAAAAAAAAAATAAAAGCCTCTTGGCCCCAGTTTTCTCATCTTTAAAATGAAGAAGCTGGACTGACCTTTATGGTTATTTGTAGTTCTAAATATATTATCCTATGAAATTGAGTGCCTCTTTGTCCCTTTATTCTCACCGCAAGTATCTTACCCCAAGTGTGCTACCCATCAAAGGAATGAATTGATAAAAAGGGCATTGATAATGTACTTTCCAGTTCCACTGAGCACTTTTCTCACAACCCTGTGTGGTAGGTAGATTTGGTAAGCATTGTCATCCCCATTACATAGATGAGAAAATCATGTCTTGTGACTTTAGCTGGTGAGTAGTTGGACTGGTACTGAAACTCAACTCTGACTCCCACTCCATTTTTTTTTCTTTTTGTTTCCTCCATTGCACCATGCTACAGGGAAGTTATGTAAACTCCCCTGAATATCTCCAAAACGGAGTAGATACCTTCCATGAAGATACAATAGCATTTACTATGTATACAGTCCAAGTGTGAGGTCAAGGTAACCCACTAACTTTTAGGCAAAAAGTATATAATGTAGAGGGATGTTACAAATTGTAATGAAAAGTTAAGAATGGAAAACAAGGGGGAAAGGAAGCAAAGGGTAATAAATACCTGAATAAAAACCATCATTTTCAAGAACTGGAAAGATAAGAAAAGGCAAAAAAGTTAAGAAATAAGGTCATACAGTTTGGGCAAAATAAAAGAAAATGCCTAATTATCGTGTTTACCCTAAAGTATAACCCCAAAGAGAAGATGAAGGAGGAGATAAGGGAAATGACAAATTGGAAAATTATAGTGATGAGTAAACTTCTGTGGATAGGAAAATGGAGGCAGGGGTATCAACTCAGGAGAGCAATTGTGAAGTTTTCAGTGTGAACTTCTACACCTCTTAGAAATCAGTAAACTCCACAAATCAAGGCTCTACGTATTTGGTTGATTATCTAGACTTAGGAAATAGTTGGAGAAAATGTTACTAATGCACATTAAACTTGAAAGTGTCATGCATAATCCCCACCCCCAGCCTTCTGTTAGTTATCACCACATCCCTTCCAAGAGGTAAAGATCTAAAACAATTTAATTCAAATAGAGATAGGGGTGGACATTAAAAGACAGGTTTTAGCTCATGGTAGGAGAAGAGAACTTTTTACAAGTCTTTATTTTTATTCTGGACCTAAACATTCCCACCCCCACCCCGCCATGGAACATTTTCATCAACACTAAGAAGAAACTTCTTAACCTTTAGAACTGTATAAAAATTGATTGAATAGTCTCAAGATAACACATGGGGCTCAGTGCTAGACATCTTCAGAGGTTGAAAGACTGCATACTAGGATACTGCAGGGAGAGTCCTACTTCAGGCAACATGTTGAGAACGGCATGGGAGGTTTCTTCTAAGATTGAAATGTTAGGAATTATCTTGAGAGTGTTTACCTTATGGCATCTGTAGGAGAATTGCCCACTATGGACAGAACAATGAGAGAAATAGAAAGATTATAATAGAAAGTTTTACTTAAAGAGAAAAAATGGTTCATAAGGAAATATCTTAAACCAAATTTTAATGCACTACAAATAAGGCTTCTAAAACTTGTTTAGGTCACCATAATAGGGATAGATGAAGAAACTGAAAATTGAAGAGGTTAAGTGATTAAGTCATAGTCACATAGTGTCAGAGGCAGGATTTGAACCCAGGCCCCTCTGACTCCACAACCAGAATTCTATTCAGTTCTCTAGAGAGGGTTCCAGCTAGTCAAATCATGCCAAATGTTCATTTTGAAACCACTTTGAAGTAAGTCTTTGTAAATGATTGTTTAGGCAGCTAGGTGACACAGTGGATAGAGCACCAGGCCTAGAGTGAGGAGGATCTGAGTTCAAATTTGACCTCAGACACTTCCTAGCTATGCGACCGGGTAAGTCACAAACCTTGTTTGTCTCAGTTTCCTCATCTACAGAATGAGCAGGAGAAGGAAATGGCAAACCACTGCAGTTATCTTTGCCAAGAAAATTCCAAATGGTGTCACAAACTCTTGCTGTTTTAACAACAGCAAAATGATTGTTTAGGGGCAGAGGCAGAACAAAAGAATGGAGAGAGAAATTCTTGGTTTTGAAACCAGAAACATTGGGTTCAAGTCCCATCACTGGAACATCCTGAATATATGTGTGTATGCCCAGGTATATTGAAAATATGGAACTTGTCTGTCAACTAACTAAGCTGTAAATCCATGAGAATAGTTATAGGTAAGAAGCAAAGTGCTAATACATATGATACCTAGATGTTGTTTGGGCATGCAGGAGACTTGGGCAGAAACCAGCAGAATATAACAGACTTGGGTAATCCTACCCTATCCTTCCATATTATTGTCTTTCTTTCTTCTTACATAAACAGTTAAGTTGTGTGTTTTGTCTTGGAGTAGTGGGAAGAGGGAAGGGCCCTCTGGGTTTGCTCATTTACCCCCCAGTCAGCCTAATGTCAAATTGACTTATTGCTCAAATGAACAGGACAGTCATTTAATTTTGTGTTATAAAACTACTACTGTGTAAGATAAGCCTCTCTGAGTGCTTGTCTGGAAAACCCCAAAGGTTTGGAAACAAGAACAGTGTCAGGTCGGAAAGCAAATGGTAACCTCTTCAGACCCACTAGAGATCATTTTCCTCTTAATTCAGTCTTTGAAAATCAGATAAATGTAAGTAAGAATTATGAAATCTCAAACAAGTTTTTGTCTCCCAAAACTGAGTCACGGGTGTGAAAAAGCCTCAAACAGAAGGGGAAAATAATTCTATTTCAGGCATAAGTTTTATCTCAAAAGTTGTTTATGGTTTTGATGATATTTTAGATTGTAGTCATAGGTCAAAAAGAGTACAGTAACCTGGAGATTAGCAAATGAATGAATAGATGGTTTCTGGTTCATAGATGAAGAACACAAGAATAATGGAACCCAAGAAGTAGTCAGGAAACAGGAGTATAATGATGTTGGAATATGGGTGCAGAATGTCAAGAGGCAACAACAAAATTTAGAAAAGAAACATATGAGACCATTTGATAATTCGTGATCTGTGGGCTTTCTGGGTGATTCTCAAACTAAACAGGACTTAAAGTAGTTTGTAGTAACTGGACTACTCCCTGACAAGGTTAGATATAATGCAATAGTATTTCAAGGGAAAACAAGTATTTTAGGTAATATTTTATATAGCAAGTTAGAGTCAGAGGTCCTGAGTTCAAATCTTAGGTGTGCCACCATGTGACCTTGGCCAAGTCACTTATGCTCTTTGTCTCAGTTTCCTCTTCTGCAAAATAAGTGTTGAACTGATGATTATAATATCATAGCTAGCATTTAGATGGTATTTTAGGGCTTGCAGAATACTTAATTTTAATAAATTAATAACATGTAAATGACAACAAAGGGCCTTTTCAGCTCTAAATCTATGATCCTAAGTTTTACAGTAGCATGGTTAGTACTATAATTATTTGGCATACTTAGAGTTCAGGTTCAAATATGATTAATTTTCTTTTGCTTCAATGAATGTTCAAAGACCTCTTGAAATGTAAAGGTGCTTTACCTACTTCATTGGCCTTGCCTAAACAACAGCAACTGGCAAAACCCACCTGCACATTGATTTCTCCTTTTTCCCATTAGGTTTCTGTGATTAGTGGAACATATCTTGGACTGGACTACATGAGTAAACAAAATGGAGGTGATGGGGGTGTCATTATCAACATGTCATCTCTGGCAGGTAAGAAAATCCGTAAGAGGAAATGTCAGGGTGGCTAGGTGGTGCAGTGAGTAAGAGCGCCAGCTCCGGAGTCAGGAGGTCCCGGTATCGATTCTGGCCTCAGATACTAAACACCCATACACACACACAAAAAAGAACAAAACAACTGGCTGTGTAACCTTGGGCAAGTTACTTAACCCCAATTGCTTTAAAAAAAATTAAAAAATTTTAAAAAAGAGGAAATGTCAATACATTTTTTTTCTTGCCAGTTAGTATATTAAAGTGTATTTTTTTCCAAAAGTTAGTCCCATGCCTTCTTTTCATTGCATTTCTAAAAGACAACCATCTGTTTGAAAAGGAACAACAAAAATTTGTATTTGTATTTTCCTAATGGTTTTGTGCATTTACGAATTTGCATTGAGTCTTTGCTTTGGACTGTCCTTTTATTTTTTAACTTGAGCTTGTGCCCCCATCTCTGGCTGTGAGCACTCAGAATATATATATATATATATATTTAATAATATAATATAATATAACATAACTTGGACTATAACAATAGTTGGTCTTATGAAACAGCATGTGTAAAATCACTATGAAAAAAATAGAAAGTTTGTGAACTTGAGTTGTCATATGATATTAGAATCATCTCATAATTCTAGATATGTGATTGTACAGAATAGTGATCTCTAAATTTTTTGATTGCTCACCCCTGCTGGTAAATCTTTAACAGCCAGCTCTGGGGTGGAGGGGAAGAAAATAAAAATGTACATGTGACATACTTGTAAGTTTATTCTGCATTGTCAACGTTTTCTTCATCACTTTAAGTTTATAAACCAACTATAAATCGAGCCCTGATTTATGGCCTTTACCTATATCCAAAGTGTGAATGCTTCCCCTGAAAATTTAATAATCAGCTCTTTAAAGTAAGTTAGAACTGGCTCTAGCACACCCTTGCTTATTAGCAAAAGATATTTGAATCCTGAATATATGTTTATCTTCAAGTTATATTTTTACTACTGTGTTAATAATTATGTACATTATGAAATATAGTCATACAGAAATGTAGGATGAGATAAAGATGAAATTATATTTGGCCATAATGTTAACAGAGAACCACTGGAGTTTATGGAGTAGGGGGTGATATGGTACAAAAAAAATCACTTTGGCAACTGTATAAAGGATGGATAGGATTGGAGAGACACTTAGGAATTTTTTTGTGTTGTTTAGTCGAGTCTGACTCTGTGACCCTATTTGTGGTTTTTTTGGTAGAGATACTGTAGTAGCTTGCCATTTCCTTCCTCAGCTCATTTTACAAATGAGGAACTGAGTCACACAGGGTTAAGTGACTTGCCCAGGGTCATACAGGTAATAAGTGTCTGAGGATAGAGTTGAACTTGTGAAGATGAGTCTTCCTGACTTCTTGGCACTTTATCCACTGAGCCACCTAGTTGCCCCAAGATCTAGAAATATGGAGGCCAATTACAAGACTATTTTAGCAGTCAAAGTTAGAAGTGATAAAAGGTAAAAAGTGGTAAGGGTCTGAATTGGAGTGGTGCATGTATAAATGAAGAGTAGGGAACATATAGAAAAAATATGGACAAAGCCAAATTTTGCCAACATAGTTGTGAGTGCCTAGGCTTAGATGGGCCTGAGGCTTCTGAGTGGGAAGGAATCAGCTACATGGAAGGCCAGTGGTGAGAAGTAAACTCTAGTTTCACAGTCCCCATTTTGGAGACTACTCATCCAGCACAATTTTTTTTTCTGGTATCATTATTCTTTTTATGGTAAAAAAAAATATTGGCAGATCTCCCCACATGATAGCAGTTGTACAGTCAGTATCTATTAATTGAAAAAATAAATACATAGAATCCTAACCAGAAAACCTCTATGGCTTCAGTAGCCATACTGATCAGGAAGACCTAGGTTCAGGTGCAACCTCTAAGATGGATTGACTATGTGACCTTGGGCAAGTCACTTAATCTCTTATTGTACTAAGCATCTCTCCAAGACTGTTGCTGAGTACCTGAGCAGGTATTCATATACATTGGTAAGGAAATGTATTTAGAAGTTCCCCTTTTATTTCTATCCTCATATGTATGTATTTGCAAGATATTAGTCTACAGAAGATATGTTTGCTGATTTATTATACTGAGTCACGGTGCATATTTTGTTGAAGCTAAATAAAGAACTACAGGACAACACTTCCTTGGCTTATGGAGTCTTTCTCCTTTCCCTACCAGTTCAAGTTGGGAACACTGAGATAACATTTAGTGGGTGGATTTCTACTTGATCAATCCATAGCAATTATGAATGAGAATTAATGGTGGGAATTATTAAATCAATAATTCCAAGTGATCTTATATAACTCAGTTGTATGGACACAGTGTGATATAGGGGGAGGTGTCCTGGCTATGCAATCAGAATGCCTGAGTTCAAATGATGCCACTGATGCTTCCTACCTGTTTGACTTCAGGGAATCACTTAGCCTTCCTGGGCTCAGTTTCTTCATCTTTAAAAACAAGGGGGTTGAATTCTATGGCCTTTTTTTGCTTCCTTCTAGTTACAGATATATCTAGAAAATTCAGGTTCCCAAATATTATTTGTGAATTTTTTTCCAATTCTGTTGAATAGTAGAAGAAAGTTGGCACTTAATTTAATTGGTTAGCTACCTTAATACTATTTTAATAATATTAAACATCTGCTGGGAGCTGTGGCAAAATCAGCTTCAACTGCTGGTCTTTCCTGATCCCTGTAGCTATCATGGATTCATCAAATCATTTTCCAAAACTATAATCTATCACTAAAAGAGGTTTCTATGTAGAATGACATTTTAAAATTTTGACATTTTTATTTAAAGTTTTAAGTTCCAAATTCTGTCCTTCCTTCTTCTCCTCTCCTGTCCCCTCCTTGAGACGTTAATCAATCAGATATAGATTTTACATGTGCAATTACATATAGCACTTCTGTGTTAGTGGTTTTGTACAAGAAGACTCAAAAAAAAAGAGAAAGTGAAAAATAGCATGCTTCAGTCTCTATCCAATCAATATCAGTTCTTTCTCTGGAGGCAGATAGTATGCTTCATTATTAGCCCTTTGGGATTATCTTGGATAACAGTATTATTGAGAATAGCGAAGTCATTCATAGTTCTTCACCAAACAACATTGCCTATTACTGTGTACAACATTCTCCTGGCTGTGTTTACTTCACTATGTATGTAAGTCTTTCCAGGTTTTTCTGAAATCATTCTGCATTTCATTTCTTATCCAACAATAATATTCCATTACAACCATATACCGTGGCATGTTTAAACACTCCCCAACTGATAGACATTCCTTCAATTTCCAATTCTTAGCCACCACAGAAAAAGCTAAACATATTTATAAAAATAGGTTCTTTCCCCCTTTTTGGGATATCTTTGGAATACAGACCTAAAAGTTGTATTGCTGGATCAAAGCATAGATCCAAATTGTCTTACAGAATGGTTGGATCAGTGTACAACTCCACCAATAGTGTATTAGTGTCCTAGTTTTCTGATTTTCCCTCTAACATCCAATATTTTCCTTTTTTGTCATGTCATTCACTCTGACAGGTATGAGATAGTACCTCAGAACTGTTTAATTTGCATTTCTCTGATCAATAGAGATTTAGAGCATTTTTTCATATAATTATAGATAGCTTTGGTTTCTTCAATTGGGGAATTAATTGTATTTTTGTAAATTTGACTTAGTTCTCTAAATATCTGAGAAATAAGGCCTTCATCAGAGATACTTGTTGCAAATTTTCCCCCAGTTTTCTGCTTTCCTTATAAATTTGGTTGCACTGGTTTTGTTTGTGAATTTTTAAAATAATTTTATATAATCAAAATGATCTATTTTATATTTGTATTCTTCCCTCAACCATAAATCTGAAAGGATAAATTATTCCATGTTCTCTTAATTTGCTTATGGTATCACTCTTTATATGTAAATCATGTAACTATTTTGACCTTATCTTGGTATATGGTGTGAGATGTTAGTTTATACCTAGTTTCTGCCAAGTTGTTTTCCTAGTAGTTTTTGTCAAAGAATGAGTATTTGTTCAAAAAGCTTGAATCTTTGGGTTTATCATAAACTAGATTACTATGGTCATTTACTATAAAATGATGTGTACTTAGTCAATTCCACTGAACTCCATTTCCTATCCAGTACCAGATTTTGATAATTACTGCCTTATAAATAATTTGAGATCTAGTATGGCAAGACTACCTTCTTTCGCATTTTTTTTCCATTAATTTCCTTGACATCCTTGAGCTTTTGTTCTTCCAGATGAATTTTGTTGTTATTTTTTCTAACTCTATAAAATGGTTTTTTGATAGTTTTATTGGTATGGCACTGAATAAAGAGATTTAGATAGAAATGGCATTTCTATTATATTGGCTTATATTTGGTGGTCAAAGATTTTATTCAGCTGTGGTCTTTTAATTAGAAATACTTGAAAATCCTCCATTTTTCCCTGAATGATTATATTCAGTTTTGCTGGGTAGGTGATTCTTGGTTGTAATCCTAATTCCTTTGCCTTCTGGTATATTATATTCCAAGCCCTCTGGTTCTTTAATGTGGAAATTGCCAAATCCTGTGTGATCCTGATCATAATTCAATGATATTTGAATTTTTTTTTTTGCTTTTTGGAGGGCAATTGGGGTTAAGCAACTTGCCCACAGTCACATGGCTAGTTTTTGTGTTAAGTGTCTGAGGTCAGATTTGAACTCAGGTCCTCCTGACTCCAGGGCCGGTGCTCTATTCACTGAGACACCTAGCCTCCCCAGAATTGTTTCTTTTTGACTGCTTGCAAAACGTTCTCCTTGATCTGTGAGCTCTGGAATCTGACTATAATGTTCCTGGGAGTTTTCTTTTGGGGATCTCTTACAGGTGGTGATCAATGGATTCTTTCATTTTCTATTTTGCCCTCTGTCTTTAACATATCAGGGCAGTTTGTTTGTTTTTTCATAATTTCTTGAAAGAAGTTGCCCAGGCCCCCCTTTATTTTATTATGGCTTTCAGGTAGTTCAGTAATTCTTAAATTATCTTTCCTGGATCTAGTTCCTAGGTCAGTTGTTTTTCAAATGAGAAATTTCACATTTTATTCATTTTTTTTTGCTTTCTTGATTTTATTTTATTGTATATCTTACAGAGTCATTAGTTTCCACTTTTTCAATTCTAATTTTTAAGGAATTGTTTTCTTCAGTGAACTATTGAACTTTCTTTTCCATTTGGCCAATTCTATTTTTAGGGAGTTATTTTCCTCAGTAAACTTTTGTATATCTTTTCCCATGCCATTGACTATTTTTTCATGATTCTTTTGCATTACTCTCATTTATTTTCCCAATTTTTATTATACTCTAATTTACTTTTTAAAACCCTTTTAAAACTCTATCAGGAATTCTTTTGGGGCCTGAGACCAAATTATAGTTTTCTTTGAGGTTTCACATGTAGCCATTTTGATACTATTGCCCTCTTCTAAGTTTATACCTTGATTCTCCCTATCACAATAGTAAGTTTCTTACTATTAGGTCAAGAGGTTTTTTTTTTTGTTTGTTTGCTCATTTTTTCAGCTTTTTTTGTGACTTGGTGTTTTTATCTGAGAGCTGGACTCTGTCCCAAGTTTTTTGAGCATAGGCTTTGCTGTTGGCTTTCATTGGGCTTTAGGGATTATCTGCTTGCTTTCTTGGGAGGGTAGACTTCCCTTCTGGCTTGTACTCAGAGGTTGAAGCCTCCCTGTTGGCCTCCTCTGGGTATGGGATTTAGCATCTGGCCTGCCCCAGGGTGGAGCTTTGCTGTTGGGTTGTTTCAGTAACATTCTTTCTGGTGGCTGGACCTAAAGGAGGGATCTTGTTACTGGTCCATCCCAGGGGTGGGGCGCTGATGCTGGTTGCTATAGAAACACAGCCTTTTCTGCTAACAGGTCTAAGAGAAGTAATTTTGTTGCTGATCTTCCCAAGGGGTAGGACTTCACTACTGGTCAGCAATGGGATCAAGGCCTCCCTGGTAGCTTATGCTAGGGGTGGGGTTGCTGGGGTGGGGCCCTGCTGTGCTACAATGACAGTTCAATAGCCTAGGGGGCTGCTGGTTTACAGGAGAGTGGGGCCTTCACTGGTGGGTTGCCCCAGGCTTGGAGCCTTGCTGCTGCCCCACTGCTGTAAGACTGGGTGCTGTTGCTGGTCTTAAACCTTTCACTCCCCCACCACTCCAGTGAGACAGACCTGTTCGGCTGGGCTGGTAAGCTGCTTCCCTGCTCCTAGCTCAATCCTGAGGTGGTTCTCCAGTGGTTTGGAAGGGAATTTGGGAAAGTGTCAAAGGGCTCCTTCCTCACTCTACCATCTTGGCACGGGAAGTATGAATCACTTTCTTTGAAGGTCATTAAAAGCAGACTATCTTCCTATTTGTCTGCCCCCACCCCAATGGCATAACAGAAAGATAATACCTGGCTTTGGAGTCAAACATCTATTCTCACCCCCTTTGGAAAGTCATTAACCCCTTCTAGGACTCAATTTCCTCATCTATAAAACAAAGGGCTAATTAAGCTTATATTGTGGTTCTCAAAGGATACGCCATAGTGAACTAATATGGCACAAGTTTCAAAGGGTGTGCTGGGAAATATTTGCATATCATATTATTGCAAAAATTACAAATTACTTTGAACTAACACAAATCTTACCCAAACTAAATAGTATGGAAAGAACAGTACTTGCAAAATCAGCAAATCTTGCCTATTATACATGACCCCAACCTTAAAACATATCAGACCCTGAATTCTACAAAGAGCTCAACAAAATGGCTACACCTCGCAAGGGGAAAGAATACATCAAAAATCTCCCAAATTTCCATGAGCACTAACAACTTCAAACAATCAATGTTTATGACTCATCCTACCAAAAGGTCCAGGTGGTCGCCAAGGACTCTCAGCTTTAAAGTTAAAAGTTTCAATTAATCAGAAATGTGTTCTGGTTTATTGCATTGTCTGCTGATATCCGCATCTGGAAGTCAATGAAAACATATTCCAGTTGCAGATTTAATAACAGAGAGAAATTTGGGCCCTGGGTTTGATGAGTCAGGGTTTATTCCCAAAGTTACTTTATATTTTGACAAAGCTCCAGTGAAATACTTAGGTGATAAATACTGGCCCTGTGTTATAAATGTGCTAAAGCCCAGGAAACATTTGGTGATTTTTGCCTGTAGTCAAATATCTAGATAGGCATTGACAAATAAGAATGTGGAAATAAAATTATTCTCAGTTCTTTCTTAATTTAGTCACAGAGCTGTGTGTATATGTGTATGTGTATGTATACATACAACTATGTTTATAGGATAAAGCATATATCATATTTAATAAAATGGGATAATATAGTATTAATATGATTAATATATTATAATATTATCAACATACAAAAGACATCTATCTAAATATATTTATATCTATCTATATACTTCATAGATGTATATATATAACATAAAGATATATACACGTGTGTGTGCAATACACATATATACTTTGTATATACATATATCTATATGTCTATATGAAAACATATATCTGTGAAATATATATTACAGATACTTTACTAATCCCATATTTCATCAAGACAGGTACTCCCTTGAGCAAGATAGATTCCAGTTCTTTAGTATATTAGACTTCATTAGTTGCTGTGACCAAAACCAATCAATTCCCATTCCCTAATCTTTTAGTGATGGTATTTTTTTTTTCCATATTTGGCTGAATTGGTGCCCAGATGACAAGGCACTACCAGATCATATGTTCCAATGTCCTTGAGAACCTATGAACCCTGAGCCACCCTCACACCACAGTGAGGCATCAAAGTAACTTTATTAAAGATACTACTAATATACATTCACAGATGTTTAAGTCTGAGGCCACATTTGAACTCACGAAGAGGAGCCTTCCTGACTCTATCCACTGCACCCCCTAGCTACCCTATCACATACACATCTACACTTACAGGTATATAGGTGTGCATGTGTATGTACACATGTGGTACAGTGAAAAAAAGCATCAGAATGACTTTATTAAAGAAGCTGCGACTTAGATACACATTTGTTTAATTAAGTGTATACATCTATGTGGTATGTGCTTGTGTGTGTACACATATGATACACATTTGTTTAATTAAGTGTATATATCTATGTGTATGTGCTTGTGTGCGTACACATATGGTACAGTAGAGAAAACATAGAGCTGGGAGTCAGAGGACCTGGGTTAAAATCCTGCTTCTCCCACTACTAGATGTATTACCTTGGACAAATTACTCAGTCATTCTAGGCTCCAGTCTCTCACCTGCAAAATGAGACGGTTGGGCTATATTATATGTCTAAATATTCTTCCACCTCCAAGTCAATGGATCTTTTGTTTGTATATGTTTATTACAACACCTAAATAATAATGCATTTTTCTTCCTTACCAATATATATCTTTCCTTACTAACATCAGTATAATATTAAATGTGGATAACGTGTGTATATATATTTTTAACCTGGGCTCATGATTTCTTCAGGATAAAGAACTCATTGAGTTCTGTCTTGCAATGCAGAGCGGCATGTTTCTACAGCTTATAGTGTTAAGACAGTTGCTGAGAGAATTGAGAGACTTGTGACAAGGAAGGGAGGGAAGAAAGAGGAGAAGGAGTAAGGAAGGAAGGAAGGAAGGAAGGAAGGAAGGAAGGAAGGAAGGAAG
>NW_027185655.1:68344801-68435837 GCF_028583685.1 Petaurus breviceps papuanus
AGGAAGGAAGGAAGGAAGGAAGGAAGGAAGGAAGGAAGGAAGGAAGGGAGTTAGGAAGAAAGGGAGAAAGGAAAGAAATAAGTCATATTTGGTATATGACAACCAGTATGTGACAGAGGGCATGAGATCCAATGCAGATTCTGCCTCCAAAGCCAAAGCTCAGTCCACGTGATAGCTTTTGAATAATAAAGTACTCTTTCTATACTAAAGATTCAGTCTTTACAAAGTATAAATGGAATGAGCTTTCACAAATGCTGCATATCATTTAAAATTCAACATTCACTTCAATATTGTGTTTTTTTCTTTTAAGGTGTTTTTTTTCTTAATTTGATAAAATGATAGTCTACTGCTCCAAACTGCTTCTTGACTAGATATCAGTTATGACTCATAAAACAGGCCCCAACAAAGCTGCAAAGTAGTCCTAGTTTGTCATTGTCCCTACTTCCTACTCTTGGGCCCACTGCCTTTTGGGCCCTCAATTCTACCTTATACGATATCTTCCTTCTGCTCCTTGCAGGCCCGAGGCTCCTATGGGAGTCTTGGCACTTAGCACACCATGATGCTTCCTTCAATAGGCCTCCCTCCTTGGCACATTCCAGTGAAATTCAGGAGTCTGTATCTCATCTCCTCCGGAACAGGTTCTCCCTGACAGCTGGTGACAGCTAGCTGATCTAATGGACACATCCAGGAGAATGAGATAATAGGAGAAAGCTAGACAGCTATCTCTGCTCGCCCCATGCCTGTCCTTGCCTTACGTGTAGTTTAGCAATAGTCTTCTGTATACATTGTTCGGCTCTTCACTCACACGCTCCAAACCCCCCATAAAGCAAAGCAGTGGTTTTAATGACAGTGATTTCAGACTATTAAGAAATGAAGGAATGTGCCATAAAAGGAAAGATTATAGACTTCATAATACAGAGCCAAAGGACCTTGATGTACCCTTTAAATCACAATATGTGCGTGGCAGCCAATTCTCCCTCTGCTAGGGTGTTCTTAATGACATAAACTAAAAAGAGAGCTTTGGGGATTTTTAGGTTTGTGCACATGTTCGATGTTGTCTTTCTTTTTCCCCCCCCAATCTTTTCATATTTACCCTCAATTTTTTCCCTGTTCATTTGATTGTCATTTGACACCTTTGGGTGTCTTCAGTTCTGCCAGAGTCTATCTTAATTATTCCTTGTACATAGCAAAGTCCTTTAGTGTCTCAGTTAAAAGCTTGGTTGAGATAGCTGGGTTGGGCTGGAAGATTAATGACTAATGGTCAGTGACGTAGGGAGAGTACCAGATGCAATTAAGGAGCTTAACCAACAGGGGAGTAGCTATTGGGGTTGAGTGGTTGGTTACTCAGCATGCTGAGGAAAGGGTGTGCTCAAGTCTGAAACCTGGACATCATACTGATAATTTGACAGACACAGAAGCTCTGCCATGCAGACTTCTTGTCAACAATAAATGATACTTAAACATTCATTCTCTTGGTTATGTTGTTTTTGATTCTCTCATGGAGGCCAGATAGAATAAGCTTAGAATCCTGAACTTGCAGTCAAGAATACTTGGATTTATATCTCACCTGTCACCCTGAGTAGCTGTGTGAAAAGAAAAGGAAGGAAGGAGGGGGGGAGGGAAGGAAGGAAATAAGTATTTATTAAGCACCTGCTGTGTTCCTGACACTGCTGTGTGCTGCACAAATATCTTATTTAATGCTCACCACAGCCCTGGAAGATAGGTACCATTAATAGCCTCATTTTACAGTTGAGGAAACTGAGGCAAATAGAAGTTAAAAGCCCAGGGTCATGCAGTTAGAATGTTTGAGACTGGATCTGATCTCAAGTCTTCCTAATACCAGGCCCCTCTCACTATCCACTGTTCCACTGAGGTTGATATGAGAAAACCACTTAACCAGTTGGAGCCTAAGGATTCCTCCTCAGTAAAATGAAGATAACATTTGTAGCACCAGCTCCATAGGGTGGCTGTGGGGCTCAAACAAGGTGATGTAGATAAAGCATTTTGCAAACTTCCAATCCCTCTATGGGTAGATTATTATCATGAAGAAAAAACTGGATTGGACAGGGGGATGATGCCCCTTTATGGTATTTTCTGTGCCATAGGGAGGCATTACCCATTGTTTCCTATTGAGAGAAAGGAGCAAAGGACAATTGTTGGGGAAAGATGCTTCCCTTCTGTAATGTTTTCTAGCTAATGAGCTTAACATTCACAGGAGTAATTCATGTACTATGAAACTTAATTCAAAATGTACTTATTAGGCTACTGTTATATTCCAGGCAGTGTTAGGTGTTAGGGACACAGACAAAAACCATGTAATGTCTTAAATACATGATATATTTAAAGTAATTTCAGTGAGAGAAGGCACTAGCAACTATAATGGAGTCAGAAGAGGCCTCACATAAGAGGTGGCACGTGTAGTGAGATTGGACGGATGATCCTAGTTGAGACCTCTCTGTATTCAGTGAGTAGAGAGGAGAAGGGAGAGCTTTCCAGTCTGGGGGGGAACAACCTATAGACCAGGCAAGAGAGAGGAGATGGAATGCTAGGCATGAGGAACAGAAAGTGGACCAGTTTGACTGAAACACTGAGCATTAAGAAGAATGTGCAAAAAGTCTAGAAAAGTAACCTGGATCCAGATTGTAGAGGGCTCTAAAAGCCAAATAGTGAAGTTTGCATTTTATCCTGAAGGCAAATTAGAGCTTCTTGTGGGCATCTAGGTGGCACAGTGGATAGACTGCCAGGCTTGTAATCAGGAAGACTCATCTTCATGAGTTCAAATCTGGCCTCAGATACTTACTAGCTGTGTGAACCTGGGCAAGTCACTTAACACTGTTTGCTTCAGTTTCTTCATCTGTAAAATGAACTGGAAAGGGAAATGACAAAACACTCTAGTATCTTTCCTAAGAAAACCCAAGTAGGCTCATGGAGCATCAGACATGATTAAACAACAGCAGAGGGGCCTGGTCAGACTCTCGTTTTAGGGATATTAGTTGAGAAGCTATGTAGAGTGGATTGGAGAAGAGAGATAGTCCAGTTGGAGCCAATCATGATGAAGTCTAGTGAGTTATGCTCTGAAGCTTTATCTATTTGTAGGTCTTTAATTTTTAAACAATGCAGGCTTTTAATGCCATATATCTGTGTGTGTTTAACTGTACGGAGAATACCTTGACATTACCAACATCCCTACTTAGGCAATCAATAAATTCAATGCAATAAAGATAGATTATAGGCTAGGTGGTGCAGTGAATAGAGCACCAGCCCTGGAGTCAGAAGAATCTGAGTTCAAATCTGGCTTCAGACTTAATATTCACTAGCTGTGTGACCTTGGGCAAGTCACTTAACCCCAATTGCCCTGCTTTCCCCCCTCCAAAAAAAAACAAACATAGAGTGTATATAAATTGCAATGAAGGGGAGAGATGGAGGACATAGGGCAGCTAAAAAGATAAGGGTGTTGGCCTTGGAGTCAAGAAGACCTGAGTTCAAATTCTGATACTAGCAATGTGACCCTGGGTAAGTCACTTATTCTCACTCAGCCTCCAGTTCCCTCATGTGTAAAATGGGGGAAACAATAGTACCTATCCCTTGGGTTATTGTGAGGATCAAATGAATTAATATAGGTAAAGTTTTTAGCAAACTTTAAAGCCCTATAGAAATGCTAGTTATTATTATTAATGACATTTCTGAGCTAAAATAAACACCCTCTTAGAATCAAAACAAATGCTATTATTGGAAGGAAATAGTTTTTTATGTCTTATTTTTTAACAGTCCTAAAGATTTCATGACTTTTAACCCATGAGAGCATAGGAAATGAAAAGGACTTAAAAATGCAGACTCTAGAAAGGAGGTTAAAATCATTAAAACCAATAAAGGAAAACTGACAGTTTCACCTTTATGCTGATTTTCATGTCTGTTCTATAGAAACCTAGGCTTATGCATTTTAGCCCTTTTCGTTAATAATGATGTGAAATGGCATAGTACTAACTTTATACTAATAGTATGAAAATTAGGTTGGGTTTTGTTTGTTTAATGTTTCTGAAGGTTCGTATTCTCTATTTAGCATGGGAATGGGGAGCAGGGCTATGATTTCATCAGTACAGAAATCTAACTCCACTCCCTCTACTAAAACCGGTCAGTACCATCTCTGTAGCTTCTATATTTCAGATGCTAGGCTAGGTTCTAGAAAGTTGCCTAGAACAAAGAGAGATGCTGTGGTTTACCCAGGATCACATAGTTGTTATGGGATAGAAACAGGACTTGAACCTGGGTCCTCCCAGTTTCAAGGTCAGCTCTTACCCACTATCTTCTCTTGTCTTACTTTAATTGTATCTAATGGTCTGTCTTTTCATCTGTATTAGTACTCTCTTCACCAACTCAAATTGCAAGTCCTCCATCTCTTAGAAGGCAGTATTCCTGAACTGGTGGGAGCTGGGGAGGGGAATCTCAACCACTTGGTAACCAACTTTCTGATAAAGAGCCTCCAGAATTAGCTAAGCCAGGGCTCAAAAGACAAACAGACACATAATACACCACTGGACTAGGATTAAAAGCCCTGTCAACTTTGGTATAAAATGAAATACATAGTATTATAAAATAACAATGATGATGATGATGATGATGACAGCTAACATTTATATAGTTCTTTAGGGCTTGTAAAGAACTTTACAAATAGGATTTCATTTGATCTTCAGAACAACCCTGGGACATAGATCCTATTATTATCCCCATTTTAGAGATGAGGAAATCAAGGCAGACAAGTCGAGTGACAAGTGTGTTATAAATAATAAGTTCTGGAAGCAAGACTTGAACTCTAACCACTATGCCCCTTGCTATGCAGGTAAACTAAAATGTTATTATGAAAACAATAAACAAGTTCATGGATCCCAGCTTAAGAACTCCTGAATTAAGGTCTGAAACTATTTTAAAATAACTTTTCATTTTTATCTTTTTATGTAAAACATCTTTTCATCTTTTGAGTCAACATCCTTTGAATATAGATGACTACTTTTTTTATACTTGATAATTCTTTATTACTTCAAAAGACTGATGTTCATTTCATTGATGTGGCACTCCCTTCACTAAGGCAGATTGTCACCCCCAGCATGCTTTAATAAACAGATCACTAATTGCTGTGGCTACAATAATCTTTACCAACTTTTGATCCAAAGTCTCCTAGAACTTACCTCAGGTAGATGGTAAAACACTGGGCCCCACTTGAAATCATTCTAGCCTTTAAGACCTGCAAAAGCTGTGTTCCTGCTGGCATAGCCTTTGAGGACCTACAGTAATAACCTCTTGGGATTTCAGAATAGCATTTTACTGAAGGGCCTTACTAAACTGCTCCTTTAACAGATTTTAATCTTGTTTTAAAAAAATTTTTTTAAAAACCTCAAAACTAAAAACACTTAGAATAATGCTGCTGTTGTTACATTTAACTGTTGGTTTAACAGCCAAATCTTTCCATCTAGACTTTACTGGGAGTTTTGCCTATGTAAAGATTACAGGACCAGACCTGCACATTCATCTCGGAAATGAATTTGGATTTTCTAAAACCCCTGCAATTTTGTTAATTCCTGTAAAAAAATGGGGAGATTATCTTAGCTTACTATTGAAAGTGAAAAGCTTTACCAAAAAGGGATGGAAAAAAAAGCCTCAAAGGATATTCCTATTAGAGGGCATATTCTGTTTTAGAAAATGCCATTGTGTATTATTAGCAGTCTTTTTATTTGCACAGAAGAAGTAAAAGGCTTTGAAGTTTAAATCATATCAAGAAGATTTTAGGGTCATGTTCTCAGACCTGTGCTGTATGTCACCCTGCAGTACAACTGTTTCTCCCTTTGAACTTTCCATCAAATGTTCAAAAGGCCAAGAAAGTCAGTAAAACTTGTTACCATTAGAACTATAAAGTCAAGGGGCGGCCAGGTAGCACAGTGAGTAAGAACACCGGCTCCAGTGTCAGGATGACCTGGAGATCAAATCCCGGGCTCAGACACTCAGCACCCACCCAGAAACACCTGGCCGTGTAACCTTGAGAAAGTTACTTCACCCCAATTGCTTAGGGGTGGCCAGGTGGCTCAGCGAGTAAGAGCATCGGCTCCAGTGTTGGGATGACCTGGAGATCGAATCCCGGGCTCAGACACTCAGCACCACACCCAGAAATAACTGGCCGGGTAACCTTGAGCAAGTTACTTAACCCCGATTGCTTAAAAAAAAAAAAAGAACTATAAAGTCGAGACCTTTTGTTAAAATAAAAAAAAAAATAAGGGGAAAAAGACAAAATCAATCAACAAGTATTTGTTGAAGTGGAATATTCATAGCTCCATGGCTGTCCCACAAACAAGATACTCCCGTTTCTCAGCTCTGGGCATTTTCTCTGGCTGTCCCTAATGTCTGGAACACTCATCATCCACCCCTCTCACTCTGTTCTACCTACTGTCCCCCTCCCCCCCACCCCGGCAAAGTCTAGATATACTGGAATATAGTATTAAAAAAAATGTTTTTTAAGTTCATAGATCCTAGGTTAAGAAACCTTGAATTAAGGTCAGAAAACACTAAAAAAAAAAACCTTTTCATTTTTGCTTTTTTACATAAAACATCTTTTGAGCTAACATTTAAGTGTTTTAACTTGACAGTTATTGATTACTTTACCACAGTGCATTGCAAACAGTCGTCCTTTGATGACTTGATAAATGGTTGTTCAGCCTTTTCTAAAAGACCTCAGATGTAAGGGAAACCAGAATTTTCCAAAGCAGCACTCCATTTGGGGATAACTCAAATTATTAGTAGGTATTACCTATAATTAATTTCCATCTTTCCTTTTTATAATTTTTGTGCATTGCTATTAAATCTGCCCTCTGAGGTCAGGCAGAATAAGACAACATCAGAGCCCTTCAGATATTTGAAGAATACTATCCTGACTCCATTGAATTTCTTTCAGGCTAACATCCCAGTTTCTTCAGATTCTTTTCATACATTATAGACTCTAGGCCATTCTCACTCTCTTCCTTTGGACATTTCCCAGACTGTCAATGTACTTCCTAAATTGTGCTCCTAGAACTGAACATAACACCCTAGTCATGGTCTGACCAGGTCAGAATACACACATTAAAATCATCTCAGCCAGCTGTACTCCCCTTAGTATGGTTCCAGATCACATGAATTCCTTTGGCTGCCATATTACAGTTACTGCATACAATCCACTAAAACCCCATGTTTTGCCATGAGTCCTTCATCCTGTTAAAACGTGGCACAATGGAAAGAGTCATGGAACTGTGGTGAAGATGTATGTATGATTCATGAGTCTTCCAGGTACTGGCAACTTGACCTAGGGAAAGACACTTGGGGTCATAGTTTTAGAGATGAAAAGAACCTCAGAGGTCATGAATCCAACAGTGTCTTCCCTATACAGTCATGCCTCCCTCAGTCTTAGTTCTCTTAAAAAATATAGGTTGGACAAAATGACCTTCAAGTACCCTTCCAGCTTTGACTCAGATTCTCTGGGCTATGACCTTCAGTATACTCACAACTTATTATATTTAGAATAAATAAAATCCTCCAGCGGTTTAAAAAGGTTTCCTGAAGAACCAGAGATGCCTTTACAATTGTACCACATGAGGAAACGAGTTTGTCTCTAACCTCTTGAGAAAGAGCCAATAAAACTTATATTTGAAATACTTTATTTCACTAACTGCGTACTTAAATTCTAAGTGAGGTGAGTTCAAAAGTTCAGCCTTATGACAGTAGAAATTAATTCCAAATTGCCCTTGTAAGGCATTTCTGCCAGTCTATAGATTACTTTCTTTTTCAGTTGGGAGAACATTCTGATTTATTGTATATTTTGTGGCTGTGTCAACTAGTTTATCTCTGTGTAAACTCATCTCTGAATTTCCTGAGTAATGGCAGTTTCTAGACATGAAGAAAATTCCTCAGAGGAGGTGAATAAAGCCACTGGATTAAATAGAAACCCTGTGTTTTCTTACTCTGGAGTAGTACTGAATAAATATCATTTCACCCATTGGACAGAGTACTGATGTTGGAGCTCTAAGACCTGGGTGCAAATACTGACTTTACCAGTTATTATTTAGATGACTTGGGGGCAAATCATTTTCCTCTTTCTGAACATAAGGTTCTTCTCCTGAAAAATAAAGGGATTGGATTTGATGACCTTGAAGGATCTTTCCAGCTTTAGAGCCTTGACCTTGGGATAGTACTTTGTGAATCAGTTGGGATTTTTGCCACTCTCATATCAAAAGGCTAGATGAAGCTTCTAGATCTGACTTCTAGAGAGCATACATCCATTTTTAGAAAGTTGTTTTTAAACAGTTGTATTAAGACAATTTGAAATAATCTTCCATTTTTTAGTTTGATCACTAAGAAATCTACTAGTTCTAAAAATCTATAAGCCTCAAACCCTTATTATGTTTTTCTGCTCTGTTGAAGGTATAATAAGTAGTTGTTGAATGTTGATACCAGAGAGCAGATGATAAAACTAACACACTTCTCTCCTCTCAGAAGAAAGGTAGGGAATTATAGGAATGTTATTTACACGCATTGTTGGGTGTTTACTTAAGTCAGAAAGCATTTTAAGTTCTTACTGTGTGCTGAACACAAAGTATGGGAACACAAAAGAAGGTAAAAGCAGTTCCTGCCCTCAACAAGTTCCCAGTCTAATAGGGGAGACAACATGTAAATGATTATGTCCAAACAAGATGAAAATAGGATAACTTGGAGGTAATCTCAGAGAAAAGACTCTTAAGATTGAGAAGTATTGGGAAAGACTTCTTGCAGAAAGTGGGACATTAGCTGAGACTTGAAGGAAGCCAGAGAAGTGAGGAGGGAAAGCATTCCAGATATGAAGGATAGCCACAGTCTCCCTAAAGGGACTGCCCTTAACTTCCCCCTGCTGGTGATGGACAGACTTGGTGAGGGGGAAAGGGCAGTTATCATTCTGATTTTGCAAGTGAAGAAGCTCCAGTATCATTCTTCACTATGCCTCTAGGGCATTCAATTAAATCTGTGAGCTGCCCCAGGTCCTGGCCAGTAGAATGTGTGTATTTGGGTGAGGGGGAGAGACAGGGGACAAATTGGTTAGAGGAGGCTAGGAGGCTACCTATTCTGCCCACCCCAAAAGTGCTTCTTCTCTTTTTATTCTGTTTCTCTTTGTTGTAAGTGAAATTTCAATGGGTGTATGGAGTATTGTGGGAAATATTTGAAAAACAAAACAAAACTTAACTATTGAATGACATAATGGTGACAGACATAATGCACTTATATATATATACATATTTCTAACTTAAAAATTAATTCAAACAAAAAGAGTACTAAAATGTTGAACTTCATTGATTCCTAGAATGGACATTTTGTTACCTATGAATTATGCTTCTGAGGATTTATATAACTCCCCAAGTAAACATGCTTTCTGGGTTGAAACTTGACATGTGCATTGGGAATGGTCAAATTCTATATCCATATCTGAAGTTGGGCATGACACGCTCAGCTTATTTGGTGATATTCAGAGAATGGTTTAGTTAAGTGGATATTACACTATTTTATTAGCAGGGTATTTAGTATAATAAACATACTTAGAAGTCTGAGATCACTGGTTCCCTGCTCAGAAAAATCGTGATTAAGAAAGGGCCTGGGAGAAAGAGTGATGTTGCTGAAAATTATGGAACATCTATAATATATAGTTGACTTGAAGAAATAATGAAAATTAACCAAAAGGGGAGGGAAGTGAGTTCACAAGTGTGAGAATTAACCCCCAAATTGGCAGGCATTTCAGGGAAATAAGGTTGATAATAATGCTTGATGCATTTTGAGCAAATTCCTTGAAAAACCATGTGTTTTAGGGGCAAAAGGGCCTTGCCTAGAACTGGGTGTCAAAATGGCTGGAGTTGGTCACATTGCTACAGATGATGGCTGTAACCAGCCATTAAATGAAAATCAGATCCAAAATAGACTTTTGTTTGAGGCAGTGGCATTAAGGTTCTCCTTGGCTCTACTCTCCAGGAATAACACCCAAGCATTCCTTGACAAAAGGGTGGAGAAGAGGATTTGCAGAATAATAAACTGATGCTTTGGTTTTGGTTCATAAAATGATTCATAGGATTCCATGAATAGGAATTTCATCCATGAACTATAGCCTATTTAAAGATCATCTTCAACTTCTCTACTTAGAGGCAGAGAATAATAACAATTCATTTATATAATAGCCTTATAGCTTACTAAGGATTTTTCTCATCATTACAGATGGGACAAATATTATTATCTTCATTTTCCCAGTGAAGAAGTTTGAGTCTCACTCTTCACTAAGCCTCTTGAGCATTTTGGTTGGATTTAATAGTTTTCTCAAGGAACATAGTCTATTTAATTTTTCCTCCCTTATCTTTTTTTTTAAAGGACTTATGCCTGCTGCACACCAACCTGTATACTGTGCTTCCAAGCATGGAATAATTGGATTCACAAGATCTGCTGCTGTGAGTATATATATATATATAGCTGCCCCAAAACTCACCACATACCTTTTCCTTAGCATAGGACTCTCTCTCTCTCTCTCTTCTTTCTCTCTCTCTCTCTCTCTCTCTCTCTCTCTCTCTCTCTCTCTCTCTTTGTATCTCTATCTGTCTTTTGTCTCTCTCTGTCTCTCTCCCTTCCCCTCCCTCCCTGGATTTTAATATAGTAAGTTACATGAGAAAAATGGCACAAGAGATAGTGTACCAGCCATGGAGTTGTGAAGACCAGAGTTCAAATTTTGCCTTGGACATTTACTAGCTGTGTGATTCTGCCGTGGTTTCCTCATCTGTTGTAAATTCAGGGTAGTAATAGCACCTGTTTCACAGGGTTTTAGGAGAAGCAAATGAGATAATATAAAGCATGTTGCAAACTTTAAAGCAATGCTATCTATTATTATTATTATAAAATGCAATATTCCACAGATTGTGAAAGAAAAGAGGAAAGTGATATTCTGTTTGACTTAGGAACATTAAGGATCTGCAGTTTCATCAGTACAAGTATTCAACACAGCTAACAATTCTTCTCTAAGTTAATAGATGATCTTTGACAGTTACTATGACCAAAAAATCCATCCCTTTTCTGCCAACTCAGTGACAGGCCTCTCCAAACATAGGTTAGTTCTGGACAGCAAATATATGATCAATCCATTAATGGACTTTATCAAGCTTTTCATCTTGGTAGATATTGACAGAGCTTGGGCTCTGCTGGCTAAGTTTTTGAGAACCAGGGTCATCTTTCCATACTACAAACTAAGACATGGTTGGAGGCTTCATTTTAAATTCTTAAGGAAAGAAATATTTTCACATCAGTGATCTTTGACAATGAAAAATAAAATCCTTTTTCCCTTTGGAAAAAAACACTGAACTTCTAGATCTGTTGAGTTCTGGAGTTATTCACCATATTATAAAAGGAATCTTCAAAAGTTATTCACTATATGATTGCTTAAGTATTGTGTGATGAAAAGAAATAAAAGGCTTGGATTCTGGTCCCCATTCTGCCACAACTATATAATAGGTCCATCCTTTACATCCTAACTTTCTCATACTGACAATATTTTCAAAGTTTGAATTTTTACTATAGTCTTGCCCAAGCAAAACCTAAGCTATTGTATTCTAAACCCTGTCTATATAGTTCCTGAATTGATCAGTACATAATAAGTCAGACTTTTTAAAAGATAATTTGGCCAGAACTAAAGAGATTATATATGATTATATATAACTAATCAGGTAATTAACCTGTGTGGATCTGACTTTATAGTATAGAGGTAAAAACCATTAAAAAAATTTTTTTAGACCTTTAACCCAGTGTGATTTTTTTCTTCAGATAAATGAAGATTTAGGGTAAAGAAATTGAAAATTTGAAATCAGCTAGGTTTTGTTTTCTGTTTACCAGCAATATTTATTTTTTGCTGTATTTGTAAACCAATATCTCTTTAATAATAGGATAATTTTTTTGTTTGTTTTATAGCTTTTGACAATCTATCCTTAAGTTACTCAATATTTGCCACCACACATTGTGAGTTAAATAATGTTTTGAGAGTTATCAATTTTGTTATAATTTACATAACTGAAAAACCCAACATGAAAAGGCATTATGACACAGAGAACTTAAAAAAAGTCATTTTTCTTAGTAGTTCAAAGCTAGCACAATTAATATATTTTGAAAATGATATAAAATGATTGGAAATAAAACTCTGTAAACCTATGGTTTTATAGAACTCACCTCCCTCCACTAAAACAAACAAGATTAGATTATGATGTTTAAAAAATAAAGCTACTCATGTTTCATCTTTGGATTCTCAACACATTGCCCTTCCTAGGGGAAGTTGCCCTGCTATCAGTAGGACATGTGATTAGAGTTATTTTTCCAATGTGACTGTTAGTGTACATGACTCAGCCAGATCATTCTCATTTCCCCTGGTGACCAATGAGTAGTACATGAAAAAGTATAGTCTGCAGTTATGAAACAGAATATTTTTTTTCCCTTTTGCAAAGTTGTAACTGGTCCAGGAATCAAAGCCTATCAAGTAGGCCTCATGAGAACTTTGTTTTTATTCAGCTCAACAAACTAATCTACACTAACACTACCTGGGATCATCCATCCTCAGCCCCTAGTATTAGATGTAGCTTCTAATAAGATGGTTTCATAAACTAGAGGGATTGGTAGCCTAAGTCAAGTCAATCTTATTGGAGAGCAAAATTCGAACATTTTTTCTAGATCTAAGAAATCCAACAGTCTCTCCATGAAGCCTAAAAAGACTTTATGGGAAATAAGAAGATCAGATATAAAAGAGAGGACCTGAGAGACAAATCTAATCTAATAGTTCTTAATCTGGGATTTAGAACCAAGTTTTTCCTAATATTTTGATAACTATTTTAAAAAATTATGTTGATTTGCATTCTCTGTAATGTTAACTATGTAATTCTATAGCTTTACTTTATACATTTTTAAAAATTCTTCAAAGAAAGGATCCATAGGCTTTGCTAGACTGCCATAGATTCTATGACATACAAAAAAGTTAAGAAGCCCAGCCTTAGTCCAACTTTCTCATTTTACAGGTGAGAAAACTGAAACTCTGAGAATTACTGCAACAATCTTTGGGCTATTTGAATTGGTTTCATGGAGAGGGTAAAGATATGGCAGGCTACCTTAATGTTTTCCTCTCTGGGGTCTTAGAGGCTTCTCAGCTAGTTCTTCCATGGGAGAACAGAGCCCTTTTCTCATAGTTAAAAATCTTGTTCATAACTAATCAACGTGTTTTTATTAAGCATATGTTTAATATATGTGTGCCATATGGCTTTTGGGAATATAAATTTTTAAAATGAGTTAGCCTTAGCCCTCAAGGAGCTCACCTTCTTCCTGAAGGTTTGGGAAGAAATACAGCTTCTTAAATTGATTACACATATTCAGCATAAATATAACGTGATGGAGAAGAAAACACTTAACCATGGGAGAAATTATTTTTTTCTCTTTTTATTTTTTAGTTTACATCATTTATTTCCACAAGATTTTGAGTTATAAATTTTCTCCTCACTTTTCCCCTACCCACCACCCCAAAACAGCGATCCCATTGAATATCCCCTCCCCCAATCTGCTCTCTCCCATATCTCCCCCCATTTCCCCTCCGACTTTCCAGTAGGGCACAGTGGATCTCTATGCCCCAGTGCCTGTATATCTTATTTGCCAGTTACATGTAAAATAATAATAATAATAATAGACATATGTATATTTTTAAACAGTTTATTTTAAAAATTTGAATTCCATATTCTTTCCCTTCCTCCCTCATCACCCACCCTTACTGGGAAGATAAGCAATTCAATATAGGTTGTACATGTGTAGATTTGCAAAGCATTTCCATAGTGGATATATTGTGAAAGACTGACTATATTTCCCTCCATCCTATCCCACCCCCCATTTCTTCTATTCTCTGCTTTGATCCTGTCCATTTTCAAAAGTGTGTACTTCCAACTTCCCTTCTCCCCAGCCTTCCCTCCCTTCCATCATCCCCCCTCCCATCCCCTTCCCCCCTACTCTCCTGTAGGGTGAGATACCCTATTTAGTGTGTATGTCATTCCCTCCCTCAGCAAAATTCAATGAGAATAAGTTTGACACATTCCAATTGGCCTTCCTATTCTTCCATTGTAACCATTTTCCCTTGCATCTTCTATATGAGACAGCTTACCCCATTCTGTCTCTCCCCACCTCCTCTCATTATATTCCTCTCTCACCTCTTAATTTCAACTTTCAAGTATCATCCCTTCCTGTTAAATTGGTTCTGTGCCCTATGTCTATGTATACCTGTACACATATGTACACATGCTGACATAAGTATCCATATGCCCAGATACCCTCCTATATAGACATATATGTAGTATACATATATGTATTTGTGTATATATATATACATACACACATTTCTATTCCCTTCAACTATTCTCATACTGAGAAAAGTTTCATAAGTTACAATTATCGTTTTTCCATGTAGGAATGTAAATAGCTCAACTTAGATAAGTTCCTTATGATTTATTTTCTCTGTTTACCTTCTCATGCTTCTCTTGCTTCTTGTATCTGAGTGTCAAATTTTCTATTCAACTCTGATTTTTTCATCACGAATGCCTGAAAGACCTTTATTCCATTGAATGACCATATTTTCCCCTGAAACATGATACTCAGTTTTGCTGGATGGGTGATTCTTAGTTTTAATCCCAGCTCCTTTGACTTCTGGAATATAAAATTCAAAGCCCTTAGGTCCCTCAGTGCTGAAGCTGCCAGATCCTGTGTTATCCTGATTGTGTTTCCACAATATTCAAATTCTTTCTTCCTGGCTGCTTGTAAAATTTTCTCCTTGATCTGAGAACTCCAGAACCTGCCTATAATATTCCTAGGACTTTTCTTTTGGGGATCTTTTTCAGGAGGTTATTGGTAGATTCTTTCAATCTCTATTTTGCCCTCTGGTTCTAAAACATCAGGGCAATTTTTCTTCAGAATTTCTTGAAGGATGATTTGTAGGTTGTTGTTTTTTTTTTGATCATGGCTTTCAGGTAGTCCAATAATTTTTAAATTATCTCTCCTGGATCTATTTTCTGAGTCAGTGGTTTTTCCAATGAGATATTTCACATTGCCTTCTATTCTTTTTTCATTTGTTTGGATCTGTTTAATGGTATCTTGATTTCTCATAAAGTCACTAGCTTCCATTTGCTCCAATATAATTCTGAAGGAACGATTCTCTTCAGTGAGCTTTTGGGATTCTTTTTCCATCTGGCAAATTCGGCTTTTTAAGTCATTCTTATGCTCGTTGGCTTTTTGAGCCTCTTTTGCCAGTTAGTCTATTTTTAAGGTGTTATTTTCTTCAGTCAGGTTGTTAACTCCCATTTCATAATTTTATTCCATCGTTCTCATTTCTCTTCCCAATTTTTCTTCCACTTCTCTTATTTGGTTTTCAAAATCCTTCTTAAGCTCCTCTATGGCCTATAACCAGCTCATATTTTTCTTGGAAGCTTTTGGTGCAGGAGTTCTGACTTCACTGTCTTCCTCGTGTTCCATTCTTTGATCCCTTTTGTCCCCAAAAAAGGAGTCTAATGTCGGATTGTTCTGCTTTCTTTGCTTCCTTTGCTTGCTCATGTTGCCACACAATTACTTGACTTTTGAGCTTTTTGCCACAGTAGAACTCTGCTACCAAAGAAGACAGCTTTGTCCCACTCACTGGGGTTTTTTTCAGCTGCTGGAGCTATTAGTTGGGTGCCCTCTCTGAAGCCTCCACACACTCTGGCACACTGGTCACACACCCCAGGACCTCCACCCTAGATAGCAATCCAGATCCTAGCAGGTTAAAGCAAGAGCAACTACCCCTCAGACTGGTCACTTGGTCCTCTTACAATCTGCAGGCCAGGAGCTCTGAAGCAGCCACATGGTGGCAACTGCATGGCTGCCATACCTCAGCTGCTTTTCCTTCCAGGGGGCAAAGGCCAGATCGCACCCCCGAATTTCTGGTTCCCAAAGTTCACACAGCTCTGACCTCTCACTTTGTCCTTATGGTTTGATAATTCTGGAAACTGCCACAACTGCTGGTGATCTGAGGTCCCTCCAGCTGGTGGCTGGTTGTGGTTGCCCTGAGGCTAAAACCTCAAGCTTGAGCAGGGCTGGGCTCGACTCCCAGAGTGCTGTGCTGGCTCTTTCCTGCTGCCCTGCCAGTCTGTCTTCAGTGGGAATTTAGCTTCTCTCTGTCATTTTGTGGGTTCTGTAGCTCCAAAGTTTGTTTAGAGTCATCTTTTACATGAATTGGAGGTGGTGGAAGTGGGAGTCACACGGAAGTCCTGTTTCTACTCTGCCATCTTCCATGGGAGGAATTATGAAAGTGTTCTTGAAAGAGGTAGCACTAGCTTGATGGCCAGATTTGGTGCTTGAGCAGTAAGATGGTATCAGGCTGGAAAGATAGGTTAGTGCATGGTTTTGAAGGTCTTGAAGGCAGGAACTCTTTTTGTTTTGTCTTTGTATCTTTGGCCCCTAGTACAGTGCCTTTCACAGGATTAACAATGTAGAGTAGTTTAGTGATTTGCCCACACTCCAGTAGCAGTCAGTATATGTGAAAAGCAGAATTTGAACTCTGAAGCTAGCTCACCTTCTGTGATACCATGATACCTGTTAAAATTTTGCAAATATACTAATTCTATTTAAAATTATAGTAGTAGTTTTGGAAATCATTTAATATTTTTTTTTGGTAGATGGCAGCTCACAATATGAAGACTGGCGTGAGATTAAATGCTATTTGCCCAGGTTTTGTTAACACACCAATCCTTGAGTCCATTGAAAAAGAAGAGAACATGGGACAATATTATGAATACAAGGATTGTATCAAAGATATGATGAAATTTTATGGGGTATTAGAGTAAGTAGAAATCTTCATGTTTTCTCTCCTGTTATTATATACATGTGAGCAGATAATTCAAAGTCTAAATGACTGTATTTTGCTATACCTATGAAGCCAGGGATGACATTTGAGCTTTTTAATGTTGAAATTTTATATGAGAGAAAGAAGTCTGCTATCTTCCAAAATGGAACTGCTTCTTTAGCATCTTACTTGGTAATCAAATGTCAAAAGAGAATGTCATTAGCATCTATTTCCAAAACAAATGTAATCTAGGGGTCTTATCTATGATTGATTGATTTTCTCTGAAGATGGAAGAAAAACCAAATTGGACTGAACATATGGTTTCACTGGTATAAAACACTCCCTGGTGAGGAAACTCCCTCTACCAATACAACCTGGCATCTGTTCTGCAAGTTGTAGTCCTAGAAAGGTTGCTTTAAGTGAATCAGCCCAGGGTCATACAAGGCAGTGTTACCAAGGTCATATGGTAGCTCTGACTCCAGCTATGCCACAGAGTCCTCTCAAAGGTTAAAGATTAATATTAAAATATAACTTTTATGAAAGTTCATAGGATTCTAACCCACATTCTCCATTCTGCCAGGGCTAAACAACAGAATGTCACAGTAACGTAAGGAAACAGGAACACCTAGTAACTTAATGAAGTCAGTAATAAGTTGTAATGGAATAAAGATAAAGTTTTTGCTCTTACATTTGACATTTTCTGGCTGGTAGGTGTCAAGTTGAGTTTGTGAAATCGGGTGGAAAAAGACTCATCTAAGTGCAGTCAACAGTAAATATGAATAATTCAGGCTCAAAGTGACCAAATAGTATGTTCTCGGACTACTCTAGTCATAATCTTCTGACATCTGATTAACTAGAAGTAATTGGGAATAGCAATGTCTTCATCATAAACTTACTCTTATTAGAGTGCTGATGGCTGGAGGTAAATGGGTACTTTAGAAATTATTTAAAAAAGAAAATATGTGATACCAATCATCCCTACCTTTAAAAATTCATATTCCTCATTTCTATTTTTAGCCCATCAATCATTGCTAAAGGATTGATAACCATCATAGAAGATGATGCTTTAAATGGTGCAATTATGAAGATCACAACATCTAAGGGAATTCACTTTCAAAACTATGATACAATTCCATACCAGTCTAAAATTCAGTAAACATTTCATGAATTGACAGCATCTGAAGAGAAGTACAACTGATATATTCACACGTTTCTGGATTTGATTTATAGTATAAAAGCTATCTGTTTTAAAGATATTTTACAACTGCAATGAAGAAGAATTGTATTTGTGTGGGAAAAGGTTAATGTGTTAATGACATTTTGCCTTATGGTCTATTAGGTATGTGATTAATAGTTATAATAATTCTGATACATGGCATGAACCATAGCGTGGACATGGAAACTTGATCAATGCAGAAAGTTGTTGAGATTCTAATAAGCTTTTTCATCTAATGAGTCATTGGTGCACAAATGATAATTTTTTTTTCAGAACCATCATGTCATGTTTGATATTTTAAATACTTGAATTGCTCTTTCAAGGATGATAGATATATGTTGTAAAAATTGTTGTGTGCAAGCTACATGAAATAGCAAATGTTCAGTAACAATAATTTGAATACTTAATGTATACTCTTCGATCTGAGTAACTCTGATTCTTAAAATTTTCAGTGTATTTACTGTGGCAATAGAAGAAAGTGAAGGATTCAACTACAGTTGATATACTTAACAGATAGGAAGAAAGAACAGAACTTGGGATTATTGATTTCACAGCTCAGATTCCTGTCTTAGAAGGAACACTACCTTCCCATCTGTCAGTCACAACTGTGACTGACTGGTCCACTTATTAAGCTATCTCTGAATTCAGGGTTCTGCACTCTAACTTCAAAAGATTTAACATTCATTCTTGGGGGAAGTAAATTTACTATTGCCAATTCAACTTTTAGAAGTATCATGGAGCAAAAAAAAAAAAGAATAGGAACCTCCCCCCATCAAAAAAAAATTAATTTACATGCTATTTTATGAAAAAAAAAACTTAACTGGAATGTATATTTTGCACTCAGTTTTCCTCTTAGCCAGTTTTACAGATTTCAAAATTGCCTGGTTTTCACTAAAATCATTTGGCTAAAATCTCTAAAATATCATTGAGTACTCTCAAATTGGATAAGTCTTCTGTCACTATTCAGGAGCTAATTTGGTGATAGATGTGGCAAAAAGCCACAGCACACAATAATTAAAACAGCCATGTAACATTGCCTCTTTTATTTCTAGCATTACAATTTCATGTAATTACACTCTCCAGGGCCAGTAAAGGATATGGATATGTTGTGGAGGGATGAGCTGATTACCTTACCTGAGATGGACAAAAATGTTTTTGCTGTACCAGGTTAAAGTAATCCATGCTCCAGTAGATGCTACAACCAGTCAATGGTGAAAGCCCTAGATTCCTAACTTAGTCATTTAGTCTGAATGTCAGTGAATCTACTCTGCCTGCTGAAGTATAGACCTCCTAATGTGAGTCAAGTCCTCTGGGCTGTGCAACAAGTGACAAATAGACCTCCTAAAGGAGAGTAGATAGAGGTCAGGAGGGTTTTTAATGCATATAATACCATATACCTTACTGATTAAAATTTTGTGGAGTTAACTAAGTGTGAATCCCTGGTGGCTATTTCCTAGAGTTCCCTAAGAAAGCTTTTGGGGCAGGCAGCCTCAACAAGGCAAGACTCCAACAGAAGAAGATTCAGTTTGCCTTTAATGGAGATAAGTTGGGAATAAGCCATATCACTCAGGCATAGACCTCTCCTCACATATAATGAGCACCCAGGCATTGAATGTCACTATTGTAAACCATCTTTTCTTTTTGTCTTTTTTCATTTTCCCTCTGTGACATGAAGTTCTACTTTGAAATGTGTATATAGTAATTCTGTAGACCTACCCTGCATTCTGGCAGCTCTCAGCAAGTACACTCTGTGATGGAAATGTTCTCTTTCAAGACAAAGAACTGTCCATAGCAGGCATTGAAAAGCAATAGCTGAGCAACACCAAATAAAAATGTGAGTGTATATATTTTTTAAAAGTCTGTTCACCTTTTAAAAATTATGTAAATAGTGTTTATAATTCTGCAACGTGGTATACTATGTAAGCCCATGAGTAGGGGAAAGAAATCACTTACTATGGGGAAAATCCCAGCTTGGTGTATATTCTACAGTTGCATCTTATTCTTATATTGCCAGTGATGATTCCAGCAGAGATAAGTGCTCTCCCAGTTTCTGTTTTCTTTTGTGAATACAGGACTTTCCTCCAAATCCTCAGTTCCTCTTCCTGCTTCCAAGGCACAAAATAATTGACAGTATCAATCCAAGCAACTTATTTTTTCTCTGTGTAACTAACCTGACAGTCTTGGTTGGACCAGGAAAAGACTGAAAATGTTCATTTGTCTTAAGTATTTTGAATTTTTCCTTTGTTGCTGAATGAATATTGAAAACAGGAGGGGATCAAAGATGTAAATTTTTTAAATAAAATTTAATGTATTTAATATATCATATTGAGTTTCAAGAGATTTTTTTCCCTTAAATAAAAAATTAAAAAGAAGCTTTCCCTGACTTGTTCTCCTTACCCCACCCCATCCCCAGCTGAAAGTGATCCCTCTTTTCAAATTTCTGCCTGAATTTCTGCCTTCACACTTCCTCCTCTGCTCAGAATCCTACCTATTTGTATATTTGTCCCTACCACCTCATTCATTTCTCTCTCATTTTGTTTGAAAATTCCTTTAGAACAGGGTCTAGACTAAGTGAGTTTTTGTATTCTTATCTTGCAGCACTGAGCTAAATTTACACAGAGGTAAAGTTAATATTTATTGAATGAATAAGTGGTAATGGCACTTACGAAAAGGAAAACCAGAAATAGAATGTAATAGGGAAAGAGAGTATTATGTAATAACAAGATCCCTGGCCTAGGGGTAGGACATGGAGCTAATCTTTCTTATGTGTATGATTTTAAGGAAATCTCTTAAACTCTATGGGCCTTAGTTTATTAATTTGAAAAGACAGAGCATTAGGGTACATCACAGATTTCAGAACTGGAAAGGACCTTGTAAAAATGAAGGCCACACCCCCACCTCCTTATTTTACATATAAGGAAACTGAGTCTGAGAAAGGTTAAGTGATTTGCCAAGGGTAACATAGCTAAAAGTAGTGAGCATCTGAGGAAGGATTTGAGTCCAATATAGAGTCCAATGCTGTATGTACCACATGAACTCTTGAAATTACAGGATTTCCCAAAAGTCTTAGTGCAGTTTCCTAAAATTGTCCTAAGACATATCTAAACTGCATTTCTAAATCTTGAAACTAACATCCTTTTAAATAAAATGCAATCACATGGTATACTCATAAAAGATAATGAAATGACCTTGCACAATTTGGGAGACAACTAGAAGAATCGAATTCTAAATATTGTAGTCTATCCCAAGGGTAGATGTTAAAATGAAGTAATTAAGTCCTTAGCTAAGGATCCAGGGAAAGATGACCAGTCTCTATGGACCTTGGGTGAGTCTGTTGTATGTAGTAAAATTCATCTGTGGGGCAGGTAGGTGGAGCAGTGAATAGAGCACTGACCCTGGAGTCAGGAGGACCTGAGTTCAAATTCAACCTCAGTCACTTGACCCTTACTGGCTGTGTGACCTTGGGCAAATCACTTAACCCCAACTGCCCTGCCTTCCTCCCTCTAAAAGCAAGAAAAAAAATTCACCTATGACCACAGATTCAAAATTAGACAGTAAATGAGTATGGAACTGTGTATGTAGTGAGAGTAAAAATATGAATGTTCATTTTCAACCATCTTCTACCAATCACCTCCAACTCAACATGGCAATAAGATGGTCTGCAGCCCATATGCAGGGGAGAGAATTAATATTAATTAATCAATAATTAACTAAATATCAGTTAACCAAGTATTTATTTTTTTTTATTTTTTTTTAAAGCAATTGGGGTTAAGTAATTTGCTCAAGGTTACCCGCCAGTTATTTTTGTGTGGGTGCCGAGTATGTGAGGCCGGAACCAATCCCAGGTCTCCCAAAGCTGGGGCCAGCACTCTTACTCACTGCACCACCTGGTCAACCCTTAACCAAGTATTTATTAAGAGGCTCCTATGGGCCAGGAACTATATGAGCACTGTTAATGCCTCTGTTAATACAAGTACAAAGAATGAAATAATTCCTGCTTAAAGGGGAACTTATATTCTAATGAGGGGGACAAGTACATATATAAACATATCAAATATATGCAAAGTAGATAAATATAGGGTAGTTTGGGAAGGAGAGCAATAACAATTTGGGAGATCAAGATCAGAAAAGACTTCATGCAAAAAATGGCACCTGAACTTCATCTTAATGAAAGAGGCACTGTGAGGCAGAGGTGAGGAGGAAGTGTATTCTAGGCCCAGAGAATGGCCTGCATGGGGGATAGCCAGTGAAGGGAGATGAGAGAGAGAAACAGAAAGGTCAGTTTGGTTAGGTCACAGATTGCGGGAGGTGAGTAACAGCCAATGAGACTGGAAAAGTAGGCAGACCATTAAGGGAAAAAAGTTATGTAGAAGTTGGTTGTACTGCCTAGCTAATGATTTAAATATGCCCTACAGATTCTCTTGCTTTGCATTTTGTAGTCCCAATATCAGATCAACACTTCCATTCTGTATTGTTGGATTGAACAAAATTGAACTGAACAGAAATGGCAACATTTCTGAGTCCTTCACATCAACGTGAACTCCAAGATATTACAGCATCAGCTACTACTGGGGACAACTTATGGCAATGGAGCATCTTTTAAATTCTCTGGTATATTTCTGCCTCAATATATGCACGAGTAAGAAGTCAACAATATATTTTTAAAAATTAGGCTCAGACTATATATAATAGGGGGTTTGTGTGTATATTAATGTACATAATAATTAATGTACACAATTAATAATTTACATGCATATGTGTAAATACACACTGTACACATATGTACACGCATTTTTTTTAAACTTGGTTTACCTCTCAACCACTCCCTCCCTAATTGGTATTCATATAGATAGGTGAACATGCAAAGATTATGTGTGCATGTGTTTGCACACAGGCAGTTTCTCTTTAGATCCAACCTGTGATTACAATTCAGCACCTTCTTTGCAACTTTAAGAATTTAAGATAATTGGGGCGGCCAGGTAGCACAGTGAGTAAGAGCACCGGCTCCAGTGTTGAGAAGACCTGGAGATCGAATCCTGGGCTAAGACACTTAGCACCCACCCAGAAACACCTGGCCGTGTAACCTTAAGCAAGTTACTTAACCCCAATTGCTTAAGGGCGGCCAGGTGGCTCAGCGAGTAAGAGCACCGGCTCCAGTGTTGGGATGACCTGGATCAAATCCGGGCTCAGACACTCAGCACCACACCCAGGAATAACTGGCGGTGTAACCTTGAGCAAGTTACTTAACCCCGATTGCTTTAAAAAAAAAAAAAAGAATTTAAGATAATTGCTTGGGGCACAAAGAGATTAAGGGATCAGATCAGGCCCAGACAATATGTTTCAGGGGCAGAACTTGGACCCTGGTCTTCTTGACTACATAGCCAACAACTCTGCTGCCCTGGTGGTACCTTTCTTCCCTCTAAGATTACCTTATTTTATGTTTTTATATAGTTACTTTCAGGTTGTCTCCCTACATGAATGTGAATTTCTTGGGGTCAAGAGACTATGTTTTTTGCCTTTTGGGGTATCCCCTGCACTTAAACCATAGGAATCTTGGTGACTTGCTACCTCTTATTTAAAATGTCTGTCTTCTTGATATATCCTGATACTTAAAAGATTTGCAACTCCATAATTGGGCCCATGGTCCCAAATCACCTCCCTATATTTCTCAGTTTGTCTGAAAAGGGAAAACTTAAATTGTCCACGTAGTATCCAGCCTTCTTTGTATTGTTGTCACAAAGATCTTTGAACAGAATCATTAATAAAGCTTTTTAGCTTGGTAGGAACTGCTAGATAGGGTTCTGGTCATTTAATTAGTTAAGCATTTATTAAGTGCCAAATACTGCAGCAAGTTGGGGAATACAGAGAAAAGGTAAAGCAGCCCCTTCAAAGAGCTAATCATTGAATTCTTGGGAGCTGATGAGATCACCAAGTGACAAGAGTATAGAAGGAGAAGGCCCAGGACAGCCTTGGGTGATGCCCATGGTCAGGAGGCATGATGAGAAGACCCAGCAAGGATCCTCAAATGACCTTTGATTATGTCACTGTTGTTAATCTGCCCGGTGCTTCCTTTTGACTGTGGGACCCAGCAGCTCACATTTCACAGTTGTATAGAGGAAAAACTCTCCATTTATAATTTACATGTGTGTGTATGTGTATGCAAATAGTGCTGTGAAATGAAGATTTGCCATTTCCTATAGAATCATCTTTTTGTGTTCTGCTATATCTGTGGAAATATACCTTGTGGGGAGGGGACAGGGGGGAAGGTTAAATTCAGAAAAGACAGAGAGAATGATGTTGGAGAGTATTATAAAACATTTCTTAACCCTGATGAGTTTACATTTTGCTGGGGTCATAAGACCTATCTAAATACTATGACAGATCTTATCCACATTCCTACCATGCAGATTGTGCCCCAACTATACCTTTTCATTCCATGTGATTCTTTCTTTCTATCTCTCTAAGTAGCAATAATAAAATAGGGATGATAAAAGCATCTACCTTTATAGGGTCGTTGTGGGGATCCAATGAGATAACATGTATTTAACACTGCAAATCTTAAAGCCCTATAGAAATTTTAGCTATTACAGTTGTTAAACCTAGCTTTTCTCTGAAAGAGTCCAACCATCAGAATACCTTATTCTAGAGAGTCTTCGTCCTCAAGAGGAAAATGTTTACAAGGTTCAAAATGGAACAGCGGCAACATTTGCTTAATAACTGTAGCAATAGATGTAAAGCAATTTTGCTGGTCAGATAGCTATGCTCCTGATCTCTGAGCAGATATCAACGTGATGTACTGTCATTCTTTATTAAAATGACTCAAGGATTCAGCCAGGATACAGAAGCCCTAAGAGGAATTGATTAACACCACCGCCTTCTTTCCATTAAGTAGATTCATAAGTAAGATTTAGGAAGGGAGTCTGGGAGGAAGGATGCTTGGAAGATCATTGAACTGTTCAAAAGGAAATATAATGTTCACCTGAAAACCTAGCGCCAAATTAGAGTTCATTCCTGAAGTACTGGAGTATAGAAGACATTTTTTTTAACCAATTCTGATAAATTCTGTATTTCATTTTCTGCTTACAGTTGTGTCCACAGCAAGCACTGTGGACCCAGATTTTCAGTAAAACTATGAATACCTTCTTCAAATTATATTTGCACTCTCTAGGAATTGGTGCTTTTGAGTTGTTGTCAGGGCTCATCCCAAACCAGGGATTCTTAATCTGTTTTGTTTTGCAACATGGATAGCTTTGTCAGTTTGTTGAAGACTATGGGCTCTTTCTCTGACTTATGTTTCTAAATGCATGAAATAAAATGCATAGGATTACAAAGGAAAAAATTCTACATAGTTATATATAAATAGATATCTAATTTTATTCAAGTTCTCAGACCCAAGGGTAAGAACCCTTCCCTTAAACAACCAAATGGCATATTTAAGTTTACATGCTGCTCTCCCCTTTGTACTGTTCCTACTCAGACTTTCAGAACTAACCAGGCATTCTTTCATCAGTCCTTCTGATAGCAGTTCCATTCCCTCTTTAAAGATGCTGTCATTCTGATGTAGGAGGAAACTGCATCAGGAAGCAAGGCTTATCTCTGCTTTCCTCTTCTTGCAAATGTTATGGTCAGAGACTGACAAAAGATCCTGCTGGGTTATGAGCATGTGAGTGGTACAAATCCTAAATAGTGCCCTTTACAAAAATGTTGCATCCTTTAAGAGATTCTCCCTTTAATTAGTGACTTTGAATCCCAAATTCTCCAGTTTGCAAACTCAGTTTCTATAAACAAGTTCACAGGATTGAAAGCAAGAAGGGATCATAGCAAGTAGCAGAGCCAGAATTCACACTAGGTTTTCTCAAACCAAATCCCCTAGTACCAAGCTTTCAAAAAGAAAGTTTGAAGACAGCCAGGAAAATTGTATTCATGATACCTATAATAATGTAAATGGAAAACCCAACCATAAAACTACCAAAACTGAACATAAGCAAATTATAATAGCCAAGTTTGGCCCTCCAAGAAAAGATATGAGAAGTCACATCCCTACCCCCTCCTTCACAGAGGTAAAGGGTTCATGAGGGGAAAGCCTTGAATATAACTTTAGATTTTTTCAATGTGTTGACTGGTTTTGCTGATTTTTCTTCACCCTCTTCTTAAAAAATTCTGTTATGTAGTATAGTTCTTAGGGCGGGGAGACATAAAGAGAGAAGTAGGTGATATAAAAACAAAAGATATTAATACAATCTATTTTAAAATAAATATTCCAGTGATTAATAATAAATACTGTCATAAGTCATTAATAGAGATAGTGACATTGAAATATTACTATATATTATATAATATATAATATTTAATAAATCCATTAAATTGTAAGCTCCTTGAGGTGAAGTACTGTCTTTTGACTCTTTGTTATCCCCTAGCACTTAGCATAGTGCCTCGTACATAACAGGTGCTTAATAAATATTGATTGATTGACTGATTATTGATTGGGTTAACATGGAGAAGCAGATAGCTTTTAGAACTGAAAGTTAGGAAAGCCTGGGTTCAAATCTCACCTCTCAACAAGTATTAATCCCTTACTAGGGCAGTTAAGTGGCTCAGTAGATAGAGCTGGTATCAGGTCTAGTCTCAGGAAGATAACTTTCTGAGTTCAAATCTGGCCTCAGGTACTGACTAGCTATGTGACCATGGGCAAATCACTTAACCCTGTTTTTCTCAATTTCCTTATCTGTAAAATGAGTTGGAAAGGGAAATGACAAAACTATTCCAGTATCTTTGCCAAAAAAAACCCAAATGGGATCACAAGGAGTTGGACACAATTGAAAATGACTGAACAATAACAACAACAAGCAGAAAAACTGAAGAACCAATAACTTTACTAAGACCTGAAAATACAAATATAAGAAGAAAGGACAATTCCTGACCTCCCTCAAGGAACTTACATACTAATGCAGGAAAACAGCACAGGAAGCTGAAAGGGGGATGGGCAAGGGTGGAGAGAAAGGTATCAAGCTCAAGGATATGGCAGAGAAAGTCCAGAGTGCAGCAGCCTGGAGAAGGAGACATGTCTGGCCTTGAACAGTAAATGTGCGGTGTGTTGAAGAAAGCTGAATTGAAAGAGCAAATACACTGACTGACAAATGATACAAATCAGAGTCCTGCTTTGTCTCAACCAGCTGGGTAACCTGAAGCTAATTTTTTACTTGCTCTAGGCCTCATTTCCCACATCTGAGGTTTTTTCCAGCTCCAACATTCTGCTCATCTGTCTACTGAATTAAATTTAAGTGATTTTCATAGTATTGCATTGGGCATTAGTATTGTGATTTGTATTGTGATTACTGCTTCCAAGAAGCTAGAGCATGTGCAGCGGCCACATCCCAATCAAACCACCTCAGCAAATGGGCTAAACCAGGTTGAGGGTAACAGATAGGCTTCTAACCTGTCAGTGAGTTAGGGGGGTGTCTTGTGAAGACTTACTTGTGAAGACTTACCCCGGCAGAATAGGTAGATGGGAACAATTTTTCCAACGGCCATGCAATCAGCTGAAGCAGGCACTATGGAGTGCTTAGAGTTTGGTCAGATGTGGAAGATGCCAAGGTCATCCACTGTGTCCCAGGCCATCTTTTGTCTTGCCACTAGACTTCAATGACTCAGGAAGAGAGAGGCTGAAGATGGCCTCACTTAAATTCAATACATACACATAAGTCAAGACGTCACCCCGTGAATGACAACATTTAAACACACTCTGTTATCTCTAGTAATTGGTACCCAAAGGTTTAGCAATTATCATGAATTCCAATTCACAACTTCAGATGCTTATCTTACTGGTCTAGTTCTCCTGAGTTAATTTTATGTGGCACTTCAACACTTCTTTTCTTAGATGATAGCCAAATAAGCAATTTACTTCATCCAGATTTAGGATCTCTCAAGTGTTTGAGTGTATTTATCCAGTTTATGGATAAAGATTTAGTGAAGAGGGCAAAAGGGAGATTTTCTTTGCCAGCCTAGATGAGTCATCTGTAATTGGGCTTTCTGGCAAAGCCAGTAGGCTACATCTGTGTTTGCTTCCCTAAGCTTGTTCACAGTCTTAGAGCATAGTTTGCTATGTTGGAACTTGATCCCTCTCTGTTCCAACCATTTTTCAGGTGGAAAAAAGAAGTATATTATTTCATCGGAACTAGAGAATAGCTTGATTTTTGTTTCTTTTAATTCAATATTTTAAATAACTGTCAAAGGTGTAGTTGAAGGGTTATTCTCATATTCTTTTTTATTAGCCTTATTCCTTATTCTTTATTCCACCGAAAATCTCCTAAGCCACTTCAGGACATTTGCACACTAATAAGTCAGAATTTTAACAAACAAAAAGCACTAATTTCAGGCATTTCATTTTACTTTCTCTCTACACTGATTCTCCCAGTCCTCTGCCTCCTGATTCTAAGCCCAAACAACAAAAAAACCAAACAACAGATTCTCCTTAATTGAAATATAATTAATATAGCCTGTTTGTAGCTGCAGGGGACCAATGACAGAACTCCTAGTAGAGAGGCAAATGCCATCAGAATTTAGCAGCTATACCCTGCCTGACCAAATGGAGATTCTATGTTAGGCCAAAAAATAATGAGGGAGTTGGGGACAGTTTTGTTCCATAGGAACAATGTTATAGATGAGATAATGGCAGAAAGGTGTGGTAGAAGAATTTTAATGACTTCACAATCTGATAGGGTTTCACTATGTAATTCTCTATATATTTGAGATATGAGACCTTTATCCAAGAAACTGCCTATTTTTTTTCTCAATTTCTGCCTTCCTTCCAATCTTGGCTATATTGGTTTCATTTGTACAAAAACAGTAAAATAAACTATAAACTCAATATCAGTGAGCACCTTATGGAAAATCAGGGAAAGTGCTAGTTCCTAGACCAGCCCCTAATTAGCAATTTGACCTTGGACAATATCACTTTGCCACTTCATTTCTCAGAATCTTCGACTCTGAAATAGGGGCCACAGATGAGATTATGTTTCCATACAACTGGTCATGATCTTCAGAAATTTTTTACCAGTCCACAAAACTTTTGCTATGGAAAGGTACTTCTTAAAATTTATAGGCTTCTTTCTCCCCGTTGTCCATCTCATCCCATAACTGAGTAATACACTATAAATATTAGGATATTTTATTTACCCATAGTACTCTTTGGGTTGGAAAATATTAGACTAGATCATCTCAAAGGTACCTTCCAGATCTAAAGTTTGATGACTCTATGAATAATGAGAGATGTATAGATATACCAAGGTTTCTGATACCTAAGGAAAGGAGAAATGTGAAATGAATGCTTCTCAAAAATATTCCAAACTATTTAAATACTTTCCCACAAAGTAGAGGGCCACACAGGACAAGATCACTGAATAGGATTTCATTTCTCCTGGTCTATTTATAATAAGATCCCCAGAAAGGATATGTTATACCAATTACTGCCAACACCTCACCTAAAGATTTTCTGTTATAACATATGTGTGCTTCCTATGTAGATTGTATGTCCATGTGAATTGTCTAAATGCAGCTAGCATGAGACAGTGACAGCTCTGGAATCTTGCCCACCTCTCTCCAAGAATGCTATGATTCCTTCTCTGAAAGGCAACAAGACTGGCTGATTTGTTCTCATTTGAAAAAGGAGGTATCAGACTAGATTTATACCTATCTCTCTCAGTCCCCAACACTGCTAATCTAAGGGCTCATAGCAACAATAATAACAAAACTACTAGATTCTCTTGATGCTATGCTACCCCTTCTATAGGGGGAAGATAGCCCTTAGCTGACATTGGCTAGCTGCCTTTTCCCACAAAACAGATTACACAAAGGCCCATCACAAATAGGAAATAGTGAATCAACCCATTTATCTAAGCAAATAGAAAACAGAAATTGGAGAAGTTATACAGATTATAATACACCAAAAATACATAAAACAAATGTGCTCTTCTTCTGGAAGTAAGATATCTAATCTCAACCAAGAGAGTGACCTGGATCTCACCAAAGGGGAAATTTCCTAAAGTCTTTAGGGAGATAAGCTGAAAATCAGGAACATAATGAGGATCCAGTTTTCCTCACATGTCTTCCAGTGAGTCTTTCCCTTTCTTCTCCCTAGATTTTATGCTGAGGAGAATCTGGAACCATGTTTATCTATCCCTAAGAAGAAATGAAGGGTGGCTAGGTGGCACAGTGAATTGATCACTGGCCCTGGAATCAGGAGGACCTGAGTTCAAATCCAGCCTCAGACACTTAACACTTACTAACCTTGTAACCTTGAGCAAGTCACTTAACCCCAACTTCCCCTCCCCCCCAAAAAAAGAACATATTTAGGGTGGCTGGGTGGCGCAGTGAATAGAGTACCAACCCTGGAGGACCTGAGTTAAAATCCGGCCTCAGACACTTAACACAAAAACTAGCCATGTGACCTTGGGCAAAGCACTTAACCCCAATTGCCCTCCAAAAAAAAGGCAAAAAAAAAAAAAAGAAGAAGAAATGAAGACTTGTTTTTCCTTTCTATAGCTTTCACACCAATTCTGATGCTCACATAGACATGCAATGTTGGGCCAGAATTTCCTCTATCTACTGTGATAATCTGATACAAAATGCTCCAAGCTTGGCTAGAACCTCAGTTTACACAGTATTTCTTGGAAGATGAAGGAAATGGTGTAAAAAGTAACCAAAGAGAAATGAATTTCATAACTTCTGTTCTTTTCCAGTATGAAACTTGTAGTTATGAACTTAGGCTCTGACACAGAGTAACAAGACTATCCACACTCAATTAACCATGCTTTGAAGTTCATCTCCCAAGATACACATGCCCCATGCTATTTTGCATAAGTTGACTTTTCATTCTCACTAATTTTTCATTGTCTCTGTTCTTTTCAGTTCATGGACATAATCTTAGTTGTTCTGGTCTGGTTAGTTGTTAATCATTAACAAAGAGGGAGCCACAGAAATACTGCTAGCATAAACAGGTCCATGTTAATGTTATTTTTCATTATTTTATACTATTATGTATCATACAAATAGATTTACAAGATTTTTTAGTTCAAAACTTAGCTGTACTAACACTGTCCTGCAAAACATTTATCTTCCAAGTCAGTAACATCGGCAGCATTACTGACTCCTGAAATTCTTTTCTTTATTCTTTTGACAATTATAGCAGAGGCTCTGAGCTCACTTTCTTAACTCAGAATTGTCCTAGCAGGTTGGATCTCCATAATGAGCTAATATATTTGCTAATATTATCAATCATAAGGCCCTATCCAGTTATGTTCTGCCTACTATCAATTGACTAGGTATATTGCCAAGCAAAGGCAACTTCCAAGGTAGAGAATACCAGCATAGTAACTCTCCATTTTATTCAGTGACAAATTAAGGCAAAACATTCACAGAGCAGAGAAAATCAAAATATAGCATTCACCAAGTGTGATTCAATAATTTCCAAGTACTACTCCACCCCTAGCAGTACATTCCTTTAGTCAATTACAAAATCTCTCTTCTCAAATGGAGATTAAGATTAGTTTCCAATCATAAACAAAGTATATTCATTTGGTCAATCACAGAGCACAAAAAAGTCAAGTTTCCCACCCCTGCATCACAACTGAATTACAATTATCATCAGTTAATACCAAGCACCTTTTCAAAAGGGGCAGTGGAGAGCACAAGGCCATCTACCCCTGAGCTACAGCAAGGTTAAGATATCATCACAGCATTTAATACCCAAAGAGAGGTTCTCAGCAATCTCTGTTCCTGGGGAGACAAAGCTTAACAAAGTTACAATATACATTGACAGTATCCTCATCAATTTTCACTCTCTGCCTGCAGAACAGTCTCAGGACCCCTGAAAATATCAGCAAGACCCTCTTCCAGGATTTTTGTAAACATACAACAAGAAAATCCTTCTGAACCAACAGGAAGGTTCCAGGACCTCTGCAACAACAGCATTGTTCTTTACCAGCAGATGAATCTGGCAAAACAGCATCAAAACAGACAGAAAAAAAACAGCATCATAGCCATCTCTACTCAGTCCTTGGCAGCTCTGGGTGGCAGCTCTCAAAAGTCCTGGGCAGCTCCAACTGGCCCTCAGCATCCTCCACAATGCTGCTCCCAAAAGTTCTTCTGCCTCTCTCTCTGCTTGGGCCTTCTTTCTGTTTGGGCTTTCTCTAAATCCACAGCACCAGCTCCTCCCAGTTCAGCCCTCTCTTCTCACGTCAACAAGTCCATCCCACAAGTGGGATTCACAAGCTCTGGGTTTGAACACTCAACCCGAAAACCAAGCCAATACAGGGGGATCTTTAAATTCCATTACTATTATACTAGTTTCATACCTTTTCAATATCAATGAATCAATCAATGTCAATTAGTTTTACTATTTACTAATGTCCAAAGTTGGTTGGTTGTTGTCCTTTATTCTCAAAGAGGATCAAAATGACATCACTTTGCTAGAGTCAGGTTTCAATGGGTCCAATTATGGCAGATCAGACCCATATGAGCTTGGAATGTTCTACCACAGGTCAGGCAGAAATAGTCTGTGTTATCATTTTGGGCGTATACTCTAAATTTGCACATCCTGCTGAGCTGTTTCAATTTTGCTTTGCTCCTAGAACCCAGCACCTTCGCTGATGGTCCAAAGTACAAAAACATCTGCTTCCCTACCCCCATGAACTGGGGCACACTTTACTCTCTGCACACACTTGGTCCCTAGGGAAACTGGGGTCAAGCAGAAAATGGTGGGTACAAAACAGTCCCTCTCAAACTGGAATGCACACTACCTGCTTTATATACACAAAGTCCCTAGGGAAAAAATATGCTTATAGTCAAAGTACAATGATACTGAAACATATATGTTAGGAATGTGTGACCAAGAGGTACCACCAGATTTCTGACCTAGGGAATACCTTTCTCAGGGCAGCTAGGTGGTGCAGTGAATAGAGCACCAGCCCTGGAGTCAGGAAGACCTGGGTTCAAATCCAGCCTCAGACACTTAACACTCACCAGCTGTGTGACCTTGGGCAAGTCACTTAACCCCAATTGCCATTTTCCCTCATCCCAAGAAGAGTCAGGAGGAGGAATACCTTTCTCCCTTCAAGAAGTCCACAACAAGTTTGCTTCAGGGTGTGGCATAGCCTGTGGACAAGTCAATCTATTGCTTAGCTAAGTTAGCTCCTTAATGGGTTTGGTCAAGCAATTTTCCCCTCAAAAAGAAACTTGCCTTCTCACTGAACTCATCTACTAAAGCTTCCAAAAGACTCTACTACCAACTTTTGTTGCTAGACCTTTGATAACTCTTTCAAACTTCTGAAGCTCATAAGGTCATAACCTGGTCTGTTCCATCTCCCAATATTCATTCAACTAAGATCAGGAAAAAATAAACACAAGACACAGACTCACCATGGATTTTAGACTCAGTGGGAGGGTGGGAGGAATACTTCTCGATTACACATTTCAAAGTACAGTCATCCCTTCCATACTGCCAGGGTTAGGGGTATGGCACCCCCACAATCTGGAAAATCCTTGTAAGATTTTTGGTCCTCTCTTTGTACCAGAGAAGAAGTCTGAATTTTTTCTTTTTCTTTTATGGGTTGTTTACAGTATCTTATAAAATTTAGATTGATATGATACATTTCTGTATTTCTAAACTTTTTATGTCAACTGCTGGCCTTCACTGTCATCTGCAGCTTCCACAAAACTCCCAAAAGATTCCCATTTAATTTCTTATGTCAGCCCACAATATATACAGAAACCACAATGGAGAAAGTTGTGATGTAAAAAGGATAACTGTAGTTCTGTTTATAATTTTCTGCCAGGGAAGAGAGGACTGGCCTATGCCTTTTTTGTATTCATATTCAATTTTGGTTTAGCAGACACTTATAAGAAACGTTTTATCACCACAAAGTAAATGAATAGGAAGAGTCAGAAAATACCTGTTTACTCTCTAAAGTATGGAGTGTTTTCACATAGTTGGAGGTGGCCTCACCAAGCCTTGACATGGGTTGGAAATAGGAGAGGCATGTTGCACATAGTCTAAGGACTAGGCCTTTGTCTTTTACAACATCAACAAACTTGATTTCTTCTAGCCAGCAATTAATTCTTACTCTCTATTGCAACACAATCAAGACCTAAACATTGCTATAAATGTAACATTTCTGATATCTCAGTCATGGAAAGACCATTTAGTAGAAATTGTAGGGAGGAAAAAAAGGAAATATATATATATAATACTTTTAAAATGCATTTACCACAATTATTGGTTTAGAACATGAACATGGATCATGTGCACCTTAGTTTGCTTAGAAGATACTTAAGTTTGGCACATAAGAATGAAATTTATTCAGACCACAATGCATTTACTTGGAAGGTTTTGAGTTTTTGCTGCAGTGGCTCTACAGACTGATGAACTTAAGGTATCTAATGTCTCTTGGATTTTTCCAGTTTGTGACATAGAGATGCAACCTTGAGAAGAAAAACTATTAATATGGTAGCAAATAAAATTATGTTTTCTGGTATTAGTGACCTCCATCGTATTAAGAACAAAGAGAAAGCTGCCATTTTCAAAAAAGAGACTGGAGAGAAAAAGAAAAGGGGAAAAATGTCCCTCAAACTCAATGAACTTTGTCCCATCAAATTTTCTAAGTGATGATTATCATGTTTTAGTTTCTTTGGATGCTTCATTTCAATCTGTATTCAGGGACTTTAGAAAACCAAAGCTTTGTCTGGATCAAGGCAGGCATCTCTACACTTTGACATGTTAGTTTATTTCATAATTTTAGTTCAGTCGTTCCAGCGATCAAGTTCTTTCACATGCTGCAGATGGTAGGAAGAATCTACAGTAGCCAAGAAGGAGGAAGATTTGAAGCAATGGCATTTGGAGGTCCTGACAGCATATTGCAGAAGGGCTCTGCTTAGCAGAGGACAAGGCAGTATGTCTGGCCTGTAAATAGGTTTTGGACTTGGTGACATTTGAAAAAGCTTAACATTGGAGAGGCAAAGGTACTAAGTGCTTCTTGTTTCTGTGACACAGGCAAATGCATGTATACGAGAGGCAGATTTTATATTGGAAAGAAGTAACATGACTTTGGTTGAGTCTTCTCTTTAGGCCTCAGGTTGATTGCTCACAAAGTGAGGACCTTAAAAGGCCTGACCTTATAGGTTTATTTTTGTTTTCAAATTAGATTTCTTCATATTTATGTGCTTTGAAAACTGTGAAGTGCTATGCAAATTTTTATGTAAATATATGAATGATATTGTCATCACCCATTCTACTTCCATTGATTTGACATCTAGACAAGGAAATAGGAATATATTAACCAATCTCTAGATAAAAATTAATAGGAAGCTCATAAACAAATATAAAAAGGCTTGAAACGGGCTGTCCTGCAGGTGAGTTCAAGTGTCCAAGTGCTTGCAAGGAGTTCTAGGATTTGAAGTTGTAGCCTGAAAGATACTAGACTATCATTGGTTTGAGGTGAGAAGAAGAGTTTCAATCAGAGTTGGGAATTTTGAAATTTCTTTGGGACAGAATGCAGGAGAGCAAAGCGAAATATATAGATGGGCATCTGTGAATGTACAGACCATCCACAAGCCACTATAGGATATGCTTTGAATGGGGATTAATAGTGACTTTACAGGGCGGAGTCAAGATGGCGGAGGAGAAGCAGGTCTTCCATGTGGCTCCCAGCTTCCACCTTCCCAAATTCATGTAAAAGGTGACTCTAAACAAACTTTGGAGCAACAAAATCCACAAAAACACACAGAGAATCTAACCTCCCACTGACGACAGCATGGCAGGAATCAGCCAGCACAGGTCTCTGGGAGCCAAGCCCAGCTCCACACCAAGGCTTTAGCCCCAGGGCAGGCCTGACCAGGCACTGGCTGGAGGGACTCCAGATCACCAGCAGCTGTGGTCGTTTCCAGATTTATCAACACATGGATGTGAAGGACAAAGTGAGAGGTCAGTGCAGTATGGACTTTGGGACCCAGTAGTTGAGAGTGTCTTGGCTTTTGCCCCCAGGGCAAGAAGCCACCACTGCCACATGGTGTAATAAGAATGTAAATTTTGAAGATCTTCCCTGCCCCTAGGCTAATGTGCACCTGAAGCCTGGGGTGGGAGGCTTGTTTTTCAGTAGATACTTCTTGATTGGCCAGTGAGTCAATAAGGTTGTTACATTCTCTGAGCCAGGAGAAGGCTATATAAGCCCTGATGTGTAGCTTTGTTTTGAGACTCACTTTGAGAAGTATTCTGTGATTTGATCTGAATTCTGGGAAGCCGTTGTTGAGAATCCCCCAGCTTTGAAAAACCCAGAATGTGGAAACCCAGATGTTGACTGGGTATGGATGTAATGGTTGGACAGTTTGGAAATCTGTCTACTTGATGTTTCTGTCTTGATAATTATGCCTGTATACTTTGAGGTTCAGGGTGCTGACCTTTTCTCCTGAACAAGGTAAACGATATATGTCTGACTGATTAAAGTAAGCTTGTTAACCCATTTTGAGTTGCTTTCCTTACAAAGCAGATCCAAGAACCTGTGTGAGCAGGCACCCTGGGGACACTGGGGTGCTTGCTGCAACACATGGCAGCTTCAGCTCCTGGCCTGTAGAGTGTAGGGGGACCAAGCGACTAGTCTGAGGGGTAATCACTCTTGCTTTAACATGCTTGGATCTGGATTGCAGTCTAGGGTGGGGGTCCTGAGGTGTGTGTCCAGCTTGCCAGAGCATGTGGAGGCTTTAGCAAGGGCTCCCAACTAATACCTCCAGCAGCTGAGAAAACCCCAGCATTTGACATGAAGCTCCCCTGTCTGGTAGCAGGGTCCTACTGTGGCAAAAAGCCCAAAAGTCAAGTAATTGAGGGGCGACATGACCAGGCAAAGGAAGCAAAGCAAGCAGAAGAACCCAACATTAGACTCCTAATTTGCAGACAAAAAGGATCAAAGCATGTAACAGGAGGAAGACAGTGAAGACAGAACTCCTCCACCAAAAACATCAAAGTAAAATATGAGCTGGTTACAGGCCATAGAGGATCTTAAGAAGCAAATAAGAGAAGTGGAGAAAAAATTGGGAAGAGAAATGAGAACAGTGCAAGAAAATTATGAAATGAGAGTCAACAGCCTGACTGAGGAAAATAACACCTTAAAAAACAGACTGACTCAAATGGCAAAAGAGGTTCAAAAAGGCAATGAGGAGAAGAATGCCTTAAAAAGCCAAATTTGTCAGATGGAAAAAGAATCTCAAAAGCTCAATGAGGAGAGTCATTCCTCCAGAATTTGATTGGAGCAAATGGAAGCTAATGACTTTATGAGAAATCAAGATGCTGTTAAACAGATCCAAAGAAATGAAAGAATAGAAGACAATGTGAAATATCTCATGGGAAAAACCACTGACCTGAAAAATAGATCCAGGATAGATAATTTTAAAATTATTGGACTACCTGAAAGTCATGATCAAAAAAAGAACCTAGAAATCATCCCCCAAGAAATTTTCAAGGAAAACTGCCCCGATGTTTTAGAACCAGAGGGCAAAACAGAGGTTGAAAGAATCCACTGATCACCACCTGAAAAAGATCCCAAAAAGAAAAATCCTAGGAAAATTACAGCCAGGTTCTGAAATTCCCAGATCAAGGAGAGAATATTACAATCAGTCAGGAAGAAACAAAATTGAATATTTTGGAAACACATTCAGGATAACCCAGGATCTGGCAGCTTCCACACTGAGGGCTCCAAGGGCTTGGAATATGATATTCTGGAGGGCAAAGGATTTGAAATTAAAACCAAGAATCACCTACCCAGCAAAACTGAGTATGATGTTTCAGGGGAAAATATGGTTATTCAGTGGAATAGAAGACTTTCAAGCATTCTTGATGAAAAACCCAGAGTTGAATAGAAAATTTGACATTCAGATACAAGAAGCAAGAGAACCATGAGAAAGGTAAACAGGTAAAAGAAACCATAAGGAACTAATCAAAGTAGAACTATTAACATTCCTACATGGAAAAATGATAATTGTAACTGATGAAACTTTTCTCAGTATGAAAACAGTTGAAGGGAATATATATGTTTATATGGAGCGTATAATGGTGTATGAATACATATGTGAATGTGTGTATATATATTTACAGGTAGACATAGATAGAGGGCACAGGACCAATTTAATAGGAAGGGATGATACTTAAAAGGTGAAATTAAGAGGTGAGGAATATAATGAGAGGAGATGGGGAGAGACAGAATGGGGTAAACTATCTTATATAGAAGAGGCAAGGGAAAATGGTTACAATGGAGGGAAGAATAGGAAGGCAAAACGGAATGGGTCAACCTTATTCTCATTGAATTTGGCTTGGGGAGGGAATGAAATATACACTAAATAGGGTATCTCACCCTACAGGAGAGAAGGGGGGAAGGGGATGAGAGGGAGGATGATGGAATGGAGAGCAGGCTGGGGGTGAGGGAAGTTGGAAGTACACACTTTTGAAAACAGACAGGATCAAAGTAGAGAATAGATCTAGTGGGAGGTGGGAGAAGAGGGAGGGAAATATAATCAGTCTTTTACAATATATCAACTATGTTAATGTTTTGCATAAGCTACACGTGTATAACCTATACTAAACTGCTTATCTTTCCAGTAAGGGTGGGTGACAAGGGAGGAAGGGAATGAATCTGGAAACCAAAGTTTTAAAATCAAATGTTTAAATATAATACTATTTTACATGCAATTGGGAAATAAGATATACAGGCACTGGGGCATAGAGATCCACCATGCCCTACTAGAAAAATCAAAGGGGATATGAGAGAAGAAATGGGAGAGATGGGAGAGAGCAGATTGGAGGAGGGGATATACTGTGGGACTGCTATTTTGGGGGGGGGGGGGGGGGAAAAAGGGGGGGAAAAGGGGTAACTAAAAGTCGGGCAAAAAAAAAGGAGGGAAATAAGAAGTAAATAAAGCATTTGAAAAATGAAAAAAAATTTTTTTTTAAATATAGTGACTTTAGCCTTCCCTTGCTCACCATTATTCTCAAAGAAAGAATACTGGGGCAGCTAGGTGGCACAGTGAATAGAGCACCGGCCTTGGAGTCAGGAGGCCCTGAGTTCAAATCCAACCTCAGACACTTAACACACACGCACACACACACACACACACACACACACACACACACACACACAGACCATCCCTCTGCATATTTGGACCAGTCATTTAACCCCAATTGCCCTCCAAAAAGCAAGAAAAAAACCCACAAAAAAAAAAAGAATCCTGCTGAAAGTCAACAATTGTTCTTTCCTGCGAATCTAACCAATGGATGATCATTTTTCTTTCTACTCTACTTTGTTTCTCAAAGAACATAAGTTAAATCCTAAATTCTTTTTTTCTTTTTAAGCTGCTCATTTGCTTTTTTGAAATTATACTCTAGAGAGGATTCCAGGAAGATGGCACTGTAGGTCAGAAAATTCCAAGCTCTCAAGATGTTCCCCTTCAAAAGATTTAAAATAGCACCTTAGGGAGAAGTTAGGGTGGAGATGAAGAATAGGGGCACAACTGGGGGCTTCTTGGGACAATTTGAAAAGACCAGAAGAAAAATCCTAGGACTGAGGTTTGGTCCCTGTAAAGAATAAATACCTACAAGCTTGGTTCTGTTTTAACAACAAGCCAAATGCAGCTTAAAAAACAAGGAGCAAGCCCTGGGGTTGGTTGGTTTGAGAGGTTGCATTGGCCCCAGCTATAGGAACTTTTATCCTCTGATAGTGAGGGGAGTTGGGAGTTTGTGCCCAGGAAGATTGAGGGAACCACTGCTGACAAGGAATGTCAGACCTAGTTATGCTACAAAAAACATCAGGGGTGAGGAGGAAGCAGCACACACCTGGTGAGTGCAGAAGCAAGGGAGCAGAAAGCCCCTGGCTCTGGGCACTTACAGGGGGTTGGAGATTTGGCTTTTTTTCCAGGCTTGAGGGGAGAACTGAAGATCTAAGGCAACAGGCACCATCCCTCATACCCCAGGGCTAGAGGTGATTACAAAAATTAATCTATTGAAGTAAAGAAACCCCCAAAGAGTATCATCAAAAGGTCACTTGCCCAAAAAAGAATTTATAGAAGATCTTAAAAAAGACTTTAAAAATCAAATGACAAAGATGGAGGAAAAACTAAAAAAAAAAATAATCCAAGAAAAACAAGGTGCTTATGAAAGGAAAGTCAACCAATTAGAAAAGGAGATCCAAAATCTTAAGGAAGAAGATGACACCTTGACAATTAGAATTGGGCAAAGAGAAGCCAGCAAAATTATAAGAAATCAAGAAATAATTAAAGAAAATATGAATAATGAAAAAATAGAAGAGAAAGTGAAACATCTTACAAGAAAAACAACAGATATGGAGAATAGATCAAGAAGAATAAATATTTTTAAAATCTTACTGAAAGTTATGATCAAAAAAAGAATCTTGATACAATAATACAAGAAATAATAAAGAAAATTATCCTGAAGCATTAGAACAATGGGGAAAGTAGAAATAGAAAATAATCCATCAATCACCACTTAAAAGAGATCCTATGAAGAAAATTCAGGAATATCATGGTTAAATCCTGAAACTCCCAGTTCAAGGAAAAAAAATATTAAAAACATCAAGATTAAAACAATTTAAATATGATGGAGCCACGATTAGAACCACACGATACCTAATAGCAGAGGCATTAAAGGATCTGAGGTCTGGGAACACAACATATCAAAGAGCAAAAGAATTGGGGCTTTGGCCAAATATATCATACCCTCAAAATTAAGTATTGTCCTGAATGAAAAAAAAAATGGACATATGATAAACTCTCAGACCTTCAAGACTTCATTTAAAAAATCCTGAAGATTCAACATACAAGAACCAAATATATAAGGTACATACCAAAGACTTGTTATAAGGGATGCATAAGGACAGACTGTTTACTTTTTATATATGTAAAATGTATGTAGGGGCGGCCAGGTGGCACAGTGAGTAAGAGTGCCGGCCCCAGAGTCGGGAGACCTGGGATCGAATCCGGGCTCAGATACTTAGCACCACACCCAGAAATAACTGGCCATGTAACCTTAAGCAAGTTACTTAACCCCAATTGTTTTAAAAGAAATGTATGTCTAAGATTCTTATTAATAATTGGGTAACTCATAAGAAAGACTGGAGTAAATCTGACTATGATATTAATTTAAAAACAAAACCATTTAGGAACAGCTAAAAATGTAATTATTTTATGAAAATGAGGTATAATAAGAAGAATCAATACAGAGGAATTAGATGGGGAAGAGGGGTGGTAGTTCTGGTAACCTACTTTCATCAGGAATGGGTTTAAGAAGAATATTTAGAATATAAAAGTCTTCTAAATTCAGATGCAATAAAACAGTAGGCACAGGGAAGGGGGAGAGGACAATGGAGGAATTTTTAGAGGGGAGAGTGAGGGAATAGGTAAAATAAGGGTATATATATATATGTGTGTGTGTGTGTGTGTGTGTGTGAGTGTGTATATATATATAAAATAAGGGTGTTTAGATTTATGTGAATGGGAGGATAGGGAAGACATCCTTGGATAGAAGTAGGCAAGTAATAGGAGGGCAAGGAAGTGGGTAGAAGTAAAGGAGGCAGGAGAGATAGGAAACAAAAGATATGCACAAACATAAAAAAGATCAGGAACAGAATATATTTGAGAAAGTATATGTATGTATATATGTACATATATATGTGTGTGTGTATATATATGTATATGTATATATATATATATTTCTATAGCTATAGAGAAACATATCTAAACTTTATTTTAGCCTTTGGCAGAGGGGTGGGGAGAGAGGTGGGATGAGGGGGAAAAAAATAACAAAGTTAAAAAGTGCACAGCAGAGAACAAAAGAAAACTCACAAGGAAGAAAAGAAAAGATGGAAAATTTCAACATGAGTATTATTTATCATACAGGCTTGAATTTTTCCTCTAATACAACTCAGGACGTCAGAGCTGAAGAGAATCCTAGCAATCATCTAATATCATCTTTTACTTTTCACTTTTCTTTTCTTAATTTTTTTTTACTTTTTATGAATAAACTAAAGCTCAGAAAGGCAAAGGCAATTTTCCAAGGTCACAAATTTGAAGTTTGAATACAGATTTCCCAAGCTAGCTCTTTCTGCACTTTCTACCATGTGGCTTCCATTCAATTTTGACCCCAGTAGTTATTCAGTAACCAGAAGATAGTAACTCCCAAGATTTGCCACCTGGCAATGACCCCACTGAACAGAAAAACTTAAAATTCCAAATATCTACAAAGTATATTTACTCAACTCCTTCACTTTCCTACTCTAAATATAATTTTGAATGATCCTTTCATCCTTTCTGCTAGTCTCAGGTTATCAGTTTGACATCTGACTTGCTAAGACTAACCCTTCTACTTTGTGCCCTCAATCACATCTCTCTCTCAAATCTAGTTTATAACCTTATTATAAATATGATTTATGAATCATCCCTACTGTTTCATACATCTTTCTCTCTCTTCATTTCTAGTACCTCTTTTTCTTCTGCTCACAAACATGCTCAGGTATACTCTACTCACCTTCTCTTTACCCTGCCCCCAAACTCATGCTCTATACCTATACCTTTTATCCCCTTTAGGACCAGACTCTAGAAAGAGAATGCCATGTGTCTTGTTTCTACTTCCTTACTGTTCATTCACATCTCAAACCCATGTAATCTGGCTTCATTGCCCACCACTCAATGGAAATACTTTCCAATGTCATCAATGAACTCTTTGTATATGTGGGTTAAAAATAATGAACAAATACAAAGCTAAACAATTTATACAATAAAAGATCTGGGGAACTTAATAGACCAGAACCTCAATATGAGTCAAGTCAATATGTGACAGTAACTTTTTGCCATGAAGCTTTTCTTTGTGATGAAGCAGTGAAGGAAATTACAAATCACAGTTGTTATCTGCTAAATGTAAAATATTAAGCAACTAGTGGTCATTAAAACTCAACAGAATTCATTCTTCAGATTAACTTGTTGAGATAAGTGGGCTAAGGAAATGAGATGCAAATGAATATTGGAGGAAGGGGAAAGCAAAAGTTCAGATCATAGAACACTGACCGGGAGGGCCAACTTGGATGATGGATGATGGAAAGTTAGGGGTTAGTATGAGAACACTCCTTAGGAGTTGAGGGAGAATGGTAAGAAATGGAAGAGGGGAATTTTAAAAAGTAAACTTCCCTTTTTTCAGTTTTTCTAATAATGTACCTTGGGCAGAGCCCATTTAAAATAGAGTTCTATCCTTATGCACATTATTATGCATTAGACCTGGTATCCTTCTAGTGTCCTTAAACCCTTACAGGAGATAAAGAGTAAGGTAAGTACGTTATGCTGAAAGCAGTTAGTGAAATTTCTATTCACCTTATTTGTTTTATTTGCTCTTTTTTTTTAGTGCAATCTGTTAAATAAAATGGTTCAGTCCAAGATTTAAACCCATTTCCATTCTATTGGTCCTTATAGGAACCTATATATCTTTTACTATCAGCATTGAGTTTCATTTATTTAGGAGTCACACGTTCACTCTGGTAGCTTTTGTATGACCATTAGGGCAAAAGCCCTGCATAAATACAGTATTGTTAATGGTTTCTAGAGAGCAAAGTTTACCAAACAGTGACTTTCCCTCAATTCCACCTTTCTCAGTGGAAAGGCATTGGCTCTTCATCTAAGAAATTTGCATATTTATGAATCCAATCAATCAAAATTAGTTCTGAGTCATTGGATAGCCCTGCTTCTTTTGAATTTACCTATATTTCAGTCAGTGGTAGTCACATGACCTTGGCATAAGAGTTTCTACTTTACCTAGAATCAGATAAGCAAGATTAAATACTGTAGGCAATGTTCTTTAGCAAAGAATTGATAAACAAGTAAATAGCATGTAATGACTGGAGAATAATGCATAACAAAAATATGAAACACATGACGAGCAACTATGTGCCCAATGACTTGCTAAACTGTAGAAGTCTCAGGAACCCCAGGATCTATATGGAATTCTGATGTTTGTTTAGTTCTCTACATCTATGCCCCTGTGATTGGTACAAATAAGTGTACCAATAAGTATGGAACAACACAGTTACCATAGGATATCCAATTCATTCTCATGTAGGGCTTAGGCAAGACTGTTCATCACAAGAAGGGCAGCAATTCTAGAATAAGGGTCTTTACTCAGAAAGGGGAATTAGGATCTAGTGCAAAATAGAACTCATGAAGGGGGTGCTTTCCATAATCTTGCCTTGGCCACCTGGTAGAACCTATGACCCTTTATTGACTGTAACCATCCCATGAGAGAGCAAGGTGAGTATATCTGATGTTTCACCCCAGCAAGAAAAAGTCTTTTACCACCTCAGCCTTGGCTTCCTTTCTTCTCCAACCTTGAAGTGGCAACACTCTAGCACAGTTTTTTAATTTACTTCCTCTCCCATATTTCCAGCCCAAAGTCCCTTTTGTTCTACAAGGGGGAGGGTTGGTTATAAAAAAAAGAGGGGACATTGCATAATATTAAACATTATTCACAGATACAAATGCAAATAGAAACTCATCCTTTCCTTCACCCACAACTATCCTTCCTCAAGTTACACAACTTCTTTTCCATCTCTGTGCTATTAGCCATTGATGTATTAATTCATCATTAGGCATAAAAATTCCTCAATTACAGGAACTTCAAACTCTCTCTCTGTCTAATGAACTGATACAATGGTCTTCTCAGCCTTCATATTTTCTAATTTATCAGTTTGAATTTCTCCAGGTTAGTTCCTCCCTAGGTCTTCTTAAAAAGAAGCCATTTTACAAGAATATAATTCTTATCTGTTTTATTTCCAACAGTTTTAACTATTATGCTGTTTGTAGTCAGTTGAGCTGGTAATTAGGGTTATCACTGTTAGCCTCCCCCATCTTTTTTGTCCAAGTTACTTCTCCCCTTACTTGTAACACTTTTCCAGTCACTCCTTCAGTCCCACCCCTGTAAGAATGACTTTTAAACTAAGGAATGAGAGGGAGGGGAGGGATAGTAGAAGCCTGACCTCAGTGTTAGCTTAACTAGTTGCAGCATTTATTGGTACTATGTCATTTTCCTAGAATAATTCCATTAAAAATATTCTCTCTATTCTAGGAAAATATAAGGTGAATCAATAATTCTCTTTCATAGTTGTAAGTCATCTGCTAGAATTCATGGTCTGGCAAATCACCTCATTTTTCTATCTCTCTCTCCTACCAGGAATACCCCAGTTGCCCCTCTCCACAGCCTTCACACAATAACACCCAATTTATTAAAGTCAGTCTTTCCTACTTTTATCACATTTTACCAGGTTAAGAGAAAGACGTTTAAACATAAAAAGGTCAACAAACTTTTAAGAAGAAGGCTTTGAGAAGGAAAGGAAGGAAAAGGGAAATGTGAATGAAGGATCATCACCTTTGTAGTGGATAGGGTGGTGTTCAGTGTTATACTGACTACGTGGCTCATGTTGCTTTAGATTTGGAATTTGGCTATTGGTGATTCCATGCCTGATTCCCCTCTGCAGTTTCTGTGATGTGCAATTAAGCCTTGCAATTAAGCCTTCATGGTTTTCCCTCTCTGGGTTCCTGTAATGGAAATGAAAATTTAAAGATCTTCCCTGCCCTTAGGCCCTTTGATAGGCTTAAGAGAATCTTCCTTGATTTGAATCTGAGAATCTTCCTTGATTTGCAAATATACTCTGCCTCCTAATAGGCTGAATGTGGTCACATGGAGCCTGTGGCAGGAGGCTTGGTTTTCAGGAATGCCCACACGTTGATGCTGTGTGATTGGGCAGTGGATCAAGAGGGTGGTTACATTCTCTGACCTAGGAGAAGGCTATATAATCCCTGATGTGAGGCTTTGCTTTGGGGCTCACTTTGAGAAGTGTTCTGTGATTTGATCAGATGAGACTCTGGGAAGCCATTGTTGAGAGCCCCCTGGCTTTGAAAAACCCAGATGTTGATGGTAACTGTGATTTGGTATGGATGTAATGGTTGGACAGTTTGGAAACCTGTCTGCTTGATCTGTTTCTCTGTCTTGATAATTCTGTCTGTATACTCTGAAGTTCAGGGTGTTGACCTTTTTCCCCTGAACTAGGTAAATGATATATGTTTGACTGATTAAAGTAAGCTTGTTAACCCATTTTGAGTTGCTTTCCTTTATCAAAGCAGATCCAAGAACCTGTGTTGGCAGCCACCCTGGGGACACTGGGCTGCTTGCTGCTACAGTTCCCTGTGGCTTCAAGTCTTCCCTCAATCCCTTAGGATGAGAAGGATGGTTCTATGAGTCATATCAGCCCCTTCTGCCAGTCCCAGGGTTGAGGCAAAATCCTGTCATCAAAGAGACAAAGGAGTCTGGGAAGTCTTTGGCTAATCATTAGCATTTGTCTCCAGCATTCTGATCTCCTTAACAATGCATAGAGTAGGTTTAGTTGACAGAGGGTTGCGCATTTGACAAATGTCCAATTGAAAATACACTGTGTGCTTGGTGGGCACCATGTCTAAGTCCTGTGCCAACAATATGGAACTACAAAATTAGGATAAGTATGAACCCTGATAAAAGTCACCAGAAAGAAACAGGTCTCATCCAGGCATAAAACATCTAACTGGGAAATGAACAACACATACTAGGCTCTAAATCCTCCAAATATTCTCCACTCCTTGTGTTCTTGGCAATCCATCTTTGTAAGTCATCTCTTTGTAAAATTTCTCTGCTGAATTTTCCATCTCAGTTGGAAACATACCAGCTTTATGAAAAAACTGATACTTGTCTCTGTGGAAAAAGCAATGATTAAGTGCTGGAATCATATTCAGTTGTAATTGGCACTTGTTCAGATTCTAATATGACTTTTACTTTTTTTGAAAAAAAAATGTAGGTCCCTTTCTTTCCTTCCTTTTCCCCTCTTCTATTCTCTTATCTACCTACTATATCTCTGGCTAACTTATTCCTAACAGATTGAATTTAGGTCATGTGCTTTTTGGGGGACTTCCAAGTGCTATTGGGGAAGTTTGAAAGAAAAGCTTTCTAAAATCAATTTCCTTAAGGTATCTTTTCCAACAGACTCAAGATCTCAGGAGTATGTTTAAATTTGTTTCTATCCTCTAAAAAAATCTTTTTTTTAATGTATTGAGGTATAATGCCTACCATATGTTTTCATGCTTATTTTTAAGTCATAATAGTGAAATAGCTAATTAATGTTGATACTTGAACCAAAGCTTTATAAAGATTTCTGAAATGAAATACTACTATCTATATCTAGTTTGGAGTTTAGGCTCAGGAAAAAAGCAACTTTAAACTTTTAGGATCCTGAAACTTCTACCAAACCAGGGCAACAATTTTGCCAATGTACTCTATATTCAGACTTGCCTATTTTCTGAGACTCAGATTTTTAATTTAATTTTGGTTGTACCATGGGATTTTTTTTAAAGTATCACAACTCCCAGGCTTCTAAGTTCTGGATCCCCCTGATTCCCAATAGTTGTGCTCCTTAACAGTGAGGTTCTGGCAGACATAAGCTATGCCAGATAGAATATCAAAGTGTATCAAGCCACAGGAATTGAGAGAAATTAAGAGGTTATTTCTCCACAACCAGATCCTCTACCCACCCACCCTCTCCACCACGCCCCCCCCTAAAAAAAGCGAAGTCTTTGCTTCATACAGACAGCATTCTGGGATTTTCTAAATCAAAGGGAGAGTATATGGAGTCTGAGAAGGAAGCCTGATTTTCATTGCTTCTAGGTCCCTTTGGACACTTGTAGTTTAATGCAAAAGCTAAACTCTAGTGGTCATAAAACACAGAAGGACCTTTTGCATTTGGGTCCTCCCTCCCTTCTCTCTCATTTCCCATGAGTTGCTAGAACCTCCTACTTTTGCCACATCACTATTATTCTAACTTTATTTATATTTGTGTGTCAGTTGCCCCCTTCTGATGAAAGAGCCTTGGACTGGGTTGGAGTGTAGACATGGAAAGAAACTATCATTGGGAGCCTACAAAAGTAGGAGGAAGTAGTCTATGATACTTGTCTTTTCCCCCCATGAAACCCTCACTCTCCGGGGATCTAACTCTGGCCTGCCTAAGTAGTAAACTCAGTCTACAAGCAGTTTGTATGGGTTAGAGAAAACCAGTACATTAAATGACATCACAGGTCTTTAGCATAGCGACTAGTTATGTTTAAACAGAAAAGATAGTTGAGATTTTGGCCTCTATTCAAGTCAGTAAGCATTTCTTAGGTGTCTGCTATGTGCAGGGTACTGTACTGGGGACTGGTGATGCAAAGACAAAATGGAGTAGTGTCTGGTCTCCAGGAGCTTACATTCTACTTGGGTCAGGGTGGGATGGGGATGCCACACACACACATAAGTAAATACAAAAGGTATGCAAAGTCAATACATTGTAATTTTATTTGTTTGAGTGCCTGTGTGTGTGTGTGTGTGTGTGTGTGTGAGAGAGAGAGAGAGAGAGAGAGAGAGAGAGAGAGAGAGAGAGAGAGAGAGAGAGAGAGAGAGAGAGAGAGAGAAAGAGAGAGAATTTATTATGGAGGCTAACACCATCTTCCCAGTCTCTAAATTTTGCAATCTAGATGTCATCCTCAACTCCACCCTATCTATCTCTCACTGCCCCCCCCCCACCACCCTTGCTTATCCAAGCTGTTGCCAAAGCCTATTGATTTCCCATTTACACCTCTCCAATATGCCCCCTTCTCTCCTCTGATCCTGCCACCATTCTAATGCGGGTCCTCATCACCTCATGCCTGGCCTATTGCAATAGCCTGTTCAAGGGTCTGCTTGCTTCAAGGCTCTTTCCACTCCAACGCAGCCTCCACTGAGTCACTAGTTAATTTCCTAAAGGAAGCTAGAGATTCCAAGAGGACATAGGGAGGGGGAGGATAAGCATCCCAGACCTGTGTAGACTAAGTAAGGTAAAGACATCGTGCCAGGATTTGGAACATTAACTACAAGTAACGAGGAGTAAGACCTCAAATTTAAATAATAATTTTTACATTTAAAAATACTTTTAAAAATTTAATTTAGTCAAAATGCCACAAATAAATGGGCACCTAGGTGGCACAGTGGATACTGGAGTTTTGAGGACCTCAGTTCAAATTTGACCTCAGACACTTCCTACCTGTGTTAACCTAGTCAAGTCACTTAACCCTGTTTGCCTCAGTGTTTTTATCTAAAAATGAGCTGGAGAAGGAAATGACAAATCATTCTAGTATCTTCGCCAAGAAAACCCTAGATGGGGTCATGGAGAGTCAGACACAACTGAAATAACTGAATAGCAATGCTGTACAAATAAATAATTGCTTTTCCAAGTTTTATGGATGTGTTTTATTTTTACATTACAAATATTTACAAATTACTCCCACTTCATTAGAGGCCTTACAACAAAGTAAAAAGAACTCAGTAAACCTGATAATGCAGTAACTTCTGAATGTTCATGCAACATTTCACATCTGTAGCATCCCCTCCCCAATATCTCTATTTTTAAAAAATTAACAGAATTCTATTTTTTTCCCTCCCTCATACCCCTGACCCCAGTGGGGAAAAATACTTTTTTATCATTAGAAAAAGCCACAATATTTTGCCAATATATTCTTTCTTTCTCCAATCTCCTTCTGGTATCTCCATAGCATTTAACACCATTGACCTCTCTCTCGCCTGTCTGAATTTTTGTGGCACAGCTCTCCCTTGGTTCCCCTCCTACCTCTCTGGTCACTCCTCAGCAGCCTTTATTGAATGATCATCCCTGTTCTACTCCCTCTCTGTAAGTGCACTCCAGAGCCCTTTCTTAGGCCTTCTTCTCTGCTTTTTCTCTCGTGATGACCTCCTCCTCATGAGTTGAACTGTCACAACCAAGTGACCTATCTTAATCGTTTTTTTATTTTAAAAAAAGGACACTTTCTTTAGTTCTGTCTTCCCTACTATTTATGACTGATTTTTTTCCCTGGATGATTTAATATAGGTTACCTCTACACAGATGACTTCCAAATCTATATATATTCAGTCCCAATCTTTCTCTGGATCTCTAGGCAGGCATTGCCAGCTGCCTATAGGATATTCCAACTGAACACCCCTTAAGCATCTCAAACTCAGCTTATTCAAAGTAGAATTCATTATTTTTCCTACAAACCTAATTCTTCCTAATTTCACTTTCCGTTAGGGATATCAACAACCATCCAGGTTTGAAAACTTGGACTCCTTCACCTCACATATCTAATCACTTGCCTAGCCTTATTGGTTCTATCTCCAATTCATCTTTTGCGCATCAGTTCTTCTCTTTTTAGTCATCTCCCTAGCCTTCGTCCTTATCTCTTCTGCTCTAGACCAATAGAATCAAACAGATAGATTGGTTTTGCTGTTGGCAGCACATTGACTCAGAAAACCACAAACTAACATGACCTATATTGTAATATAATCTTATTTTTTAAAAACATTTCCCAATTACATTTTAATTTGCTACAGCCCCCAGTTCGACGCCCCTGCTCTTGCTTACTGCAAAAGCTTCTTAATCAGTCTCTTTCCTGAAATTCATTGTCCAAACAGTTGCTGAATTGATATTCCTGATCATGTCACTCCTCTGCTCAAAAAGGTTTTGCCTTGAGAAAGAAATACAAATTCCCCTGTTAAACATTTCAAGTCTTTCACAGTCTGGCTTCTACCTACCTTTCAAAACTTATCACTTTTAGAATTTAAACTCAGCCACAGGGAGTTAGAATGCATAGAGCATGGATTAATAAGTATATTTAGAAGGCCACATTCTACATCTACCAGGGAGATGTCAATTTCTACATTTGTGGAGAGCAGACGAATTACCATAACTGGGAAATCACTCTTCTCCTCTATATTCAGCAAGGGTATTGGGCTACAATTATATTTATCTAATAGATACTCTATAGATATTTTCAGTCTAGGGGTGTATTTTCGAGGGAAGGTGGTTAGGATAAAAGTCATTTTCTCTAGTCAGATGCTCTGATATAGGTAGAACATAATCCCATGCTAGGCCATTCAGGTAACAGTTAACTTACATCTTGAATAATTTAGCTCCTCTTCCACCCAACCCTAATTACACCAGAAATAGTCATGGAGAGAGAACACATACATTCAATTAAGTAAACAGTAAAACAATAATCAGAGGCTATACATGACAAGCAAGAGTCAAAGGCTCTTTAAATCTGGAGTGAGATAAAACTCAGCTCAACCAAAGTAAAAACAACCGAGAAGTTCACCTTTAGTAGCATATGCAGGTCCAGGCACTGGGAATCCTGGGATGTGTTAGATTCACATTACCCAGAATCCCAGGGCTATCCTTCAAGGAATGAACTATCCGAGCTCACCTGGATGGAGTGCTACATAACCGATTACACCCCTTAATGTTCAGTATATCTGGCCTTCTGGTTTTTCCTCACATATGACATTCAATCTCCTTGATCTGGGTCTTTGCTGAAGTTATCCTTCTATGTCTCATATGAATTTCCTTTACATCTTCACCTCTAAAAATCTCTACCTTCCTTCAAAACTCAGCTCACATGCTAATTCCTACAACTTTTTCTCTTGAATAAAATGTAACTCCTTTAGGACTGAAATTGTTTCTTTTTCTTTTCTTTTCTTTTCTTTTTTTTTTGGGGGGGGGGTCTTCGTATGCTTAGTACCTGCCACATTGTAAGTACTTAATGTTTACTCATGGGTTGCCTGATCTGAAGGATACTCCAAAAAGAGGAAATTGGACATTTGGATAGAATTTATAAGGAATATTCAGAACTCAAGTATCTTCTCTAAATGTAAAATCATCCATAATAAAAAATATACATTATGCTCGGACTCCAAGCCTCTCTCAAATAGCATTGCCTCCTATCCCATACTCTATGAGCCAGAAAACAGAGCATGAGGATACCTGGACTGAAGAGAAAATATTTCAGGATTATAACACTGAGCATTAATTTTTTGCTCTAATTCTCAGAATACTGATAACATCTTACATTTTATAGCATTATTCTTTCAAAGAGTTTGGACATTATTTTTTTCCTCCGAGATTCCCTTATTCTTCTTCATAGTAGTCCCAAGATTTGCGTAAGGTCATGAAGCCAAAGAAGATCCAAAACTATAAACTAGATTTCCAATTTCTTTGCCAAGTTCTTCTCACCAGAGCAGACTAGATTGCCTAAATTATCAAGTGGTGGGCCAGAGCAAGGGAGTGAGGCAAGTGACAATAACACAAGAGAAATATAGGACATTCCATTCTTCCTTTCTAAGTCTGTCTCTGTGTGTGTCTCTCTATGTTTATCTGTCTGTCTCTGTGTCTGTCTGTCTGTCTCTGAGATATATCTCATTCATTCTGTATTGTCTGGTGAGTAATCTTTTGTATAATTTCTGTAATTTCTGTTTGCTATTGGCTTGGATAAATTAAGCTTCTATCTATTCTCTGTGAGTGGTCATTGTGTAACTGGCATTTGATAGGAAGGGAGTTAAGTCTTAGATATATAGCTTGGGACACTCCTTCCCTATTAAAGGATAGGAATCAGAAGCACAGACTTAAATGTTATTTTAGTACTTTGGAATTACAGATACTGCTAAAACTAAATTATAAAATCAATCCATGAATAGCCGCTTTCCAAATTTTTTGGTGAGATTTTACCAACAGAGGAGAAAGGAAAGGGTACTTTTGAAAACTTGAAAAGATATGATTTCTACATTGTAATAGAGAATTTTAGGTTTTATTTCCTAGGAACTAAGGACTTTAGTATAAATGTTAATTGGATTTGCTCTATTAAACATGTGGCTTGCTGATGCTTTGAATTAGTCTTTCCTTGTGTCTTAATCTCTTCTTACAAATTTTTATGGAGAGGAGGAGTTGGTGTATTTTTATTTATTTGTTGCATTTTATTTTGTATAGTGCTATGATTGTGTGGATTTTTAGGGGAGGATCAGTGTTAGTCCCAGCATATGTTTTTTGATATATTGTGTATCAGAATCACCAAAGGAACAGCAATTTGAAAATATTCTAGGGTTTATTTTACCTCTGAGTCTGGAGTTCCAAACAAGCCAGATGGTGGTAAATCACATAAACATTTCATTCCTTGTTTAAAGAAAGTCATTTTCATTTTATGTTTTTCTTCTGGGCCCTGGCCTTTGTACCTACCCTGTTTTCTTCTAGTTTATCTGCCTCTTATATTTACATAACAGTTCCCTTCATCATATGACTTACAAGTTACCTTGACATGAAACTGTTCTTTTCTGGATGAGAGAAAGAAAATATGTCATACTCCACTCTACTTCTTTTTTATTAAACCATCTGGACAGCTGGAGCCCAGAGCCCAAACCTGTCAGCCTTGCATGATATAAAGCAAATATTCTCTATCATGGGAACAAAACCAAACGAGAGTACTCTTTTCCCAATTCTCCTTTCTAGTAAAATAATAGCAAATGTGTACATGGCACATTAAGATTTGCAAAGAACTCCATGGCATCCCTGTGAAGTAGATACTATTATTATGATCCCCATTTTACAGATGAGGAAAACAAAGATAGGAGAGGTTAAATGATTTTCCCAGAGTCACACAGGTAGTGTCTGAGGCATGATTTGAACTCAGATTCCTGAATCCAAGTCTCTCTATGAGCTATTCCACCTCCCTGCCTCAGTGAAATGAAATTTAATTTCTGCTGGACCTAGGGAAAGGCAACAGGGACCTATAAAGAAGCATTCAGTGTTTCAGCAAACCAATAAAATACTTCCTGACTAAAGTATTTTTGAGAGGCCTTCCTTGGATAGAATACGGAGGATTAAATTCCAGAGCTAGCATTTCCTTTAAGGACAAGCAATTGAGAAGGGAAACAATGGTGCTCTCTTTTTTCAGCAGTCCATTCTAGCTTGCATTATAAACCTAGATAAATAAATAGTGTTTTCTCATCCAAGTTGGTTGCTGGGGCTTTGAAATGTGCCAGATAGGGTATTAAATACACCCAGGTCATACATAGCTGAGGCTTTCCATTTCCTACTTTCAGCCTCTCTAAAAGACTAGGATTTCACACAGCTTTAGTACTTCCCAACAATTATGGTGGCTGATAAATAGTGTTGAAAGTAATAGGATATAATTTGAATTTTCAAGGCATAAGCATTACACAGATGAATTATTTTTCTCATGTAACCTAAGATTAAAGGGACATATGATGATTTCTTTTTAATCTTCGAAACTTAATCCATAAAGATGTGTTGAAAGAGAAAGACTGTAGAAATCAGAGGTGGCAAAATAACCTTTTTTGAGGTCACGGGTTTAGGGATGAAAGCAATAGTATGCTGGTAAAAGTTTAACAATTGACTCCAAAAATAGTTTTCATTACACCCTTTAAGTTTAACTTGCATCAACACTTTTTCCATCACTTTCTTAAGTCCAGACAACAACAACAAAAAAAAAAAAGCCAGTAATCCAGCCCTGATTTGGAGAATTTGCCTATTTCCAAGGTGTAAGTGCTCACATTGACATTTTAACAATCAGCTCTTTAACTCTGATTCCAAAACCAGCATTCTTCCCTCTTTATCAAGTTGCCCAGTACCTCTTCTTTCTATAATAGACCCACCATCAATAATATAATCTTATGTAATAATGAAACAAAAGTGTTGTGCCATACTTGATAAGTCATTACCAACTCTTGAAATAGTCCTTCTGAAAGTTTGTCCTTCTTACCAGTCATTTTTCCACTGTATCATTCTGCTTTCATAATCAGGGTTACTAGAAAAAACAAAATCTGTTGACAGAGGAAAAAAATTTCACATTTACTATCTCTGACGGAGGTATGGTATACAAGATATGTAGAGATCTGGCACAAATATAGGAACGAGAATCATTTTTTCATTCAATAAAGTGTCAAAGAATATAAACAAACAGCTTTCAAAAGAAGAAAAAAGAAGAAATCAGTAACCATGTGAAAATATGTTCCAAATCACCAGTAATTTGAGAGATGCAAATTAAAGCAACTCTGTTTTTACCTTACAACTATAAAGTTGGAAAAAATGTCAAAAGACAAAATTTACAAATGTTGGATGGGCCATGGGAAGCTGGCTACGCTATTGGTAGAGGCATGAAGGGGTGTAACTGTTATAGAAAACAATTTGGAACTAAACTACATATCCTTTGGTCCAGTGATAACACTTCTGAGCATATGCATATCAAATACAGAGGGATAGCTTTTATTTATACAAATACATTTACAGAAGTATTTTTGTGGTAAAAAAAAAATAAAGTGAGTGGTCATCACTTAGAAAATAGCTGGAAAAATGTGTCATAATAGAATGCAAATGTAATAAAAATAAAATAATATAATAATAAAATAAAAACAAAATAGAATGCAATGTAAGAAATGGAGAGTATGAAGAAGTCAGAGAAACTTGAGGAATATTTTAACTAATAGAGAGTGAAGCAAGAACTAGAACAATTTATCAATTTTCACAATACAAACAGAAAATAGCATGGAGAGGAATCTGAAATCAATGTTGATCTTAACTCCAGATAACTGACTGAAACCACCTTCCTCTGTTTAGAGGTAGTGGAATATAGTATGAAATGAGGTATACATTTAAAACACAGTCAATGTATGGGTTGGTTTTATTTAAATATAATTCTTTGTTTCCAAGAGTTCTGTAGTGAGCAAGGAATGGTGAGATTGTTAGAAAGCAACATCTGTCTTTTTTAAGAGGACAAATACAGCTTTGAATGTTTTTGTTTTATAATCAAAGCTGTCTAATTTATTGTGTGTGGTCCTCACAATCCCTTTTTTAGTTATAAACTCTGTCCCTAGCTATAAAATCATTTTTAAGAATTCACTTCCAAGTTCTCTCTCTCCCTTCACATACCCTTCACTCTGTTCCCAGTCGTTGAAAAAGCAGGAAATATAATAAATTATATATGTTATATGCATATGTGTGTGTGTGTGTGTATATATAAAGACATGAAAAATATTTTTCCACATTAGTCATGTTTCCCCCAAAAGACAAGGAAAATGTAGAAAGGAAATAAAAACATGTTTCACTCTAAAACCATTGGGTAGAAAGCATTTTATATCATGTAGTTGCGGGTCACTGTATTGATCAATCTTTACCATCATTCACAGTTGATTATCTTTACACTATTGCTGTTACTGTGTAGATTCTCCCAGTTCTGCTCACTTTACTTTGTATCCATCCATCTAAGTCATCCTGGGTTTTTCTAAAACCATCCTTTTCATCATTTTTACAGCATAATTGTATGCTATCACATTCACGTACCATAACGTGTTTAGCCACTCCCTAATTGATGAGCATACCCTCTGTTCCCAACTCTTTGCTTCCACAAAAAGAACTACTAAAAATAGTTTTGTACATATTAGTCCTTTTCCTTTTTCCATGATCTCCTTGGGGAATAGGCCTAGTAAAGGTATTGTTGGGTCAAAAGGTATGCATGTTTTTTTAGCCCTTTAGACATAGCTCCAAATTGATCTCCAGAATGTTTTTAGCTGTAACCAGTAGTGCATGAGTGTACCTATTTTTCCACATGCTCTCCAGAATCTGTAATTTCCCTTTGCTTTTTTCTTGCCAATCTGATGGGTGTGAAGTGATACCTCAGAGTTGTTTTCATTTGCATTTCTCTAAGTATTAGTAATTTAGAGCATTTTTCATGTGATTATTGATAGCTTTGATTTCTTTTTCCAAAAATTCCCTTTTCATATCTTTTGGCCACTTATCAATTGGGGGTGGCTCCTATTTTTATAAATTAGGCTCAGTTCTCTCTCTATATTTGAGAATTAGACCTTTATAAGAGAAACTTGCTCCAATTTTTCCCAAATTTTCTGTTTTTCTTTTAATTTGGGTTGCATTGGTTTTATTTGTGCAAAACTCTGTTAATTTCATGGAATCAAAATCATCCATTTTGCCTCCTGTGAATCTTTCTATCTCTTGTTTGGTCATGAACTCTTCTTTTATCCATAGATTTGACAGTTAATTTCTTCCATGTTACCCTCTTTTGTTTATAACATCATCTTCATGTATAAATCATGTGCCCATTTTGAGTTTATCTTGCCCCAATAGCAGAGATCAGTTGGGTTTATCAAATACTCAGCTACTATGGTCTTTTGTTTCCTAATCTATTCCACTGATCAGTCACTCCATTTCTTATCCAGTACCAGATTATTTTGATGATTACCCACTTGTAATATAGTTTGAGATTTGGTACTGGTAGGTCTCAATCCTTCACATTTTTTTTTCATTTGTTCCCGTGATAATCTTGATCTTTTTTCCTCCAGATGAATTTTATTATTTTTTTCTAGTTCTATAAAGTTTCGACAGTTTTTTTTGTATGGCCTGGTTTAGTAAATTAATTTAGGCTATATTGCCATCTTATTGTAATGGTTTCATCTACCAATGAGTGATTACTATTTTTCCAATTTTTAGATCTCCTTTTGTTCTATAATTGTGTTCGTATAGTTCCTGTGTGTGTCTTGGAAAGTAGAGTCCCAAGTATTTTATACAGTGTGTAGCTATTTTAGGTAGAATTTTTCTTTTTATCTCTTCTTGATGGTTTTTGTTGGTAATATATAGAAATGCTGATGATCTGTGTGGGTTTATTTTATATCCTGTAACTTTGTATGGGCTGGTTTCAACTAGTTTGTTTATTTCAACAGCTTTTTTTTTTAGTTGACTCTCTAGGGTTCTCTAAGTATATGATCTAGGTATATCTCTAGGGTTCTCTAAGTATATGATCTACAAAAAAGTTACAATTTTATTTCCTCATTGTCTAGCCTAGACTTATTCCTTCAATTTCTTTTTCTTGTCTTATTGCTACTGTTCACATTTCTAGTACAATAGTGAATAGCAATGATAGTAATGGATATTGTTGATCTTATTGAAAGATGTCTAGTTTATCCTCATTACAGATAACACTTGCTTTTGGTTTTAGATGAATAATACTTTATCATTAAAAAAAGTTCCATTTATTTCTATGTTTTCCAGTTTGTTTGCTTTTTAATAGGAAAGGGTAAGCTTTTCCTGCATCAATTTATATAATCATATAATTTTTCTTTAAAAAAAATGCAGTATTCTCCTGCAAATTCTCGTTACTGCCGGGGGCACAGGACTTTGAAGATATTGCCCTGTTCTTTTCTGTACTCTGGGAGCTGTCATAAATCAGGGACCATTTGAGATGGAAAAAGCTGGAATCCAAGAGATGCACCATAAAGTCAGAGGCCATAAAGGCAATAAATCCTGATATTACAATTTCTGTGGAAGCAGTAATGACTCTGTGAAGCAAAAGTTCACTTCCCAACTTTCAGTTTGCCTATGACTATGGGAACTATGGTCTTCTTCTGTTCAGCTGTGATAAGGGAAGAAGGTGTCTCTAGCATAAGATGTGAAACTTCCAAGAAAACCAAGGGGATTTCTCTTCAGCTCCTGTGCTGGGGTGGCTGGCAGGGCAGGGTGGAGGGGAGTGCAGCAGAGAGCTGAGAAGCTGAAGAGAAAGAAAACAAACTTCAAACTGAAAGAGGTATTGTTCTGTTTTCTTTTGTCTTCAAGGTTTGCACCAAGAAAAAGTGGAAGGTTGTGCTTGGTGTCTGTTGTTTTTAATTGTTGTTGTTGTTGCTGTTCTTTAGTCACTTCCGTCATGTCCAACTCTTCATCAATTCATTTGGGGTTTTCTTAGCAAAGATGTTGGAGTGGTTAGCCATTATCTTCTCCATCTTGTTTTCTAAACTGAGGAAACTGAGGCAAACAGGGTTAAGTGACTTGCCCAGGGTCCTACAGCTAGTAAGTGTCTGAGGCTAAATTTGAACTCAGAAGATGAGTGTTCCTGACTGCAGACCTGACATTGCACCACCTACCTGCCTCAACTACATTATACTTTTATATTATTAATTTGGATTGAAAAATTACATCTTAAATCAGTCTCCAAAGGAAGAGTCATGAGCTACAAGTGGATATGGAACACTTTCGGAGACATATTATCTTTACTACTGTAATGCCAAGCAAAGGCAACTTCCCAAGGTTCAAAATACCAGCATAGGTGCTCTCCATTTTATTCAGTGAAAAATCAAGAACAGAGAAAATCAAAATATAGCATCATTCAAAATATAGCATTCACCAAGTATAATTCAATAATCTCCAAGTACTACTCCATCCCTGGACATTATAATTCATTTAGTCAATCCCAAAGACCCTCTTCTAAGTACTACTCCACCCCTAGGCTGTACATTCATTTAGTCAACCACAAAGCTCCTCTTCTCAAATGGAGACTAGTTTCCAATTATAAGTAAAGTACATTCATTTGTTCAATCACAGAGCACAAAAAAGTCAAAAGTTCCCCATCCTTGGATCACAATTGAATCTACCCCAGAGTTACATCAAGTTTAAGCACAGCACTTAATACCCAAATGGAGGTCTTTTCTTCATCTTGACACGAGGCAAATTCTCAGCAATCTTTGTTCCTGGGGAGACAAAGCTTAGCAAGTCCACAAGATACATTGCCAATGTCTTCATTAATTCATTCTCTGTCTGCAGAACAGTCCTAGAAACCCTCAAAACATTAGCAAAACCCTCTTCCAGGATTTCTGTAAACATACAACAAGAAAATCCTTCTTCAGGGCTTCTGAACCAACAGCAAGGTTCCAGAACCTCTGCAACAACAGCACTGTCCTTCACCAGTGGACAGAATTCACTCTCTGTCTGCAGAACAGTCTCAGGAGCTCTGAACCAACAGCAAGGTTCCAGAACCTCTGCAACAACCGGATTCTCTTTCACCGGTGAACAAATCTGGCAAAACAACATCAAAGCAGACAGACAAAGTACCAGCATAACAGCCATGTCTCCTCAGTCCTTGGCAGCTCTGGGTGGTGGCAGCTATCAAAAGTCCTGGGCAATTCAAACTGGCCCTCCGCAATCCTCTCTGTCTCTCTCTGCCTCCAAGATGCTGCTTCCAAAAAGTTCTTCTGCCTCTCTCCTTGCCTGTGTCTCTCTAAATTTACATCACCAGCTCCTCCTAGTTCAGCACTCTCTTTTCACATCAACAAGTCCATACCACAAGTGGGATTCACAAGCTCTGGGTTTTAACACAATCAGTCCAAAAACCAAGCCCATACAGGGGGATCTTTAAATTCCATTACTATTACAACTACATACTCCTAGATAAAAAGTCTAGGATGTGGCACAAAGGGGCCAAGGACCGAATGAATGACAGCCAACTATTCCAAGACTCTGTTGACATCACGTAGACATAAAGAAACACTGTTGGTTACTTGTGCACATATTAAATCTCCCTACTAGATTGTAAACTCCACGAAGGGGAAAGATAAAATCTTACTTAAATAATATATCTCCCCAGGACCCAATATAATGTTGTTTAAGTGATAATCACTTAATGAATCAAACTGAATATAAATGTGAGGGCCCTGGCCCACTATCAGTAAGACTTGTGACATGGGTCATGCTGAGCCTCTTGTCTGATATCTCTAATAAGTAATGTTATTAGGAAGAGGGTTTGTCTTTGCATAAAGTTGATTTCCTGGAGCAGAAATCAAACCAACAACCTTAGCAGCATGATATGTGTGCTAAACTCTAAGAATCAAGGGATTCTAAGAGGTCACCCAATAGTTAAAATCTAAGGATCCAAGCAGAATACACTTCAGTTTACCGGAGCCATTTTTTTCAGATGGATGCTTACCCTGCCCCGTAAGATTTCTTGGGGCAAATATCCTATTCTCCATCAGCAACATATTCCATTATCAGGGATTCTTCCTACTTTACTTCTAGATTTAAAGTAGGTGTGTTTGGAATTTTCTCTGTGGCAAATCCTGGAAGTTCTCCTTTTACATTACCTGCTACTTTTGTGGTCTCTCAAGGCCACAGTTTATCCCATAAAGGGTTGCTTCAGGCTGGAGAGATCCCATCTAAATGCTAACAGTTATCAGTATCTGCTTATCTGGTTGAAAAATATTTACAAAATCATGTCCTTGCTAGGAACATTCTCCCCAGTTTATTCTTGAGAACTCATCCCATTTTGTATGATGACTCTGACTTGCAGGTCTTCCTCTGGGGTGTTTCTCTCTGTCTCTCTCTGACTCCTATATCTCCATCTCTTCATCTCGGGTCTTCCTGTCTCTGCCCCTCTCCATCTCTCACTCTTGCTCCTTCTTCACTTTGTGTGGATGTCTCCCTTGTTCTGCCCTCTTTCAGTACTCATCTGTTTCTGTGTCTCTTTCTAATTTATACTCATTTCCCTTCCCTCAAGCTAGGTCTTGGAATTTTGTTTTTGGAAAGTTGTTTCAATCAGATACTAAGTATATAACAGGACTGAACCATTAAAAGTGTCCCAGCTTACTCCTTGAAGGATTCTAAACCAATAGATTTTCCATCAGACTGGAAGAAAATAGTGACCTTTTTTTTTTTTTTCAAAATCCATTAAAGTTCTTTCTAAACTCAACTTCTCCCTTTCAATATTAAGTGTTGTATGTTCTGACCTTATAGATTCAGAATGTAAAGGAAAGATATATGCATTTTAAATTAAAATATTATCAAGACTTACTACTATCTTTGCATTAGCCTTTCCCAAAGTTCATTTTTTTTTAAAGCAATCAGGGTTAAGTAACTTGCTCAAGGTTACACAGCCAGTTATTTCTGGGTGTGGTGCTGAGTATCTGTGCCCAGATTTGATCCCCAGGTAATCCTGAAACTGGAGCCGGTGCTCTTACTCGCTGAGCCACCTGGCCACTCCCCCCCCCCCAAAGTTCATTTTGATGATAAGAAGATTAGGCTAAATTGGGGGTGGGGAAGGTGTTATAGATAAATAACCTGTAATGGACCTTGATATGTGATTTTTAACAAAGATAATAAAATTTTCCTGCCAAGTATAGTAGGTAAATATTACCAGAGAGGGGGAAGGGAAGGAGAAGGAAATAAGCATTAATATAGCACCTATTACATGCCATACACTATGCTAAGCACTTTACAACTATTATCTAATTTGATCCTCAAAACAACTGAGGGTGCTATTATTATTCCCATTCAACAGTTGAAGATATTGAAGCAAATAGGTTAGTTAACTTGCCCAAGGACATGCAGCTAGTATGTGTCTGAGGTCAAACTTGAACTCAGGTCTTCCTGATTTCAGGCCCAGTGCCCTATACTCTGTGCTACTGAGCTGCCTCAAAACTCAAAGAGTGCTTTTCTTTTCCTCATTTTTGGGTAGAAAGAGCAAGGCTATTAGTGAAACCACTTTTCCTGAAACTGCAAAAATCACATTTCAGTCTTTCTTTTCCCAGTGTAATGCTGCCTAGATAACAACTTCACTGAAGGATAGGGATTTAGGTGTACTTTTACCTAAAGGTAAATGCATCAACCATACGCCATCCTTTAGGGCAATTAGGGATGACCGACACAGAAGAAGACACCCTTATGCAAATTACTCCTCTAATATATATCTTTTCCCATATAAACTTGGAGACAGCTTTTGGTCATTTAATGAAGAAAGATAGTAAAAGGAGTGAAAATCAAAATGTCAAAACACAGGGAAAGGAATCATTTTTATTTGGCTTTGGAATTTGTTTTTGTACTTGCATTGGAATATGGGTGTGTCATATTCTGAGAATTCATTTTGGACAAAATAATAAATCCACACTCTTAAGACCTAACTAGAAGAGATGAAAAGCTATTTAATTTCTCCGTCCTGCCCTCCTACATTACAGCTCCCTACTTCCCTATCTCCTGTAAGGGACAGACAACACAGACATTCAGATCATTAAAAGATGTACTTGGTGTGGAAGTATAAAAGGTGATCAACTAATTAAGAAAATGAAAGCAATAAACAATACCAAGAAATGATGTAGAATTTTGATGATAGGGGACTGTATGTGAGAATAAGTCTTAATTCAGTAATCTGAGATTTCATTACTATGGACACATTGCTTATACCAACTCAGATCTCAGAATCTCTTTGCTTATAAAACTGACTACTATGTACTTTTTTTTCATTTTTTTTTACTACTAATATTTTTTGGAGGGGAGAATGCAAGGCAATTGGGGTTAAGTGACCTGCCCAAGGTCACACAGTTAGTAAGTGTGTCAAGTGTCTGAGGCCAAATTTGAACTTGGGTCCTCCTGACTCCAGGGCCGGTGGTACTCTATGCATGGCACCACCTAGCTGCTCCTACTATGAATTTTAAAATCAAAAATAAATGCAAAGATTTCAATATACAAAGTAGAACAAAAAAGATTGTATATGAAACTGTGGACCCTTAAAACAGTCTTCATTCATTGCCATGGCCCGAAACTATTTTACCTGGTTTCCATCTTGTACTGGAACTTGGGAAACATGTAGTACATCCTTAGGACCACAGTTAATAATAGCTAATGAATATAGAGCTTTAAGGTTTGCAACTTTACATATACAATTTCATTTTATCCTCCCAACAACTCTTTAAGGTAATGCTGTCATTCTCTCCATTTTACAGAAAAGGAAACCAAGGGTGATAAAGATTAAATGACTTAGTCTTGATGACTCAATAAGTAGCCAAGGCCGTACTCAGATTCAGGAGGCTGATTCCAAGTCCAGACCCCTTTCTACTACACCCTGTTGCCCCTGCCTTCCCAGGGCTTACACTGTGTGGGTAGTCTTCCAAAGCCAGGGGTAATTTCCAGGCTATGATGAGACTTCACGGTAGAACAGTATGTGAGCAAAGTTTCAGTCTCCTATTTGGAAGCTCACAAATCATGTCACAGAGCTGAGAAATGTTGCCTCATGAAGTTAAGAACCAAGTAATGGTTGTGAAATGTTAACTGATTTTTTTTTACCTGTCTATTGGACCCTATATCTTCAGGGAGCCCAGTCCTAGTGGACAAATACCTAGTGGGCAGAACACTATAGAAAACACAGAGACTGAAAGCCACCAGACACCAGAAAGAATTGAGTCATCTTTCCCAGGAACAGTCATGTTAAACAGTGTCCAGAACATCTGTGACCCAGAAAAAAAAAAGAAAACTAAAAAACCCTTTTCCAGGCCAGGTCAGTGATGCGAGAATTAGAAAAAAGAACTATTTATTCAATGTTCAGGCCCTGCCATTACATGAGGGTAAAAGGTTATACAAAAAGATAAACAAATCTTTTTAATATTCTCATGCACAAAATGGAGATGATAGGAAATAAGAAGGCACAGAATAGAAGCTAAATCTTCCCTCTAAGAGTACCTGAGGACTACAAAGTGTGTAACAGTAGTGTGAAATCTTGCAGCTCTCTCCATTGCCAGGTTAGGTTAACAAAGTGACCCTGCTGTTGTTCTAGGTTAACAGGCCACTATTCCAACTCCAAGTCCTTTGAATTTCCGTCAGCACCAAATTGTACAGAGTGTACAAATACCTAAGTAATTGGAAAGTTATTCCCCAAGAAAAATCCTCTTTCAGTTGTCTCTGGAGGATGGATAGCTCCAAACAGTCCCAAGTCAAGGACTTGGCCTGTTCTTTGCATGCTTGCCAAGTTCAGCAGAGTTTTGCACAATACATGTTACGCCTGGTGATTTCAGTATCCTGGTGGTGGGTCAAAGTGATAAATATCATTTCTCTGAATTAAGTCACAGAGCATCTATAATAAAGAGATATTTGCTATTGAAAGATGTTGGGCACTTGTCCCTAATAAAAATTTATATTAAAAAACCTTAACCCTGTTTTATCAATCTGGAAGCAAGCAGAAAGAACTTAAAATGTTATTAATTTACTGTAATCTATTATATGCCTCTGTTGGGGCTTGCAGTCTACCATAGAAAGGGCACATTTACTCAGCCAAGACACTCTCAGTGTACCCCAGCTTAATTCAAAATGACATATTCCTCTAGAATGGGGAAAAATATTGTCTAGCAGGCAAAAAATAAGAAGAATACAGAAATGCAATTACATATTCATAAGCCAAAGACAGATAGAAAGTAAAAAAGTGGAAATACAAATGCTGCATGACATAGTTGACATGAATGAAGCCTGAGAGGGTGACTCATATGTCCAAAGGTAAAACTGATGGGACAATTTGTATAGGAGAAACAAATATTTGCTACATAAAATGCCTTGGAGCCACTGCAGTGGGTGCTGCATAAATAAGTAATGTGATAAGGAAGGAGGAAGAGGTCATTATTTTTCAAGAGGCTCATCAGTCCAATAGTGTCCAGATAACAATGAATAGAAATACATCAGCTCCATGGAAACCCCCGTTGGAGAATGCTTTCTTTACAAGCTCTTAGTCATTGAAAAGGAACAGTTAACCTTCTGGTTAGCTGCACTGAAAGAGGCAAGTGTTTCAGAAACTTCCAAATTATTTAAGGTTTTTTGTTTTTTTTTCCTGACCTTATCATATCTGGTCCTTAGCATGTATCCACTGGTATGTGGGAGAGTGACTCAGGAGTCATCTATGACCAGGAAAGGTAGGTTTCCTTCCAATTGAACTTGTACTTAAGCTCAAAACTTGTTTGGGAGGATAGAGCACAGAAATGGGAAACATTATATAATATATATATATATATTATATATATTATGCAAACATTATATAATACATATGATAAGGCCATATGGATGTTACAGTAATAGGTGCACAAGACAGAAAAGAGCTTACATGGTCAGGAAGGATTTTTAAGGTGCTATTGATAGCTTTCATTTTTACATCACCTACATTTTCCAATGTATCGCTTACCTCTGCCTCCCTCCCAGATATCTAACCTTTATTTTAAAAAAAGAGAAAAAATTTCAGAAAAACTAATCCCCAAACCAAAAAGTCTGATATTAAATACAATGTTTTAATATCCATAGTCCCCTATCTCCTTCATATCTCCTCTTTGGGGCTAGGGCTTGGTCATTATGATTTTTCAGCATCCAATTTCTGTTAGTTGTAGTTACTAGCATTTATGGGTAACTAGGTGATGCAGTAGAGTGCTGGGTCTAGAGTCAGGAAGACTCATCTAAGTTCAAATCTGGCCTCAGGTACTTGCTAGCTGCTTGACCCTGGACAAATCATTTAACCTTGTTTGTCTTAGTTTCTTCATCTGTAAAGTGAACTAGAGAAGGAAATGGCCAAGAGAAAAAACAAAACCCCAAATGAGGTCACAAAACACTGGACACAACTGAAAGGATGACCAGCAATAATTACTATCCACATTGTTGGAGTCATTGCATGTGTTGTTTTTCCCTTTCTGCTTATTTCACTCTATATTGTTTCATCAGAGAAAACTTCAGATAAGTGCTACTAAATAAGTTGGGCCTTGAAGGGTGGGTAGGCTTTGGATGGGTGGGAAGTAGATTCTGTAGCATAGTCCAAAGATAACATCACTGACCCTGGAGTCAAGGGAATTGAGCTCAAATTCAGATTTTGATGTTTATTATGACTGGGACCCATAAAGCAAACCATTTAACCTACATGGGTCTCAGTTTCTTCTTCTGAAAAATGGGGGGAGAAAGCTCAGACTTGATGGCCTCTAAAAGCCCTTTTAATTCTAGATCTATGATCCTATGAGGAGAGGGAACAATTCAAGTTGTGTTAGGAAAAATTCTGAAAGCAGGTGTATATAAGGGATATTAAACTGATCAATCAGGCTAGAAAGTTACACAGCCTCTTTTGGAGTGTAGTTAGCAACATATTTGGGAGCTCAGTTGGACAGAGATGGAGAAACTCTGAAATGCTGGCCAAAGGGATGAAACTTTATCTTGCAGGTTATGAGGAGTCATTGGAGCAGGAGAGTGACATATGGAAAACAGAGGACAGTAAAGTGATTGTTAGTGAAAAGGATGTCAAATTGGGATTCAGAATGTATGTGTCAGAAGACCACTCATCCAAAATGACTCAGAGACTTCTCAAAGTAGAAGCAAAAGCTTTATTACTATCTTTCTCAAGAAAGGGCATTCCCCAAATCCAACAAGAAAGTCAGAAGGGAGGGAAGCACTACAGAAGGCAAAAGCAAGACTATAAAGCCCTAACGTGGGAATTCCACACCTTCTCCACTGTCCCACCTTACCATTGGTTGGTAAGGCAAGCTCCCAGTCTTCTTATTAATACCAACCAATCGGTGCAAAGCCCTCTCCATTCATTACCCTAATTATTACTTATGAGGCTCTAATTTTGTTAGATAACATACATAATTCATGAGGTCCACTATACAAGCACAGTAACAACCCCAGAATACTGAACCCCCTTCAGTCCAACCTAGATGTGTCCTTATCTGGGCCTGAGTGTCCCAAGGCCGCATCAGCTCCTTTTATTCTACATTATTTCATTTTTAGTATTATCTAGTAGTTCTCTGGGAACTGGGAACCCAACTTCTTCCCAAGGCTACTGCCTCAACTCTTCCCAAGGCTACTGTCTGATACTTTTTCTCAATAGTCTTGTTTCAGCAATTCTTGTAATTCTATAGAAACTTAACCCTTTGCTACCTCTCACACTACCATTCCTTTTCCCAAACTAAAAACATCTCTAATTTGGTCTCAATAGTTAATCCAATTAATTGTATTAATACTCAATAGCTCTTACATTACCTTGAAACATACAATGACATACATATATATGGGGAAATGATACTGAACTTAGTTACAAAGTATAAGGAATTAATAAGAATGTATACAGGATGTTCAGAATGGGGCAACTTCACTGAAAGTTATCCCTCACAAGAAGATCTGAGTTCTAGTCTTTGATCTGCGAACAACTAGCCATGAGACCTTGGGCAACTCATTTCCCCTCTCCTGGCCTTATCTCCTCACCTGTAAAGTGATGTGATTCACTGAAATGTTGTCTAGATTCCCTTCTGTGTTTTAAGTCTTAGAAAAATAAGTCTAAATAGTTTTTTTTTTAAAGCTATTGGGGTTAAGTAACTTGCTCAAGGTTACACGGCCAGTTATTATTTCTGGGTGTGGTGCTGAGTCTTCCCGACACTGGAGCCGGTGCTCTTACTCGCTGAGCCACCTGGCCGCCCCTAAGCAATTGGGGTTAAGTAACTTGCTCAAGGTTACACGGCCAGGTGTTTCTGGGTGGGTGCTAAGTGTCTGAGCCCGGGATTCGATCTCCAGGTCTTCTCAACACTGGAGCCTGTGCTCTTACTCGCTGTGCTACCTGGCCGCCCCCTAAATAGTTTTTTTTTTTTAAGTTAAATTTTAATTTTTTTTTCAATTGTCAACTTTTTTTTTCTTTTCTTTTTCCTTCCTCCTAGCCCACTGAAAAAGAAAAGCAACAATGCTTGTAACAAATATGCGTAGTCAAGCAAAGTGAGTCTCCACTTTGGCCATGTCCAAAAATAGATATTTCATTATGAAAACTGAGTTAACCGGGGCGGCCAGGTAGCACAGCGAGTAAGAGCACCGGCTCCAATGTCAGAACGACCCCCGGGCTCAGACACTTAGCACCACACCCAGAAATAACTGGCCGTGTAACCTTGAGCAAGTTACTTAACCCTGATTGCTTAAAAAAAAAAAAAAAACTGAGTTAACCACCTCTCTTGTAGGAGGTGGCTAGCATGCTTTACCATTGTTCCTCCATAATCATGATTATGCATTGATCAAAGTTCTTAAATATTTCAAAGGTGTTTGTTTTTGCAATGTTGTCATTATCTTCATTTTTCTTCTCATTCTGCCCACTTCACTCCGCATTAGTTCATACAAGTCTTCCCGGGTTTCTCTGAAATTGTCTCATAATTTCTTACAGATTACTATTACTCCATTGTTTCATATACCATAATTTGTTCAGTCATTCCCATATTGATGGATACCCCCTTACTTTATAGTTCTTTCCTACCACAAAAGGAGCTAATATAAATATTTTGGGGTATTTGAGTCCTTTTCCTCTTTATTTGATACTTGTGGTCTATAGATCTCCTAGTAGCATCACTGGGTCAAAAGGTATGCACAGTTTGGGAATTTTTTGGCACAGTTCCAAATTGTTTTCCAGAATGGATGGACCAATTCACAGTTCCACTAAAAGCGCACCAGTTTGCCAATTTTGTTGTACAACTCTCCAATATCTGTCATTTTCCATGTTTTGTCAACTTTGTCAATCTGATGAATATGAAATGGAAACTCGAGTTTAATATTGTTTATCATAATAAATCAGGAATGAGGTAAGAAGGACGAGTTCTAGAGTGACTACAGTGGGATGGGCTTGATGGGAGAATTTCTATTTCGTTGATATTTCTTCTTGCTTTGTTTTTGCTAAAAATCTCCGCCTCTCTTAGAACAAATAAATACACTCAAGTAAAAATTAATCAACACATTGGACATTTCTGTACAAGTGTGTGTGAAAGAATTTTTAATCGTGGCCCTGCTCCCTATGCTTGCATCCTTTTTCCAACTGTGAGGAGAAGACCCTCAGGGTTGCTGTTCAGAAAAGACAGTTTCTATTTACATTTACTCTGAGCCAGGAGGGCCCAAAAACAGTCATTAAGTGGTGCTTGGGCAGGGACCTATTGTTGCCACAGCTGGGGTGACTTGACTTAACCTATAGGCTTCTCAATGCCTCAGATTCTGTAACGAGTCTGATCCCTAAACAGGGTAAATATAACAATGTGGATCTGTAACACAAATAATTCAGCATCATCAGTCTTTCCCTGTTTTCTAATAACCTAACTTTTGCCTCATTTTGCCCCTGCCTTATACCCAAACAGCTGTTCTACTATGCCAAAGTTTTTGCCTTAGTAGCCCTGTATCTCTGAGCCTGAGCTCTGACCTGCTCTGCCAAGCCAGCTTAGGACTACTCTGCCCTTGAATTTCAGTACCAGCCGAGAACTTGCTGTGTATTGCTAGGCCTCTTGAATTCCAACCACTTGCTTACACTGCTGCTTTTGGACTTCAGCCAGATGCCCTTGATGCCTTGTTCCACCTGTCTGCTAGGATACACACACCTTCTTCATGTTGAGGGCTCTGAAAAAGAAAAAAACAATCTTTATGCTGACTGTTCTCAGAAAAACAAACAATTCTGTAGAGTAGAAGTCATGTGGCTTGTCCCTCATTCTCGAAGAGGACCATGACTTCAGGGAGATGATGACATGACCTGCAATTGACTTTAACAAGTGAGGGAAGGCTGTACAAGGTCACCAGCCTCACTTTTTCCTCCAGAGCCATCTGGATCCAGTGACCAGATACAGATCAGGATGACTGGAGATGGCCTAGGATGCAGTGGGAGACCTTGACCCTTTTAAGCTAAGGTCTTTCCAGGTTCTCATTTTGAGTGAAGTAAAGCCCATTCAGTGAATAGGCCTCTTTAAGAAGTGAGTCAAGGGATGTCCCCTTTAATTTAAAAAAATCTAACTGGGAGGGGAAGACCCTAAGGATTGCTGTACAAAAGAGACACCGTTACTATTTACATTCACTCTCAGCCAGGAGGGGCCAAAAAACAGCCCTTAAGTCTTGCTTGGGCAGGGACCTCTTGTTATCCAATACATGAGATGCAGAGTGAAATCATTTTAAGGCTTGGTCTTTGAGAAAGAAATCTAGCCAGTAAACCCCAAGTTAACCAGGCAGCTTTCAGTCAACAAAATTTATCTTCTTTTGGGCAGAGCACCCTCAGGTAAAGGGTAGTGGAGGGCAAGGGAGGGGAGGAAAGTGAACTGAGCTTCCCAGCTGGAAAGTACATGTAATCTCTCTATGAAGGACACAGAATAAGTGCAAAATAAGACTGACATCCCTTTCCAGTGATTTGCTCAAAAAAAAGAAACTACCCTACATGGCCTTTTAATCACCTCTACCACCCCTCCCTCAACAGAAACAGCAGCCTCAAAAGCACTTTGGGAGATTGTAAATCTGGAGTTGGAAAGAACCTCAAAGGCTATCCAGTGCAAAATAAAAATCATTTTATAAATGAGGAAACTGAGGCCTAGGAAAGGGAAATAACTTGTCCAAGGTCACACAAGCAATGAACAGCAAGAGTAGGATTTGAACCCAGGCCCCTTGATGTCTAAAGTCAGAGCTCTATTTGAATTGTCTTAGGAAGATCCTGAAGATCGCCAGGCAGGATAAGATACCAGACACTGAGGTCCTTTCTTAAACTAAACCGCCAAGCATTCAAACTGCTTCAGAGAGCACAGCTCCAATGGGCTGGCCATGTTGTTCCAATGCAAAACGTCACATTTGCAAAAAAAAAAAGACTTTTATGGAGAACTCACACAATGTAAGCATCTACACGGTGGTCAGAAAAAGCAATACAAGGACACTCTCAAGGTCTCTCTTGAGAACTTGAGAATTGATTGTGTGACATGGGGGACACTGGCACAGGACTGCTCAGCATGACATGCCCACATCAGAGAAGGGCTGTGCTCCATGAGTAAAGCAGAACTGGAACAGCTCAAAAGAAGCACAGGATGCACAAAGTTAGAGCATCCACCCCAAATGTTCACTTGCACTATTTGTGCCTGACCTGTGGGAGAGCATTCGGAGCTCATATTGGTCTGATCAGCCACAGTCAGACACATTAAAACTTGACTCTAGCATAGTGATGTCACTTTGGTCCTCTTCGAGAAGGAAGGACAAGCACCCAACCATGATGAGAGGCATAACTGCAAGGGAACACCAGGAAAGAATTTCTGAAGAATAACGGGTAGGAGCTCGGAATTTAAATTTGCTTCACTGTTGTTCATTACAAATATACTGTATTAAGCTGGTCCCAGTTCATTTCAAAAAACAGCTAATTGCAAATAACTTAAAATTCAAAGCTATTGTGGTTATTTTTTCTTTGTTGGTTCTTTGCATTTTGAATTTATCATGTTTTATTGCAGTCAAGGCTTATATACAGGATGTTCTCAAAAAGTGACCTTAAACACTGTAAGTTCAGCATAATGTGTATGATAAAACAAGACAAAATATTCTATCCAGAATATTTTATCCACAGAATCTATTCAGCAGATGCTACTGAGTGACAAGAAAGAAATGAAGTTTTTAACATTCATGATGTCTCCCCAATTGACCAGTGAAATATATCATATGATAGAAAATATGAAATCATAGATTTTTGAGTTGGAAAAGATTGTAAGGGTTTGCCTCGTCCAATATTTCACTTTGCAAAGAAGAAACTGAGACTTTGGGAAGTGACTTACCCAAGGTGGCACAAGAAGCAAGCAACAGAGGGAGAACTGAAGCCATGTTACCTGATACCAAAATGACACTCCTGCTAAACGTACTATCTCTCTGTAGGGAAGACCATGAAGAAAAACTGGGATGTATATGACTTTTCTCTAATTGTTTCTTATTTGTTCTCAACACAAGAATTTTACCACTTGGTCAAAGAATGAAAACCAATATTAAATATTCTAGAAATAGAATAGAACCTCATTTTATAGGTGAAGAACTGAGGCTCAGAGACTAAGTGGCTTATCCAGGGTCATAAAGGTAATAAAGAGCAGAGGCAGCATTTGAACTCAGATCCTTTGCCTCCAAATTGAGCGTGCTTTGCACTTTATCATATTGCCTCAAAAAAAAAAAGAATTTAAAAACATTCTATAATACAAAAGCTTCATTAAGCAACCATCCTTACCTATCAACCTCATTTAAACCATTGCATGTCATAAACAGTGAAAAGCTACAAAATATAAACATCTAATCAGCAGTTTTCATAAGTTATTTCAATTCCAGTTAAAGGAAAGGAAGCTGCTCTGGTGGTTTAATGACTTGACGTTAAAATATGCCCGAAGTCTTTAATCATTGTACACAGGAAATGGAAGGTAAAGGGAGTAAATCAATCTGTCCTTCCTTCCTTCCTTCCTTCCTTCCTTCCTTCCTTCCTTCCTTCCTTCCTTCCCCCCCTCCCTCCCTCCCTCCCTCCCCCCCTCTCCTCCTCCTCCTCCTTCTCCCTCATTTATAGGCATTTCTGCATATATCCCTCCCTCACCCCAATCCACCTACCCAGGGAAACTTCATTTGTATACAAAGATTTTCAAAGAGATATAAAGCAGGTCAGCAAAGTCAAGCAAAACAGCCCCCTCCTGCCTGCCACAACATGCAGTATTCCACATCTATGATCCCCTACCTGAGCAACTGAAAAGAAACAAGGAGATGAATTTTCTAAACTCTTACTGAATCCAAGCTTTGTCATTAAAATAACACAGCATTCAATTCCATTTGATTTTCACCAAACCTTTTTTTAAAAGCCAGCAATCTTAAACAGCTACTTTGCAGACCATACCCATGACTGAAAAGTCCAACCTTCCTTGTCACCCGACCTTATGGTAAACTTGACTTTATTTCCTTTGGCAGAAAAACAATGTAGAGTCTAAGGTATTTTTACTTGATAAAGCAATCCTGCAGCCTCAGCAAAGTCTTTTAGACAAGTGTCACTAAGGCTGAGGAGGGAATTAATTATTAATCACCATCAGAAGAATTAAGTTTAATGTCTTGAGGAAAGAATTGGTCTAGCTAATAATAAAAATAACAGCTTACATTTCTCTAGCTCTTTATAAAGCACTTTCCTCATAACAGTCCCAAGGAGAGAATGCGTGCAAAAATTATTAACACATTTTGTATATGGAGGAGTGAGATCTCAAAGACATAGCTAGGTAGGGTATAGTTTGTATTAGGTTTCAAATTTAGGAGTCCCACCTAAATCCAGGCCTTCCTTGTTACAACAAGATGTTGCTGCTTAGGATTTTATTCTAGGAAAGGTCAAAAACAATGTGATGATTAGTCACAAAATATTAAGCAGTTGTCATTGATTAATAGACTACTTACTCAGTGAATCTGGTAAAACTGACATTTGCAGAGGTACAGAGTAATGGGTATTTAATTACAGATATAACCTATGACCCAGAACCAAGCTCTTTATCTGCCCAGGACACCTTGGGGGTTTTCACACAAAGCTCACTCTTTTCTGCTCATTTTCCTCCACCCAAGACCTCCCTGGGGAACATGAGAATTTGATTCATTTAAATATTTATAATAAAAGCAAAAAGACACTGAACTCCAATGCAAATACTCAGAGTCACAAATCTTCTAAGTACAGGACAGGTTTTATTTAATCTGGGAGAAAAAATGCTTGCAGCCAAGGTCATTAAGAATCAAGATCATTTCTCTCCCCTCCCTGATGAACACCTCCTCTTCAGGAACCAATATAGTTCTCTCACCCTTTAGTACTACACCCTGAAATTTACCCATTCTAGCTTTTCCACTAGCATTTTGGGTTGCCAGAAAGTGAATCCCTTTTCCCAAACCTTCACAGTCCACACAACTCACAGTGACACAGTCCCAATAAAGGCAGGGTTTATGATTCAGCATTGTGGCCCTGTCTCAACTCTTCCAAGAGTTTTGGCCCAAGGACTTCTCTGCTGCATACATGAGTTTGGGGTCAGGATATGATACATAACATTTAGGAGTTCCTCAACTACCTCCAAAAGGCTTGATCAAGAGCCTGCCCTATTATATCACTACCACGACTTAAGTGCTGCCATTTCGTATTGCTGTAGTGTAGTGCCAATCCAATATTTACAGTGCCGACAGTGACTGCAAATATGCCCAAATGGCTCTCAATTGCAAAATATAGCAGACTCTCCATATATAAGACAGAAACAAAACATTTATTCAGACACCAGAAAACCAAATCCCAGCAACAGAGTCAAATCCATCATAGTAACAAAGAAGTTGATACACCATAGCACAGCAGGAAGTCACACCATCCTTTAGCCTTCTGTGATAGTAATGGCAATTAAAGATTCCCCTGTATTGGCTTGGTTTTCAAATTGATTGTGTTAAAACCCAGAGCTTGTTAATCCCACCTGTGGGATGGACTTGTTGACTTGAAAAGAAAGTCCTGAACTGGGAGGAGCTGGTGACGTAGATTTGGAGAGACAAGAGAGAGGCGGAAGATCTTTTTGGAAGCAGCACCTCGTGGAGAGAGAGAGGGAGACTAAGAGAATTGCTGGTGGCCGCTTTGAATTGCCCTGGACTTTTGAGACCTGCCCCCTGAGCTGCCAAGGACTGAGGAGACATGGCTGTTTTGCTGGCACTTTGTCTGTCTGTTTTGATGTTGTTTTGCCAGATTTGTCCACTGGTGAAAGACAGTCCTTTTGTTGAAGAAGTCCTGGAACCTGGCTGTTCACTAAGAAGCCCTGAGACTGTCCTGCAGACAGAGAGTGAATACTGTCCACTGGTGAAGGACAGTGCTGTTGTTGCAGGGGTCTGGAGACTGTCCTGCAGACAGAGTGAATACTGTCCACTGGTGAAGGACAGTGCTGTTGTTGCAGGGGTCTGGGAGCCTTTCTGTTGGTTCAGAAGCCCTGAAGAAGGATTTTCTTGTTGTATGTTTACAGAAATCCTGGGAGAGGGCTTTGCTAATGTGTTCAGGGGTTCTAGGACTGTTCTACAGACAGAGGATAAATTCATGAAGGGATTGGCAATGTATCTTATGGCCTTGCTAAGCCTTGTCTCCCCAGGAACTAAGATTGCTGAGAACTTGCCTCCTGTCAAGATGAAGAAAAGACCTCCATTTGGGTATTAAGTGCTGTGTTTAAACTTGATGTAACTCTGGGGTAGATTCAATTGTGATCCAGGGGTGGGGAACTTTTGACCTTATGTTTGGAAACTAATCTCCATTTGAGAAGAGGGGCTTTGTGGTGGACTTAATTAAGGTATAGCCTAGGGGTGGAGAAGTATTTAGAACAGAGACTTTGTAATTGATTGAATGATTGGAAGGTCCTGGGGTGGGGTAGTCCTTGGAGATTATTTAATCACATTTAGTAAATGCTGTATTTGGAATGATGTCATGTTTTGATCTTCTCTGTTCTTGGTTGGTCACTGAATAAAATGGAGAGCACCTATGCTGGTATTCTGAACCTTGGGAAGTTGCCTTTCCTTGACATTATATTACACCTTCCCACAAACAAACACTCACAAGCCTGTCATAGCAGGGGGCAAACAAACACTCAAAAGCCTAGTTATCTCCTTGGGTGTGCACTCTCCTCCCTCCAGTTCTAACTGCTCTGACTCCTAGCTTCCTGTGGGCTCCTCCCACCACAAGCTCCATGTGATTATATTCAGACTAGTAGGGGGCAGAGAAGGTCTTCAAATTCCCTTAGGCTTATTAAGGGGCAGAGAAGATATTCAGATTCCCATTACCATTACATGTAGCTACTGGCTTAGCCCAGAAACTCTTTGTTATTCATCTTCTGCTCAAAATCAGCCCTCGAGGAGCTATGTAGCTACATAGATTTCCTTCCAAGAAAGTGGATGTGGTTTTTCTCTGCTCTCTGAGCTCTGGTTCTCTGTCTTCCCCTCCAGCCCTCCATTTTAAAGGTCAGGTCTAAGAGAATAACTCAAGATAAACCTCCCTTTATATGTTATTAAAGGAGAAAAGGTATCCAGCATTTTGCTATTGTTGTTCAGTTGTTTTCAGGCATGTCTAATTCTTTGTGACCCCATTTGGGGTTTTCTTGGCAAACATACTAGAGTAGTTTACCATTTCCTTCTCCAGCTCATTTTCCAGATGAGGAAACTGAGGCAAACAAGTTAAATGACTTGCCCAAGGTCACATAGCTAGGAAGTATCTGAGGCCAGATTTGAACTCAAGAAGATGAACCTTCCTGACTCCAGGCCCAGGTGCTCTATTCCACTGTACCACATACATGGTATATATGTTATCAAAGAGTTAACCTAGTCAAATAATTTACAACCTTTTAAACAGATACAAGATTTCCTTGAGTACCTTTGAGCTCCTGGAAAGCAAGGATGCCATCATTCTTGGGGATCTATCCCTAGAACCAGGCATATATAATATATAATGTCATTATATAATGGGTACTCAGCAAATGATTGTTGAAGTAAATTGAATTATGGTGCTCTCTTGTACACACTCTCTAAACTTAAAAGGAATTTAAATTCAAGTCTATACAAATATTCAAACAGTAATAGTAGGTGGAACTTATGCAATGCTTTAAAGTTTACAAATGGCTTTCCATAAAATATCCCTTTTGATCCCAACAATTCTTTAAGACAAGCACTAGATGTTTTATCAGTTTATTTTATTATTATTATTTCATTTTACAGAACAGAACAGCTCCAAGAATTTCAATGACTCACCCATGATCACATGGAGAGTAAATATCGAAGGTAAGATTCATATCCATTCATTCATTCACAAGTAGACTGCTTCTAACTTCAAGCTCAGTCCCTTTTCCACTACAAAATGTTCCACCTCTCTGCTAATACTCTCCCTTGCTTACCTGAGAGATGGAAAAGTCCTTGAGTGCTAAAGGGACCAATACAAGAATAATATAGAACAGAAGTCCCTAGCTGCCAGAGGTCGGGAACCTAAAGCCCCAAGGGCCCAGCACTGACTCAGAACTTCCAACATGGCCGTGAGCTATGTGCAAGGTTGGCTTGTTCCATTCCCTGGCACCGCATGTCTCTTCAGTGGACTTGACCATCAGATAATTACCAAGACTTCTGGCCTAATTCTCCTATTGCCTCTCCTCCTAGTTGCCCTGTGCTTGAAAAATCTGAATTTACTACCCCCATACCAATGCCAACCTCCGTCATCACAAGGCTTCAGGAAAAGTTAATCAACTCATTTTCCCCCTTGTTCTACAACTAGAAATCTCCTACGTTCCGCTCCCCTAAGTCACCTCAGAGTGTACCTCAGAGTGACCAGATGCCAAATGAAAAAACATTTTTTTTGTTATCACACCCTCTCCTGGCACTCTTATCATTATCCAACTTCGGCCTTACCTCTGACTCCTCCCCATGTTCCTTTCAAATTCCCTATGCCTTCTGGAATCCACCTTTACTCCCCATCATTAACAGTAAATTCTCCTTCTTTGGGGAATTCTTCATTGTACACATTTTCTATTTTCTGTGGCTCAAAGGACTTGGCTTTCTCCAGAATATATCAGCAATCATACTTTTCAGTGAAACTTGCTTTTTTTTTTTACATCCCTTGAAACCCTAGGTTAGGAGAAGTTAACATACTCCTTGTTCTGTATTACCGTCATCTCTCTTCCTCCAAGTTTCATTCCATTCATCCTTGTCGATCTATAGGAACCCTATGTGTTGAACAAAGATCTCATAGATTCTAGTTGTGTAATCTGTAGGCCTGGACCTTGCTTTTTCTCCTTTCTCAAGGTGTTCAGTCTCTGGCTCACAATTTTCCTTTTCACTCCAACCCCTGTCCACATACTTGGCCTGGATGTGTGATTTTTGTTAGTGATGGGAGTTCCCCATGAGGAACTTCCTCTAGCAACATAGGTTGGCCTTTTCTCTCTGATTTATAGAGTTGCCCGAGACATTAAGCAATTTGGCCAGGGTAGTACAGACAAATTGTGTGAGAGGCAGAACAAAATCTTCCTGGCTCTGAGGGGTTCTCCATCCACCTATCCATGCCCTCATACTTAGTGACTTCAGCATGCAAATTGATGTGTTCTGGAACATGATGTCCTTCCACTTCTTTAACTTCCTCAATTCCAATAATCTACATTTCTGCTATGCTCCAGCCACTCACTGAAATGGCCACTCCTTAGATCTTCTTATTACCTATAATCAGGGGATGTACTGGTAAATGTTTAACAGCCACCTTTCCTAAAACAAAACAAAAAAAAGTTATGTCTGATATATTTTTAAGTTTAAATATGCATTATTAACATTTTTTTCTATCACTTCCTTAAGTCTAGACAATCAACAAAACAATAAATCAAACCATAATTTGTAATTATTTGTTGATTTCCAAGGTATAAATACTCACACTGAAAATTTAGCTATCAACCTTATCAGTTGGTCCACCACACCACTGAAAGGAAACTTCTGCCTTCTGGGGTTCTAGGTCTTTGAATATTACTTTAGAGACATCAGATTCCAGAAACGGCTATAATCAAGCTTAGCCAACTTTTTCTCAGCATTCACCCACTGGGTGACATGGAACTTTCTGTGAGAGAGACTTCTGCAAAATATGGAGGAAGAGAACTTGCCTTGCATGTTAGAGGAGGGGGCCTGCTTGGGCAAAAGATTTACTCCCATTTGTAACCTGTTGTACAATACTTCTAATTCCTAGGCTCTCAATTTGTTTTCCATAAAATTTAGGCAGCTGCCAGAAAAAAAAACTTCTGTTGGTATCATTGGTGACAGCAGTAGATAGAAGCTGGGAAATGGAGTGTTTTCTCTTGCTTATTAAGATACACTGTTACCTGTCAGTGCAAGTGGAGGTATAATGTGAGGGTGAAGGTAATAAAAAAAGAACCTTCTGGATTTCCACAAGATATAGTGTATGGAGTCAGGAAGGTCCAAGTCCAGATTCAGACTCAGATATTTACTAGCTGTGTATCTCTGGGCAATTCATTTCACCTGTTTGCCTCAGTTTCCTCATCTGTAAACTGGGGATGAAATAGCACCTATCTCCCAGGGTTGTTGTGAGTATGGAATGAGATATTTTTTAAAGTGTTTAGAAAACTATCTGGCACATAGTAAGTGTTAAGTAAATGTTAGCTGTTAACTGAAGCAAATGCAAGCCCATGTAGGAAAAGCCTGACTAGTAGTGAAGGTTGGAAAAAAGGGGAGGGGCACTAAAGTTGCTTTACACTCATACTGGGTAAATACAATGTGGACCTAGTATTTGTTTGGTTGTTTCAGTCATGTCCCACTCTTTGTGACTCCATTTGAGGCTTTCTAGGCAAAGATACTAGAATGGTTTGGACATTTCCTTCTCCAGCTCATTTTATAAATGAGAAAATTGAGGCAAAGAAGGTTAAGTGACTTGCCCACGGTCACATACCTAGGAAGTATCTGAGGCCATGTTTGAACTCAGAAAGATGAATCCTACCTCCAGGTCTGTCACGCTATCTACTATGCTGCCTAGATGCTCTAAATACTAAGTATATACAATGCAACACATTGCATTTAATGTAGGAGGGAGAATGAACCACTATGGATGTCAGGAACAGCCTCAGTAGAAGGTAATGCTTGAGATGTACTTGGAATTTTAAAGCTCAGGTACTTTAAGAAGGAAAGTGAGGAGGGAGTGAGTGCAATACAACTGAAAAATATGGAAATTCAACGTAAGCAGAATAGGAAACATCAAATCACAATAGCGTTATAATCTTTCACATGAATGTGTATATTATAATGATATAATACACATTCTGAATAATTATATTCAGAAATATAATTACATATAACATATACAATTATTCAGAATGTGTATTGTATATTATATATATATAGCATAATATATATTTAAGAAAGATTTTTTTAAATTAAATCTCCTGGAGACATTATTCAGAAAAATCATAATAGACAGAGAGGTAGGTAGTATGATAGAAAGATAGATCGATAGACAGATAGAAATCTCCATGCTTATAGGAACAACCTTTTCACCATAATAAATAAAATGTCCTAGAAACTTTATTCAGAAAAATAATTTATTAAATGCTTATGTGTCAGACTCTGTGCTAAACATTGGGAACACAAATACAACAGTGTTTGCCCTCAAAGAGCTTACATTCCAGTGGGAGAAGACTCAAAGGATATGAAAAGCAAAGTAACTTGTGAGGTGGAGAGGGCCAAGGTGGACAAGTAGTCTAGGGAATCAGAAGCTGAAGCAGGCTAGAAATGAGCATGGCTCGAGTGTCCTCAAAGAGAGGTTCTTGGGAAGAATAATTATGATTACAATGACCATAAATTCTATCTCTCAAAACATTAATTATATCCATTTCTCCCTTAATACTTCTACTGCAAGTACCCTGGTTCAGGCTCTCATTGCTTAATCTGAACCACTGTAATAGGCTTCCTTGATTCCAAAATCTGTGATCCAACTTTTACACCTCTATGAAATATCCCTAATGAAACACTTGATCACATCATTCCTCTACTCAAAAACTTTCACTGTTAAAGAAATTATGAACTTTTTATTCTGGCATTGAAGACCTACAATCTAGTTCCAAATTACCTTTGCAGATTTACCTCAGCTAACCCCCCCTTCTCATACTCTGGAGTGGTCACTGAATTCATTCCCAATGTCAACCTGACTGTCCAACATGCATTAATTTGCAGGCCCAGCAAGAGGCAGCAACTTTGAGCTGCCCTCTACATCATATATCCTAACATTGTAAGACACATTCTCATCTATAAGGAAGGAATGGGAAGGAGGGGAAGGTAAAAATCCAGTCAGAAAGGTAATTTACCAGGGACTCAATCATTAAGTCCTCTAAACCATCCAGCACTGCCAGCTGACCTCTGGGCCTTGTCACTTGTCATACAGCTACATCCTTAAGACCATTAAACCCTTCTATTCACCTTGAAGATGATTTCTTCTAGATGTATTGCCATGATCTCAATAAGAACAGTAACTGTTTCACCTCTCTATTCTATCCCCAGCACTTAGCACAGTGCTTAGAGATTAACTGCTAAGCACTTAATTGCTAATTCATTTCTTCATTGTTTTGTTCCTTTCCAGTCTCTGTGTCTTTGCTCATGTTATCACGTATGCTTTTAAATCTCATCCTCTACATTGAAATATTTCCCTTTCTTCAAACCCTAACTCATAGGCAACCTCCTTTGTGAAATCTTCTCCATTTAATTAGCTGAAAGCATTTAATTATGCTCAATCTGTCTGTCTGTCTCTCTCAATTCTTCATAACATTCTGGCCCTCCGCTTCACACTTATATATTGTTTTGTATCAGATTTGCATGTGTATCATATATACACATGCATATATGTGCATATATACATACATATAGGTATGTACATATACATGTTTAGTTGTGTGTGTGTATATATATGTGTATATATATATATATATATATAGTTTTTGTTATTCTACCACCACTTTAATTATAACTTCCTTAAGGCCAATGCCTTACATAAGCTGTTTACTCTTTCATGCTGGTGCCTTCTTTCCCAGATTATCTCCAATTCATCTTGTATATATCTTGTTTATACACAGTTATTTACATGTTGTCTCCCCCATTCTGTTATGAGTTCCTTGAGGGAAACTTCTTGAAGGAAGGACTGTTTTCCTTTCTTTCTATCCCCAGCACTTAGCACAGTGTTTGGCACATAGAAGATGCTTAATAAATGCTTGATGATTTGACTTGACTCTAGGCTTTGGCAAAATGCCTTTTACACAGCAGAAGAATGTAAGAGTTATAAAGGTATTATGGAATTGCAGCTAGTCCCACCTTCATTCTATTTCCCATAGCCAATCATTCCCTTAAGAAGCAAAATTGAGAAGATGGTGTTGAAAACCATCTCAGAATAATTGACTCAGATCCCTGAACTCATCAAAACTCCTTCCAAGAATTCCAATGACTTATGAGCAGAAAGGACTTGTAGAGATACTCAGTATTCTGAGCAGTTAAGAGGGAGAAAAAAATATCGAAATCAAGAGAAGACATGCATTTCTTTGTTCTCTTGGCTCAGTCCCACAACATCTGTGGACCTAGCAAATGGATGAATGGCCAATTCCAGGCCTCTGATTTATTTAATAATTATCAAGCTTCTAGTTGTTGCCAGTGGTGTCCATTTTATTGATTTCTATAAGCCTGTGTAGGCTGAGAAACAAAGGCAAAAGTTTTCCAAGCACGGGTTCCTTTGATTTCATAGTCGTTGATCAGCTTAGCCAGTAAATCCACGTTGATTGAGGATCCACTTTATATGGAGTATGGTAATAAGTATTATGAGAAGTTATACAGAAGTAGAGGCATTGTATCTGCCCACTAGGGGACTGAAACCTATATGGAGCAGAAGGACAAACACTGATAAATATAAAGCCAAATTAAGAGGCAATGTAGCCTGGCAAATAGAGGGCTGGACTCAAGCCAGGAAGACTGGGTTAAAGCTTTGCTTATGACATGTTCTAGCTGTATAACTATATTAAGCTCATGTCCCAGGCAATTCTCTAAGACTATAAGACAGAAGTTGCATAACTGTTTTCATGTGGTGTCCTCCATTCGACTGTGAGCTCCTTGGGAGTAGGGACTGTCTTTTATCTTTCTTTGTATCTCCAGTGCTTAGCATAGTGCCTGGTAAATAATAGGTGCTTAACAAACATTTGTTGAGTGACTGAGGAAATCCCAACACTTAAGAGTTCTCTTTGTCAAATTTGGTTCTGATGAAACAAAAATCCAACTAAGAGACAAAAGTGTATGGGTGTATGAGAGAGAGCAGGAGAGAGAGACAGGGAAAGAAAAGGACAGAGAGAGGAGAGAGAGAAGGAGAGAGGGAAAGAGAAGAAGGAGGCAAGCAGAGACATCATGGTATAGTGTCTGGAGAGCTGAACTAGAACTGCTTTCAAGTCCTGCCTCTAGCATAGCCTGCCTTTGTAACCCTGGGCAACTCACTCACCTCAATGCTCTAAGGAAATGAGATTATAAATTGTAGAAAAGATGTCGACCTGCATTGGTAGAGAGAATTTCTTCTCTGGAAATCCCCAAACTGGTGAATTCAACAGTCCATCCCTTATCCCTATTTATATGTATGTTTAATGATGTGGGCAAAGAGAAAGTGAGAGATAGAGAGAGGGAGAGAGAAAGAGAGATGAGATGAGAGAAATAAAGAAGATATATAGACATAAATAACACATTTATTAAATGCTTACTCTGTGCAGGGCACTGTGTGAACAGGAGAAGCCCCTTCCCTGACCTGTTGGACCACAAAGCCATATGTGTTCTAGCACAGACCTGAACTACTTGATGCCCTTGGGTTGATGCAGTAAACCCCAGGTAGTCCCTTGGTTCCCTCTAATCTACCCTTCTGTGGGTGGGGATGTTGGGGAGGAAGTGTTGAGTCATCACAAAGTACCACCAATCCATTTAAAGTGAACCAAAGTCCAGGACAAAGTTGGATGGAGTTGTTGTTTCCTCCCATTATATACAATACATTGTAAATGTTGTTCAGTCATTCAGGCTTGTCTACATGACCTTATGGACTTTGTTGTAAAGCCAAGAGCAAGTAGCTCTCCTGAGGACTGCGGCTGTAAATAACTTTAAGGTTCTGATCACATAGTATAGTGAACTCTATTTAATCAGCAATAAACTAAAGCAAAACATTTACAGAAACCAAAGTATAGCATTCACAGCAATATGACATAACAACTTATTACTAAAGTGATCCTATATTCTTAAATAAAAGATATTATTCAGTAGGTCACAATCTAAATTAATCAATATAAAGTACCCATCTAAGGTCTTCTTTCATCCTTAACTCAATCATCCTTAAGGAGTTCAAAGTACAAAGGTCTCCCACCCCTAGTTCAGATGTCATAATCTCATAGTCAGCACTAAGTACCCAAGTAAAAGTTTCATCTTGACTTGAGGCTGACTTCCAAACTCCATGGCTTTTCTTCCATGCTCCCAGCTTTTGCCTGAATTCACCCAACTGTCACCTGGCCCCACAGGTAGTCAGCTCCCAGCTCCTGGTCCACCTCCCAGTTCAGCTACACACTTCAGGTTTAGCAGAAAAACAGTACTCACACATTGCCAGCACTATCATCAATTCACTTTCTGTTTGTGAAAGCAACACAGACCAGCAGACAGGATTCAGTAAAGTCCCAGGACCTCTGAAAACATCAGTAAAAGCCTCCTTCAGGACTTCTGTAAACAAACAGCAGGAAAGTCCTCTTCCAGGGCTTCTGAACCAGCAGTAAAGTCCCACAGCTTCTGTAACAGCAGCAATATCCTCTATCAGCAGACAAATCTGACAAAGTAACATCAACACAAAGTGCAGGCACCACAGCCATGCTTCCTCCCAGTTCTGCTTGTTCCCAGCTTGTGCTACTGTTTTTATATGGCAAGTTCCTCCCACTGTGGGCTTCACAGGTTCTGTTTTCTAACAAAGCCTTGATATAATCACAGGTGAGACTCAAAGGCTTGAAGAACCGAAACAAGGAGCTAAGTACTCCTTTGCTTGCCATTACACTTGTCCATGGGGTTTTCTTGACCTTTGTCTACTGGAGTGCTTTGCCATTTACTTTTCTGGTGTGTCCTCATTTTATAGATGAGAAACTGAGGCAAATGGTGGTTGACTTGCCCAAGGTCACATAGTTGGCAAGTGTCTGAGGTCACATTTGAACTCAGATTCTCCTGACTCCAGACCTAGTGTTCTATTCACTGTACCATCTAACTACCCCATTATACATAGTAAATACTTAATAAATGAATGTATATTAAATGAAAAGATTCTAGCATGGTACAGTGGAAAGAATGCTTAGATATGAAGTCTAGAGAGACCTAGGTTCAAATTCCTCCTATGATACTGATTGTGTAACCAGTGCCAAGACATATAACCAGAGATTTAGTTTCTTCTTCTTTAAACTGAAGAGAATAAAACCAGTAGTATTGTTTTGCAGTATTGTTATGAGGCATCAGATTGTAAGTCAGATTGTACTTGTGAAGCATTTTGTAAATGTTTAAACACCACAAATGTGTTAGTTATTATTATTATTAGCAGAAATATGGTGTACAGTGGGGGGGATGGTGTTAACAGTGCCCCTGGTCATAATCTATTTGGAAAATTGTTTATGAGTGTGTTTCTGGGCACCATATTTTAGAAGAAACACTGACAATCAAGAATGGAAAAGACAGCAACCACTTTGATGATGAAGACTGAAATATGCTATACAAACATCAGTTGCAGGACTAGGATATTTAGACTGGAGATGAGAAGACTTAGAAAGACCTTAAAGGAGCTATCATTAAAGATATTAGGGTTCTTATTTGGAAGAGAGAATAGATTTGTTCTCCTTAACCTCAGAAAGTAATGAATGAACATTACAGTTTAGTAGATTCTGACCAATTAAAATGAAAAACTTTCTAACAAAGCTGGCTAACACTAGAATATAAAGTAGTAATAACAGTTGCATTTAAAGTGTGCTTCAAGGTTTACAAAGTATTTTCCACACAAAAATTCCATAAAGTAAGTAATGAAAGTATGATCATTCCCATTTTACAGAAGAAGAAACTGAGTTCCAGAGAAGTATGAAGTCATTTGCCCATAACCACCCTCCCATTAAATTTCAGAGCTAATCTATGTTGGGGTTTCTAATGCAGGTCTCCTAATTTTGAATCCAGCACTCTTTCCCTTACCACAGAAGGCTTCCAGCAGTGACTGAATAACAATTGGTAAGTAACACTGTGTTCTGGATGAGGAATGCACTTGAAGATTTCTTGGAGATACATGTGACATCTTCCATCTCTACAACCCTCCTACCTCAGTAGGATCAGAGCAATTCTTAACAATGCTATGAGTTACCACAAGTAGTTTCATGTTCTAGAGAAGAGTCTGGAGGGAAGAAGGCTATAAGAGGTCCTGGAAAAGTCACCTAGGCAAGAAACAAAGCCTGGATTGGGACTCTAGAGATAAAGAAGAAAAAGAGAAGGGGGAATCAAGAGAATTCTTGGAGAAGCAGTAGTAGGAAGTGAAAGTGAACTAGATGGGGAGGGTTAACAGGAGGGGGAAAAAGTCCAAGACCTACAACATTTTGACCCTGGGGCAGTTAGGAGCACAGTGGGAGAAAAGCAAAATTTGGTAACTTCCCCTGCAAACTGTGTTTGTTCAGAATCAATAAGCATCATTGTTGTGATTGCCTAGAAAGAAAAATATTTTTTTGGAGGCATTTGCAATGGAAAGCACATGTCAGGAATTCTTAGATCACTATACTCGAAAGAAAATGAAAGGTTAATTGGAGGGGGTGCAATAATCCAAACTCTGACCACCAGCAGGGCCCACAATTCCTTCCAATGGTCTCCTTTAAATGAGTTTATCTCAAATATTCCCCAAGATTTCATAAAGCACATTCCTGTTACAATTGGCCAAATCCCACCGGGGCTTTTCAAGCATCAGAGGCTTTGGGAAAAATCCCCGAGTCATAGCCAAATTAAGTTTCTCAAAAGCCTCATACAGACCCCTGGCATGATTTCATTAATCCAATGTGATGGACATACTGCTGCATACACTGGGACCACAACCAACTTTGTCCTTCACAGATCTTTTTTTTTTTAAGCAATCGGGGTTAAGTAACTTGCTCAAGGTTACACAGCCAGTTATTTTTGTGTGGGTGCCAAGTGTATGAAGCCAGAACCAATCCCAGGTCTCCCTACTCTGGGGCCAGCACTCTTACTCACTGCGCCACCTGGCCACCCCTAAGCAATTGGGGTTAAGTAACTTGTTCAAGGTTATATGGCCAGTTATTTTGTGTGGGTGTTAAGTATCTGAGCCCGGAACCAATCCTAGGTCTCCTGACTCTGGAGCCACGCTCTTACTCACTGCACCACCTGGCTGCCCCTTTACAGATCATTTTTATTATATTATATATTTATTATATTTATATATTTATTATAATATATATATATATATATATATATATATATATTATACCCACATGTCTGCAAAACAAATGTTCCAGCTCTGGAAGGGGGATGCAAGCTCACTTGGAAATGAATGGAGGAGACTTGAAGTCTCCCCATATTCTAAACACATTTAGCTAGAAGATATCAAAGCCTGAACTCTCCCATTTTAATCTCATCCCTTTGAAAAGCAACTTTTTTGATGCAGGAATTCCATCACCACAGGTAGCTGAAAACTCTCTTGACAAAAGAGCTTCACTTGATCACAAGATTCAAGCTGGAAGGGACCTCTGAGGCCATCTGGTCCAACCTCTCATTTTAAAGAGAAGAAATGGAAGCCCTGAATAAGAACCCCAAATCAAAAAAATGCCCCAAAAGAATGCCCAAGATCACCGAGGTAATAAGCACCAGACTCCTGGGCTAGCATTCCAAACACTAGCTTAACCTTTTCCTCTCCTATCATTTTCCCTTCTATCTCAGAGATTTTCATAGGCATGACTCTGCTCAATGTTTACTTTTCCCAAGGAAGTACATATGACTCCAGGCCAGAAAGAAGTGAAAACAGCCTATAATGAATTATGGGAGCATCTGGAATATTTTTTTAGGCTTGTTGTAGGGTGTTTCACATTGGAAACCACAAATACAAAGTAATTTTCCAAGCTGAAATGTAGTTATGACATGAAGATTGGCCTTTCCCCTCAGAAAAATGTATCTGGTGCTTAGGGAAAAAGAATGTATTTCTGCCCACTCAGACAATATAATCAACTCTATTTAATATTGAACTAGTAGCTGGGGGACCTAGTTTTTATTTCTACTTTTGCCACTTGTTGACCAGTTTTTGCATGACTGGCCCACCGGACTTTCTTTACGTCAATCTCTTCATCTGTGAAGTGGAAATAATAATCCATGCTTGGGACCTACCTTTAAGAACTATTGTGAAGCTAAGAAAGATAGTATCTAAAAAGGCATTATTCTTTTTAGTTTTATTTTTGAGAAAGGGACTATAGTATACTGTTAAGAGATCAAAAACACACTACTTAAGAGTAATTGATTTCTGACTAGTTCAGAATATGAAATGCCACCTGCACCCACTTGCCCCAAGTGAAATAGAAATATATCCTATTAGTGATTCACTCCCTAAGCATAAAATCTATGAAGCACCCAACAAATGCTTGAGTGAGTCTTACTGTACAAAGGATAATAAACTGTTATCACAAAGAATAATAAACTGTTATCACAAAGAATTTTCATTCTGGTTTCCTTTGACTTTAGATGGCCATAAAGAGAATCGAATGAAGCATTCACAAAGGCAGCTGAGATCATAACATTCTAGTAACAAATCACCTATCCAGGCAGGCACTGACATAACTGAACTGGCCTCCAGAGATACACAGAGGGAGCCTGCTGGTTTGCAGCCATTAACTTTCCTTTGTACCATTGCCAAGCCACTCCACCGAAGGAAGGAGGGGAGAAAAAAGGAAGGTTTAAATGTCTTAAGTTAGGTCTCTCTTGTCACAATAATCCACGGCTCCATGGCTGCCACAACCCCTTCAAAGGAGCGGAACTTTGACAAAGATCCAAATTTTTTCTAGTGAAGAGAAAGGCAAGAGTGGTAAGAAGAGAACAGAGGGAGGAAGAGAACTAGGGATACTAGAGTGCCAACTTGCTCTTTTTTCTCCAACCAACTGATGAAAACTCAGAGCTTAATTCATTGTTCTTTAATTGTGGCTTTTTGGTCTTACCTGTGCTGTGGTGTATCACCAGTGATGCCGTGCGTGAGAACTGGCACAGAAGACATCAAGGACAAGTAGTGTGGGAAAAACAGATGTGTTGGTCATATAACAAGAGAGAAAACTGAGAAGTGTCCAAATGTAAGCCCCCTGATATTGAAGCACAAGGAAGCCTCCAGCAAGTGGAAAGTGTCTTCCAAAAAGGATTTGTAGAAGGGCTAAGATCCCAGAGGATTAAAAGATATGGGTGAGAGGCAGTTGAAGCTGGTAGGGGTAAACTTATGAAACTTTTTAGACTTAAGGTAAAAAAATGAACAGATCAAATAGACTTTCAAGTAGATAAGAAGACGTGGTAGGGATCTTTCTTTAAGTGGCCAGCATTATAATTAGAATCATAATTTCTTCTCATTTCATGCTGTAATTCAATCCAATTCAGCAAGAATTTATTAAATATCTACTATGTACTGAGCTAGATGTCATTGATACAAAAAACAGCTGAAAACCAACAATAGTTCATTTAAGGTTTGCAAAGTACTTTATATGATATGTATGTATATATACATATATAATATACATACCTGTATGTATATACATACAGACATATGTGTATGTATAGATATGCATAAATATGCATGCATATAAAATTTTATCCTCACAATAACCCTGAGAGAATAATCCCTGTCCTCAGGGAACTTAGGTTTTACTAGGGAAGGAGGAAGGAAAGATACACATTTCCATAGCTCTAGGGACGGAGGAAGGAAAGCTATACATTTTCATAGCTAAATACAAGGTAGTTGGATAGAAAGGATGATCCCCTTAACAAGTAGGGGTATTAGGTAATATAAGCTGAACTTTGAAGAAAACTAAAACTTCTAAGTGGTGAAGATGAGAAGGAAGTACATTCCAGGTATGAGTGGTCAATGTTTTTTTGTATACTGGTAAATATTTGACTTTCTAGGGAAAAAAAGTATGCACTTTTAAATTTAATCTGAGCTATTAACAATTTCCCTGGGGGTGTCTAGGTGGCACAGTGAATAGAGCACCAGCCCTGGAGTCAGGAGGACTTGAATTCAAATCCTGCCTCAGACACTTAACAGAAAAACTAGCTGTGTGACTTTGGGCAAGTCACTTAACCCCAATTGCCCTCCAAAAAAAAAAAGCCAAAAAAACAAAACAAAACAATTTCCCTATCACATGGTCTAGTAATCAACAGCCCTGCAGTGCTTGCCAATTCCCGACACATAAATGCTCACACTTTAAGTGTAATCAGCTGGGGCTGGTTCTAGCACATCCCTAGGAAAGAACGTCACGTGAGGAAAATCCAACAGGTGGGAGATGGGATGTCATGCTTGGCCAATTTAACTGGAAAAAAGAATACCTAGTCTCTTGGCTTATTCTATGCTTAACCTCAACTAGTTTAAAATACGGTACAGTGAAGATTGTCCAGGAATACACAGAGTACTGGGAAACACATAAAGGAATGTCAAGGAAAAGTCATTAACATAATTGGATCTCATTTGGCTCTCTTGTTCTTCCTCATCCTATCCAACATGGTGCAATGGAGAGAACACTAGATTTGATATTAGGAGACAAGAGTTCAACTCCTGGCTCAGTCATTTATTCTTTGTATGACCTTGGAACAAGTCACTTCTCTCTGGATCTTAGTTTTTTTCGACTATATGTCGTATGCATGGGATAACATCAGCTCCCCAGTTCTCTTTTTTTTCTTTTCCTGGATTACAGCAGGCTCAGTCATGCTACCTACATCCATACTGGCAGGTTGAGATGGTTTTCTCATACTCCATAACCTTGTCTTTATTTTATACATTTATTTTGAATGTGTGTATCTATCTATCTATCTATCTATCTATCTATCTATCTATCTATCTAT